>NW_006281100.1:743369-1065821 GCF_000203795.2 Batrachochytrium dendrobatidis JAM81 | reverse complement strand
TAACATCTACGGCCATACACACAAGAAAATACCGGATCCCGTTCGATCTCCGAAGTCAAGCTTGTGATGGCTCAGTCAGTACTGTGGTGGGGGACCACACGGGAATACTGAGTGCTGTAGTTTTTGCTAAATTAACAATCTGATCTCGTTTTGGATGTTTTGGATCAAATCTCAGCTTGAATCTTTATGATGGTTGTGTTGCAACTGGAAAGCAATGCCAACTGTGCAATATGGTATATTTCTGCAAGTACCACGACGATCCACACTTTGTTAGTATGTTTGATCATATTGCACCAATCAACCAGTATACGATCACTGAATACACCACACGTTGATATTTACCACTGCAAGTATATATTGATGATAGTCACATTGATACAGTCAACACCAACATGTTAGCCATGTTAACCTGTTGCATGCATAGGGTCACTCGCAAGATTATTTGACTATCAATGTCAATGACGTGTCGGACATACTATCCAATGGTTTCAATATACATAGTTTGTAGTTGGACACGATCGGTATTCGTATACACATGTTGTAGTTGTATGCATTGCACTTGCCGAGTTGTGCATTTGTGCATTTGTGCATTTGTTTGATGCAACTGTTGATATTGATTGGGACGACGATTGACGATCGATGTTTCCGGTTGTGGTTGTAGTGTATGCTATATCATCAGATGTCATGTTATGTGATCATACTGCATACATTACACTAGACAGCTGACTACATGCAAATGATTGATACTGATCATTGCAAGTATACAACAATGTGACAAATGACTGTCAAATCAAACATGGCTGATATGTTGAATTATGGACAGATTTGTTGTATATACTGAATGTGGATATGGATGTGAATACAAAACATCGGTTGATACATATCGTATCATTCAAGACCAAAACAATGTAATGTGATGTTCAATGTCAGTTTGTAGCATGTCAATGGAATATGTGCAAATATTAAACATGGGTTTGTGGATACTGTCAGATTGTCAAGTTGTCAAAACCAGCCGAATCAGCCGAATCATTTGAATCAAATAGTCCAGTGATACCAATGAGTCAGTGTCAAATGTAATGGGTTGATTGGTGACCCTAAATGGCAATATACACAATTGCATGGATCCAGAAATGACGCCGCAATGGTTAATACAATGCATGGTAGTTGATTGGTGCAATATGATCAAACTATTAGTATAATACACATGGTTTGGCAATAAAAGGTGTTTATTGAATGAGTGACATTAGATGCATGACAAGTGACAAGTAAACCACCATGTAATACACGCTGCATTACAACATATTCTAGATGAAACTGTTGAAAGTCCACTGAGCTGGAACAATGTGATGAGTTTGGTTGAAAACTTTGCTGCTGAGCACCAGAATCTTATGGAGATTGCACCATACTCGGATTATAGTAATCATTTTGATAAGCGATCGTAGAAAGAATAAAAGCATTTCAAAAAATTCTGATTTTTATACAGGCCTTTCGGTCCCACATTAGTCATCTGTCCAGTCGTATCATATTCCACAAGGTGGTGATAAAGCGTCAATTGTAATTTATCCTCTTTGGTAATATTTCGTGAATGCTTTTTAATGAGCAATTTCAACCTTTGTTTGAGCTTTTTGAGATTGATGGTTTGATCTTTAATCTCGAGTTTAACGTCTAAGATCACCAACCCCCGACTGCAATTCGCCAGAGATTTAATTCTTCGCCTCAACTTCCTCAGCGCTTTCCTTTGACTTTTAATCTCTGCTGTTTTCTTGTTGATTTCTTTTTTTATTTGTTTAGTCATATGCATATTTGATGCAAATAACTGAATCATTGCTACTCCATCCAGCGTAATTGGATGACAATACGATTCATATAGATTATATGGGCTAGGATCTTCTGAGTAGTCTGGTTCACCAGTTGCAATTGAAGTTTCACTAGGAGCAGCTATGTTGGAAGTAGATTCAATGCTTGTAGTCGAACTGGGATCAACTGGATTGGCAATCGTGACTGAGCAGACAGCAAGGATCGATGACAGTACGGTGATTGACAGTTTCATTGTATTGGTTTGGCTGAGTAAATTGTAATGATTGTCATTCAACACATTGATTTATATTGTATTTATATCCATTAGAGTATATAATACTAAAAGCGTATTCCTTAAATGGCCGTTCCAAAAAGCTTGTGCTGTCAAAATTCGTGGTGATTTATTGCTAACAATGCCAAAGTATTTTAAAAAGATCTCCCTTTATGCAATGGCTCGTTGTTGGAGTTGAGGGCGTAGTATCAGGCTTAGTGATTCATCCATGATATGCTGTGTAGCCGCATCATAATGCGGCAAATCTACTGTAGTCAACACATGTCGGTACATAAGCATTGTTATTCATACACTATTATTATGCAGACACATTTACTAAAAGTGCAGTAGTATGTTTAATCATATTGCACCAATCTGCTGGTATACGATCACTGGATACATCAGCATGTGCATATTCATCATATTGTTTGGCAGCTTTAAACTATTTATATTACTATTTTACGTGGATTTTATTTAAAATAAACTTGGATGCTAAACCACAAGGTTATCTCATGCAAGTAAGCCATACGAGTGTATTTTGGCAGTATACAAGTTTGTTGATCAACTCCTGTATGGCTGTACCAATGTTACCAGATACAGATCTGGGCTATCACTGGTCGTTACCATCAAAAACTCGACTGATCGAACAGCCATGTATACACATTGTTGTCAGTTACATTGAGTGTTTGTCCAAATAGGTCAATTCAGATGGGTTGCATATAACTGACTAATCCAGCATTCATACATTGTCAAACAACCGTAATGCACAATACCACCAAGTGTGCAATCACACTCGCACTGATCAGTCGTTGCACAGTATACATCGGTCAATGTCCAACATATGTGTGTATGCAACTAAATTGCAGTCCATGACACATCCACACGATCCAACATGACAAATCATGTACCATGAGTCCAAGGTTGATCAAAAACATGATCATGGTAAACACAGCATGTTGTTGCATATCAGAGTCGATATATCGAGTGACAGTTGCACACTGGTTGATGGTGCACAGCGTATCAGTCACAATACATGCACGGTATTGCATTGCAGTCATTGGATGACAGTCATTTGCAATGTGATAGCGATCGACATACATCAGCATGGTGTGATGTGACCATAATCATGGTGGAATGTGTTGGAGTTGACATTGTGAGTTGACAATCGATACACCATGCACATGACTGGAACGTATATATTCGAGTGTGGTTTGGTTGGTGTCAGGTTGATCATGCAATCGCATCGGTGCAACGAATGAGCGAACTGATGGTGATCTGAACCCATTTCAACAACAAGGAGTTGACAGTTGTGGATTTGCTGTATCCAATATGTGTAGCACACCGTTGTTGACTGTTGACTGTGTATGCAGGTCAAGTTACCACCAACCACCAACCAGATCCAGTGCATACATGATCATTACTAGAATGACTGCCAACATATTCGTGTCTGAAAGTTGATTGTGAGTTGGTGGTTTGCAAGAACCGGACACAACCAACATGCTATTGGATACAGCAACCTGATTATAGTCCAGTCACATGGTGTGATAGTGGTTCGTGCAATACAACATCCAGATATTTGTAGTGTTGAACACGACGAATCTGTTGTTCGTGTAGCATCATATCAACTGGTAATTTGGAATCAAAGTGTTGTAACCACGGAAACTGAGTATGTTGCATTTGACTACACCAAAGCTTATTTGACATTGTTCCATCCATCGTGCAAGTACATCAGATGCCAACTGGAGTGATTGATCAGAGTCGGCAAATATCACGATATTGTGGACATACATGAATCCTCACATTGATGGTGATTTACACGATACTCATGCAATGACAATCGGTTGATATCATCATGTATGTCGTTGATGAACATGTTGAACAGTAATTTGACAGTGGATATCACTACCGGACTCCATGTTCAATTGGAAATGGGTTAGAAACCAATGATCCAGTCTGAGCACAAGCTGATGAGCATGTGTACAGCGCTGTTAACAAGACCAGTGTGCGTAGTATCAATCACATATGCTGTAGTTACCATATCAAGGCATCAACCATGACAGTGTCGAATGCATTTTAAATGTCAATCAACACAACAATAATATTGAGCTGCACGCACTGTCATCGTTGAACAATATCGATTAGTGTTCAAAGTTGTCTAGATTGTTGTTTTATTTGAAAAGGCAATCCTGGTCAAAAATCTTGGGATGGAATAGGAATGGTTGGTAACTTTCCATGCCAAATTCATACTTGATATACATGACTTGAATGATCAAACACTAGACATGACTTTGGTTTACACATTGTAACAAATGGCTTACAGTGTAAATATTAAAACATGACGGTTGTTTTTAGGCTGTTACATTTCTCAACTCTCTTATCTACTCTAGTTAAAGCATAATAGTTGCGACAACTCTTGGTTTGAGTAATATCTGTGATAGCATTCCAGTTTTTACTGTGAGAATATAAATCCCATTTTGGATACACTTGCAGCAACATTCATGTAAATGGCACACTAAATAGGGATACCAAAGTACAATAAACAGTGTCATGGCATGGTTGTTGTCAGTGTATTGAACAATGTTGTGTCATGAACAGGTAGATAAAGCTCAATAGGATGACTATGTCAAGTGAGGATAATCTGTTTACAACTATAGTCTGTATTATGGTGGACGTTATGTTTGAAAGGATTGAGAATGTCGATCTGTAGCAAGTACAACAAATATCCAAGATTGTGCAGCCCAAAGCAAGATGCAAACCAACAATACAAATGGTTTATTGTAAATGCAACACATGGTTATGAATATATACAGATGGTGTAGTTGAGAAGACATGGGGATCTAGCTCAAATGGTAGAGCGCTCGCTTAGCATGCGAGAGGCACTGGGATCAATGCCCAGGTTCTCCACTTTTGCGTTTTTTATTTTTATACATCAACTCGTTTTTGATCCATCATCCTCAAAAAACATACGATATATTTAAACCCCAAACTTTATTCAAAATCTAAAATGCACAATAGTTTGTAGAATTTACATGCGTACTTTGAATAGCAACACCATATATGCTATCAGTCGATACGCAACAGCCAACACACATCCAACAACAATATAAAGCACAAATTTGTTGCTTTCAAATGCCATAGTATCTGTACTTCCACTGAGAAGCTTTAAAACGTCAGACCCCGTGTGATACATGCATGTCCCAGTCAGAATTTCCTGTTGCGTGCAAGTGTAAATCACATTGGATTGAAATTCATTGATAGCCATCAATCGTGTAAGGTACGGAATGGGTGAAATGCGATTCAAGCGATCAAGAACCAGCGGCATATTGGATGAAAGCATACCCGACATAACAACAAACACACCTAAATAGGATCAAAAAGTAGACGAGTATGAATTAATCGTGTTGTTGAATGCAAGAATTGAGTATTCAATATACCTAGAACGGAATTCGTCAACGACACGGAAAATCCAACATGATTGACTATTTTGGTTGGGAATAACAATGATTGAATATTTATTGTGCTTTCCTATTACAATTTGTTCAACGCTCAAACCCATTCTTTATTACTCTCAAGTCATTTTCTCCAGAGTTCAGCAATGTGAAATATGGAGTAGTGTAATGTAGCTCCAATCTGTGTGCGTTTGTTGAACGGTTGGTAGACCATATCTGATCAAACAGTTATTTTGTGGAATAGAATATCGTTTGGGATAATATGCGTGTTTAAAAATGCTGTATGTCATGATTTAGAAAGTCTTGACATACTACGATCTTGACAGCACCTTGATTAGTCTGAAAATACACCAATCATCATATGATGCACACAGTACATTATAGTTTCAAACTGTTTTATTTAAACTTTGCACGTTTGTCTTTGTTTGCGTAGCCATACATTGTACAATCGCCAAACTCGTTCATTACAATCCAGTGATTGAGTATGCTGTTTAGATACTGGTAATAAAACCTGGACATATTCATTATTGCCAATATGCCCGTCATTTAAAAGTGTTGGTTTTTGCGCATAATACTGCTTTCAAGATCCTTGACATTGTTGGCCGAGACATTGCGCTTGGTAAAGATCCAAAGTGCGCTCGCAATGCCTCGTTGTTCAAGTGTTGATGGCTACAGGGTTTCCAAGCCATCAATCAATGATTCAGTGTTTGTTTAATGATGATATAGTATAGATTGGACACAAGTAGAAACCCATACGTAAAAGGGCATGTTTTGAATGCTAAAACTACCAAAAACTATTTCTAAACAATGACTTCAAGAACAATATTGTCCAGTAAATTTGGCACTAATTAAACCTGAGACTTGTCATGTATTTCGAGTTTCTTTTCTAGTATTCCATTTTACGTGAATACGGCAGTGATCAGGTCGCGACCATATTTTACTCAACTGTCAAAGTAGATTTAAACTTGGAAATATGAATAATAACCCTAATGACGATATGGATGCATTTTTTTCTAGCAGGCCATCAAGTCATATAGATGATATACAACCAATTAAAAACGAGCCCAATTCTTCAATTTTACCATCAACTCGCCCAAAGTCGCCTCGATGCATTCAAAGAAATATAACTGACCTCACATCAGAGACACATAAAGAAGCAAAGTCCGTTAATACCAAAAACTATACTGCTGATGTATTAGATAATACATCAGCAAAACCACCAACTCTCATGGCATATCGCCCTACAACATCTAGTCATATTGATACGAGTCCAACTGAAGAGTCGCAGGAAACCAATAAACACGAGAGTTCAACTCAAAAGCAGCATGTTCTGCAACCCAGTATTACTTTCAAATCATGCATCAACAAAACTCCGCCTCTCCATAGAAAACAAAAGTTTGGTAGTAGGTTTATTTGCCGAGTTGCTAATGCATCAATTCAAAATATATGCACGAATAGCAATATATCATTCGTGGTTAAATATTTAGACTAATCAAACCATTTAGAGAGCAGTGAAACGCCAAAAGAGTCACAGGGTGCGCAATTCAGATTAGCAAGATCTACTCAATCTAGCAAACAAGAAATACCGATTCAAATAGACAACTTGTCCAAAAAACCTGTAAAGAAGCACAAGTTGGATTTTGCTCATACTGCTAGCGAATCACTTAGTGAGATGACTCGATTAATGCAAATAATTGATGAACAAAAAGTATTCATTAGTCAACTTCGCGCAGAACAACGTACTCTAAACATTGTAAAGATTGATATACTGGAATTCTTGCACTGTTGTATTTTAAATGTGTCTGCTAGCTAAGCAAGGTTTGTGTATAAATATAGGTAAACTTGAGACAAGAAAAAGCAATACAAAAGTCGGATAGAGATCGTGGTGATATGCCCAGAGTCATCCATGCAATGAATGAGGAGCTTCGTGTTGCAAAGGTGAGTAGTCTGTGATTAGTGTATTGCTTAAAAATAGATACTGCAGTAAAAAACATGTTATTGATTACAAGTTATAAATTGTTTGCTTTAACTATAAATCCTTGTAAATTTGAAACTCTTGGTTCAAGATTGAAAAAAGTCGTCATATGGATAAAATATCACATCTGCAGAAAAAAACACAGCATCAAGCACAAGAGATACATCGACTACAGAACAAATGCAATGTACTACACGATCAAATCTTGATTGGAAAGACAATGGACATTCTCACTTTACAAAAGCAATTGGAGCAACATCAAGCTATAATTGAAAAATCCAAAGAGATGAATTTGGTTTGTAAAAATATTCAAATATAAACTTTATGTTTTGGGTCTTGGATATTTCAAAAATAATAATGACCAACTTGCATCGTGTTTTTGTTTAATGATTACTAGATACTAGAAAGACAGGTTAGGCAATTGGAAGGCGAGCGCGACAGGGAAGTTGCATTTACTAAATCAAGTGTAAGTAAACTAATGACTGAGCTCAATCAAGCACATTCTGAAATCACAGGTTTGAAACAGAAACGTCACGTAAGTAGTATGTTTTGATTTATCTAGTATGTTCAAATTTTCCAACACTGCAATTAATATCCATTAATCAAGGATCTTGATCGACAATCAATGGCAATGTCGAATCGGAGTCCTTCACGACCCAGCCCAACTTTGTACGTTGATGATTCTTGTAAGTTCGAATCAATTCGTCATCATCCATCAAAAACAGCAGCATCCTCAAGAAATCATGGTCATTTTGAACACTCCCGCGGCACACCACTTCCACAGCTGTCCAATCATGTGGCTCTATGCGAGCCGGTAGCACCAAAGTCTTTTTCTCATAAAAAGTCACTACGTACAACAAGATCGCTATTACTGCCACTTGCAAAAGAGTCAGAGTGCAAGTATATTGTTCCCCAAACTTTACAAGTATCTGTAAATCATACAGAGAGCTCCAATCTTTTGGGTCCAAATAGTGACATCTATAAGCCTAGTTTAAAAACTCAAGCTACTAACCAAGTAGACAATTTTTCTGAACCAGCTCAGCACATTGTTTCCATTTCTCAAAACACCATTCACAAACCTGCAGTGCTTACCAAATCACAGATGGGTGTAAAGCAACCAACACAGTTGATTAGTATTAGCAATGCTGAAACGCTGATTGGAGCCACTTCTCAAAACTTACAAATCGCTCAAACACCAACGATCGATTCTCCAAATACTCGACAAACTTCATCCTTGCAAGAGAAAAAGACGACAGACAAATTCGTATCATCAAATGCGTACAATTATGATATTCCATCCATTCCCACCTCACCTAACACAAACTTGCAAAAACTACCCAAAACAATGCATAGCCAGACCACGACTCACCTTGAAAAGACAGATTTAAATTCTGAAGCTATTTATGTGGCAGAAACACTTTCAAATTACTCTGATGATTTTTCTTGATGAATATTATTAAATCAATAGGCTATGAATGGTCAAAAGTCAGCTTTTAGATATGATTGTTTGAAATGATAGTATATTGATCAAAGCAATGTTTTAAGCAATGATCAAACTCAAAATTGATGAAACAGTATGCTGAATTCAAAACTATTTTATAATAAAATTTTAATATTTTATTCAAGATTACTACAAACATGATTTTTATCCGCACTTTCTTCTGGAATTTCTACTACAGCTTTCAAATCTTTAGTTAAAGGCAAAATGTTGGAATCTGCCAAGGCTCGATTTTCAAAACCCGTGTTCACTTGTCTATTGTTGCGATTAGTGACATATGCGTCATACTCCAACTGTATCTTTGCTGCTCTAATGGATTCCTCAGATGGTTGTCGACTCCGAGCAGTTTTTTCCAAACCTCGAGTAATCAAAGTTTTTGCTATACCTTGCTTTTCTGAAAAGGAGAGTATCTCATCTGGAACTTGATCTTGTCCTTCGCTGATTTCAAAATACTCTGATGTAGCTACTGGCAGCGCGTTGATACGTGCATGCATTGTGTTTTTGGCTGGAATAGCCTCGTATAATTCAGATGTATGAGCTTGAGCTGGTTGATTTTCATTTGTAGTCTGCTGATCAACAACAAGTTGCTCCAAATCAGCTACTTTGCTAATGCTAGACAAATGCTTTTCAATAGGCTGCTCTGGTTCAATCCCTAATTCGGAGTGCTGGGGAAAAGTATGCTGATCATCATGTGCATTGTGCTCAAAATGTGTCAGTGTGCTGCCGTGGTTGTTTTGTGTTGAAATATCTTCATGTGCCGTATTACCATGCATATTTAAATCAAGATGCTCACTTGAAGGATTGCCATGATTGTTAATCGTTGCGATTTTGCAAATATGATTCGATTCGGTTGCAATGGGATCAAATGTTTTGTAGTCAGTTTTCATGCATTCCTCTTTCGTTTTAGGACCAAATGTAATCATGGGCCGAAGGTAATCCATCTCATATATATCAGTTGCAATCTGGCACACGTTTTCCGATTCATTGTGATTGGTAGATTGTTTATCCAATTCAACATCCTGTTCCAAGACATGCATTTTTTGCTTGTTAAATGAAGACTCAAGTTGTGCAATATCATCTCTGTGATAGGCACCTCCAAGTTGAACATGCCTGGTAGAATCTGCGGTAGCGGCTCTTGGCACAATATCACTAGACTCTACTTTATTGTGCTCCGAATGACCTCGTAATGAAGACCGTTTTGGAACTGCAGTTTTGGCTCTTTTTACTGCAATACTAATGTGATCTAAATCGAGATTATAAAAACTTGGATCAAACCGTTGCTTGGTATCTGTATGCACACCAATTGAACGCAGGTATCCAGTAGTCGTGTCATTATCCAAACTGATTTGACTACAGTTGTCAATGCTGCTATCTATACTGCTACTATTTGAAAAGTCGTCCAGCTTATTTGACACGTGCATCTGCAATCGGCGCATGGATATCATTTCTTTAAACAGCCGCTCTTTTTCTTTGATTTCTTTGGCAAGCCGACGTTCCATTTCCAACACTTTTTCTTCAAGCATCATTTTTTCGGATTTAATATCTTTGGATTTGTTCCTCAATTGTGACACCTCATTGGCATAGTGCGTGGCTTCCTGCGTTGAGAGCGCTCGTTTCTTTTTGACGTGCGCCATGGTTAAATCGCGAATTTCATGAATAAGCCGCTGATTCTCCATTTCCAATGCTGCGTACTTATCTCGTTCGTTTTCCAAACTTTTTTGAAATTGATGTCGCAAGTGAATATTGGCCTCGAGTGAAGTTGGTACAATGGATGTTACTTTGGGATATATTTTTGATTTTTCTTGCTCCCTCAACACTCGTTTTTGAAGAACAGAGATTTTAGAATGCAACTCGGCAATTTCACGGTCATGATCAGCACACTCGAGTTGTTTTTCTGCATGAGACTTATCTAGGGTTTGAGAGAGGTCATCGTTGGAAACAATCAAATGTGTGACATTTACTGGTACAGTTTTCGAATCCGCGTGTGTGCATTCCTTTTGCTTGTGATGAGCTTTTAATAGCTCAAGTTTCTGAGAAAATGATTCCATGGCTTCTATGGATTTGGAAAGTAATTGAATGGTATGTTCAGACTGCCGAGGGTCACGAGCTTGCAATATGGGCAAATGACTTTTTCGAGACGATGCGTGCGATTTTAAATGATTTGCAGTGATTTGATCAATATTTTCAGTTTTTCCAGGAGATAGTGGTAATGAAATGGTCACTGACTTGAAAGTATGTTCTGATTTTGGAGCGCTGATTTTGGAGTGGTTAATTTGAGGTTTTGAAGTATGGACAGCGATTGGAATGGACTGACTGATTTTTTGCACAGTTTTGTCGTGCTCAATCATAGCATGGTCGGAATGCATTGATGATTGGGCATTGATATTTGTGGGGTTTTCTTGAACTGCTGTATCTGAAGCAGGGTTGAGATTTATTTCACAATCAACATTACTAGGCAAATGTAGTATTGTTGAGCTGTGAAGCTTTGAATTGCTAGTAGTTGCGTGCTGATCTACTGCCGACAGTTTGCTTTGTAGTTCTGGTATATCTGCTTGTGCACTTTTTGCAGGTGAGATAACCTTGGGCTGTTTGTGTTCCAAATTCAACTTTGTTGTATTTGTGCGACTGGCAGTTATCTCTTGCTCCGGACTAGATTTGATTTGATTTGGTCCTTGTTTTGTTTGATTCTCATTGTATTTCACCGTACTGGACTTGGCATGTTTATCTTTAAAAAGAGTAAATGATTTTAATCAATAAATGTCTGATATTTTTCAAACTTGACATTGCTTCAAAAATAGGTAATACTTGTTAGAATGCAAACCAACTTACTTTTGTTTGGGAATAGAGTTTTTGATTGAGACTGTGTAGCTATAAAAATTTGTGTACAATATTTTCATGGACATTACTTTTACAAAAAATATTCAGTATCAATGGGAATTCAAGCTAGACATACCTGGCATCGCTGCCTTTGTTTCATTTACAAGGCGCGACTGTGATGGGTGTGACTTTGGAAGTGCAGACTTGGCTCGGCGATTTGTTGATTGCTGCAGAGTCGAGATTTTGACATGGTCTGGTCATATTTTAAAAAACAATGTGATATAAAACACCATTGTGATGATTGTTAACATCAAACTAAATACTGAGCTGCACAATATATAAAACTGTCAAAACCCCTTACTTGGAGGAGGCTCTTTTCGCTCACGCTCGTTATTGAGTTCTGATAAAGTCACTTTGGTTTGGTTGTCATTATGCAAATCGCCTTTTTGTCCAGCATTACCATCCTCGCTTGTTAAATTAATAGGGCTTTTTTCAGCATCTTTTAAACTATCTTTAGTCGCGCTAGAATGCAGATGTGTATAGTTTGTAGTATCTTGATGGTCTAAATCAGCACCCTGATGTAGTGAACTGCCCGTATTGGATTTTGACGACTCTTTTTGTAACGCAGTAGTATTGGTTACCTTTGTATCTGGCATGCTACTGTTTTTTATGGCGGTGTTGGCTACAATATGCTTCAAGGATTTCTTGACTGTCTGAGTGGTATGTGTAGTTCGAGGGATTGCCTTTGATGTGATTGATTTCTTTTGTGGATACGAAGCTATTGCAGTTACTTTTGCTCTTGTGATTGGAGCAATGGCATTTGTAGATGATTGACTATCTGCTATTTCCATTTTAGTCTGTCTTGTCAAATGTGAGTGAAGCTTTTTTTGAAAAGTTTGCTCCAAATGCTGTTTTTTGAAAAAGCTTTACAATTAGAATAAATCGAGCTGTCAATGCAAATTAAGTAGGCTTTGTGCTGCTTTATAGTACTTGTATTATCACAGTCGAGTGGTTTTGTCTATTGACTTTCAAATTCATCATCTCAGATATACTACAGCCGCATTCACGTAAATATAATATTTTGTACTCATCTTGCAGATTGCCTCAATTTTGCTCAATAGTAGACAATGGCTGAATATGCGTTACACTTTCCTATTAGGATTTGACTTTTTCAATAGATACTCTCCATTATTTAATAAGCAATGTTCGTCAAATAATACAAATTACAGTTTTGAACTGAAATTCCCTTTTTGCAGTCATACATTGTACAATAATCAGACTCATCCACTGCAGTCCAGATATTGGGTTTGATTGTTTTAATTAAACTTTGGACAACCCCGTACCATAAAGTCACCGATACGTTTGTACTTTAATTCAAAAAAACCAAAGATTGCACTTCTCCGAAATAAATCTTGTCTCCATGCTAATTACAGTATTTACTTGTGATACTCGGTTTGAAGAATACAGTGTTTTCCAGTAAATTGGTATCAAACGTGAAATTGGCTGTTTATTACACCAACACTCTTATCTAGTGTTCCGTTTTACGTGAATACGGCGATAAAGCATCGTCATTGCAGTGCAATCAAACCAGTATTTTACTGCGATTAATTTACAGCTGCATTGCTCAGGGTCTGAAATTGATAGAATTTCCGATTCATTAGGCCCGACTGATTGAAATTCAATTAATCCAAGTTTACTAATTTCATTTGCAAAATAAATAAATCAAGCTTTTTGAGATTCAATAGAAAGTAAATGTGCTACAGTATTGGAATCAAATACTTCAATAAACTAAAACAAGGCGTTAGTATAAAAACATATCCAATCAACTCGATAGTAACGGAAATTTGTGTAAATGTATTCGAAATCTACCTCTTGATCGGCAATATGTGTCTTGGTGCCTGCAAAGCGCCGGTATTCGTCAAATATGGATGCCATAGACCACTTTTGAAGCTTCCTTAAACATCCAATCAGACATCCTACTCGGTGTTTACCCTTGTTGCAATGTAGGAGAACTATAAAGTAAATGTGGCGGTTAGTATAGGGCCAATCTTTAACAGATACGATACTGAAAACAGACAATCAGTTTATTGGATTATACTTGGTTGGTTTTTCTCATCGAGTACTTTTAAAAGCGCATCTGCAATATCCTTTTGCTCAATCTCGCCAAATGGTTCCTATTCATAGTATGAGATCATAAGTTTATATACTCTACAGATGAACGAGTAAGCTTTTAACGAGGAATCAGCCCTTACTTTGTTGCCAGCAATTCTCATGTGGAACACACAAACGTTGTTTATCCTCCAAAAATCCAAAGTTTCTTGTGTATAATCATCTTCACATATGTACCTGGATCAATAAAATATACTAAACATTTAGATCCAGCGCCAGATAAAGTCGATAAAACTGGATCCAAGAGCCAAAAAGATAATTTTACATGACAGACTTGAGTCCTAGCTTTAGCAAGAATGGAAAGTTTTTTTTGTTTGGGTATCCAGATCGATAAATATTTGGTTCTACCATTGCGAAATTGAGGGGTGGAACCAGGACCTTGTCACCCGTTGCAGCCATATCATCAGTTGCTACGAGTTGGTTTGGGTTGAAGTGCAGCTTGACCAACACTACAGAACCAAACGTGACATCACCTGACACTATTTTACTTTTTAACTGTCGCCAAACTGCGAATTGAATTCGTGTTTGGACGGCTGTTGCTGGTGATTTTACATGATAGTTCAAGACGACGCAGCAAAAGAAGCCAAACAGCAGCATGTGCAAGGCCACAACGGAACAACTGTTTTAGAAATTCAGACTGTGCTGCTTGTTTGTCTAGTAAGCAGCTATATATTGATCCCAGTATATTCCATTCAATGACTTCGTGTTCACCCAAATCTCTAAACCTACAGTCGTCCTATCTGCTATGGAGAACCATGCAGCTCGCCAATATAAATCCAAATCCAAAAAACTCTCTAAAAACATTCCTATTTGAGTTTTCAGTGTTGATTATTCCAGTCATAATGTCCATCACAATTACCGAATGGACTTTGACTATACTTGCAGCACAGATTGCTGCAGTTTTGGGATTTATCGCACTAGCACTAGTAAACCCACTGAAAGGATCGGCTGCAAAGAAACAAACAAAAACAGCCGTGTCAGGCTATGTTCCATCATCAGTGGCATTTAGGGCTTTTTTGCAAATGCTAACAGTCACTGCAATTCTAGCTGTGGATTTCAGTGTATTTCCGAGACGGTTCGCCAAAACAGAAATGTATGGCACTTCATTGGTAAGTGCTTATTGGCGATTTCGTATATTTCTATGAATATAGCAATGCTTTAAAGGTATATCACTGATATTGTATTGATTGGATCAGATGGATATTGGAACAGGTGCATTCATCTTTTCAAGTGGCTTAGTATCTGGACCAAGAATCAATCAAAAAAACGTAAGCTTTATAGCAAAAGTCATCAAGACATCCCAGATTGTCATTTTTCCTGTTCTTTTTGGCGTACTTCGAATCGCATTTGTCAAATCTGTAAACTATCAGGTATCATTTGCTTGATTTTAATCATCGTTTTGGATTTTGATACGCTTTAAGCTAATATAGAAAGTTTGAATGTAATTTCTATTTCCTAGGAACATGTGAGCGAATATGGAGTGCATTGGAACTTTTTTTTTACTTTGGCATGTGTTTCCTTACTTGCCACTCTCCATGGAACTCTATTTTCTCGAGTCAGCTATGCATTTACTGCAGTCATTATTATTATTGGTATGTGAATTTAATCAGCAAAATATTCAAGTTTGTAATGCTAAGTATTTTTAACATCAAGATTTGTACCATGTTCAACAGGATACGAGATTGCACTTGCAAGAGGTCTTGAACAGTATATTATAAGTGCTCCTAGGGTCGATATAATCAGCATGAATCGCGAAGGAATTTGTAGCATGGCAGGTAAATCAAAGAGTGTTTGTATTCGTTGCAGTGTCATAAGCTATTTGCTCACTTACGTCAACACTATTCTTGTTGCCATGCTATACTAGGGTATTACTGCATTTTTTTAATATCTGCAGAAATTGGAGCACGTATTCTTCCTAAAGTGCAGCCGTTCAATATGGGAATGATTCGTTTTAAAGTTTTGACAGCAACAGTAGGCATGTCATTTTTATTGTATCTGGTGTGCACACTCCATCTTGATCTTCAAGTTTCGCGTCGTTTAGTGAGTTTCTAGCAGCCTTTAATCACATGCATAAATATCAAGTATCTGATAATGTGTCCATGTATCTACCCTTTTTTACCTAGGCAAATGCTTCATATGTTTTTTGGGTCACGGCTGTGTGTACGTCCTTGCTTGCAGGGCTTTTTGTAGTCGATCATACTCTATCACGTATATTTAAAAACTCTGCAGAACAGCTCAAAGATAGCCCAGTTTTATTCCAAAGTCTCAATCGCTATCAGTTGGTGGCATTCATTGTTGCCAACATTCTCACTGGCTTATTGAATCTATCCATTAACACGTTACAAGTGTCTAATGTGTATGCAATGGGAATTCTTTTTGTGTATGCATCTATTGTCTCGTCTTCAGTTGTTTTGTTGAACACTTGGAAATGAATTCAGTTGTGTAGATAACTTGCTACTGTATTCAATAGCTTTCAATATAAAGTGTTGCTTTAAAGAGGCAGTTTGATTAATTTGGAATCAGCCTGTATTTTATTTGATCTGCATGTAATATTACTAAAATGATACATACTACGACAACTGTCAGAATACTAAGGGATAGTACATGATCATTATTTGCAAGAAACAAAGGTACTCAGTTTGGACAATCAAAAAGAATCAGATCCACAATTAACAGATAATAGCCATAATTCATTAACGTTGGGCACTTGAAATGCAAAAATTTACATTCAGATGCAATATTTCAAGTAAAATCAACTTCGTCTTGCTCCAGAGTTTTCTTGACACGAAGCAAAAGCGAAATCTTCCATTCATCGAGTTTAGAAAGTCGATCGAATCCTGCAATATGCGCTTGGAATTCTTCTACATCACCATCGTCGAGAGCTTTAAGCAGATCCTAAATAAAAATGGATTGTTAGACAGAAATAGAAACCATGAAATTACATCTGGTTGAGTATGCAAACAGTTCAAATAAACTAACTTCTAAAAGTTTGCATTCTCTTGTCTCGGCAAAAGAAGCGTCAAGCCCTTTGTATCTGTCAAAAGTAGAGTGTGTTCGCACAGAATCCTGTAAAAATGTTGGCAAGTATGGCATTAACGTATGGGAATATTGACAGTAAGCAGCACTGACATACAAGTGTTATACCCCAATGCAAATGGTGCAGATCCCGGCCTTGAACAAGTATTCACGCACTGACCACTTGGTCAGGTTATTGTCAAGGCTTTTACTGGCCACACGCTCAAACAAGTCAATTGCCTTGTCGTATTGTTCTAATGTAGCTGAAAAGAGCGCAACCTTGAGCATACATGCATTTGCTTGTCTATATAAACCAAATTACATGATCAACAATCTTGTAGGGTGATCCCAAATATTATATACTCGACATCAATCAGTGCAAAATAACTCACGCAGTTGAATCTTCACCAGAATACCATTCACCAGCCTGCTCATATGCAGTCATTGCCTTTTCCATATCTGCAAGATCCGTTTCGTAAATCTCTGCAATCTGTTTCTGATTGCTTGCAGCAGCAGAGAATCTGCCTTTTTGAGAAAGAAGTCGAACAGCAATTTCAAGAGCATTCACAGCATCTGTGTTGTATACAAATTGTAATGTGTTGGAATGATGGCTTGCGGACAAGCATGGCATATCGTCAATCTTTTATAATAAAAAAGTAGAGCAGCATACCTCGAGGACTTTCTTTTTTAAAACTTTTGGCAGCTTCCAAATATGCATTTGTTGCATCGTCTCGTTCACCCATTTTATCCAGAGTAAAAGCCTTTTGCATAAATGCATCACCAGATTGCTTCCCTACAGATTAAAATTGCAGTTAACAAGTGTTGAATGTTGGAAAAATAAACCATGGTGTACAAGCCCATGCAGTCAGTCAAGTCATGAATAGATAAGCACATCTCGAGATGAGTTGGCACTTATTGATTGCATCAAATGTATCCTGTATATCAAGATATCAAATCACTCTTAAAAATTCCTTGGAATATTAAAATCCAATACAAATTGACATGACAGTATTGGATGCTTATTTCACTAGTGACAGACAGCCCGACATGGTTGCAGTGTCAGATATGAAGCACATTGCCAATCCAACTGAGCCTAAAAGGTAGGATTTGCAAATAAAAAATAGATAAATCGATGGTCTTGTGTCAGGCAATAACCTTTACATTTCTTTGCAAGTTTGAAGGCTACCCCGGCACGACCATACAGGTCGGCAGCCTCCTCCAGTTTAGGGCCACCAAATCCAAAAAGACCTTTGGATTGAAGCTTTTTGTCTGCCTCTGCTAATAAAGAATTCCCGTCGCTACTCATTTTCAAGCTGCAGTAGTGATACGACTTGTCAATTGAAAGAAATGCAAACTGTTGATCCTGATGCAAGTCCAAGTAATAAAAACACGCTCGCATGAAACTCGAGTTTCGGAATTTGGTGTCTGAAATGCAAATATACCGACCAGCCATCAGAATACAGCAACCAGACTCTAAATATACAGCATGCCACATTTTGCCAATTTCTAATCAACTGGTTTACGATCTCTAAAAGTTGTTGGTTTGATAATAGTTTTTTGCAACCACCACTGTTTAAATCTGTCTAGGCTGGTTTGGATTCAATTGCATGGATTCTTTCAGTCATCACTCCAGTGATCCCAGCGATGTAGACAGAGAAAGCGATACATTTTATGGCAATACCGACGACGAGTATAAACCATTCGCTAGTGATGATGATATTAAGACAGATGCTCATTTCGATGGTCACACTGACATACAATATAATGCATCAAAAGACTCTACAGCACTGGCTTATGCCTCTCCAGTCGTACTCGACAATACGCCAAGTGTCCATGACAGCGGTGACAACGAAAAGCTTGATGAGTTATCTTTTGGAGGCGATGATACAAAATTTCTTGTTAGTGTGCAGGATGAACAAGGACTACATCGCTCTGTCATGGAGCAGGCAAGCATCACGTTGCATTTGAAGTCTAAATCCTGGCTTTCAATTGGATTTTAAACTTTGAGTTTAAAAATGCAGTTTGCATTTTTATCTTCATGATCACATTTTAACAAGTAATTGGATCTTGAAACTCATGTTTATAGGCTAATCAGCAGCTAAAAGAAAAGGTTATAAAGGCCGAAAAGGTTCGTCTAGACAAGGTTCTCAAAGCAAAAGGAAGTCTCATTCGTCGGTTGAATACTATGAGATCTCGGCTTGATTCTCCCTGCACTAAAGTATCTGAAAAAGAAGCTATTATCAGCCGCATTAATACTGCCTCCAAGTCTCTCGAGGCTTTGCGTAAGGATGAAAAGTGCATTTTGAAGCGTCTGGATTTCGAAAACAATGGCAATTCAGGTTGGTTGGCTTTGCACAAACCATTGTTGTGAGCTGTATAGCTTTTGTATAATTGAACTTGTTTTGAAAATTCGTATACTTTTGTTTAATACCATGCAGATGAAGCTACGGTTGAAACTGAGCGTGAGCGACTCATCCGAACGGGAAAGATTACTCCATTTTTTCAAACTGATGATTCCCAAGCAATGGATGCTTTAGATATAACCTTTAAACCACAGCAGACTGCTAGTAAAAGTCGGAAATCTATAGATTTTGTACCTAAAGACCAATCTGGCGACGAGTTTTCTGATCACTCTAGCTATAATGACAATGAAGAGGATAAGGATGATTATAAAGACAACAAGAAATCTTTTAAACGAAAAAAATTACATAGAATGGATGCTGATCGTTACAAGGACGATGGCGACGAATTATCATATAGACGACGATTGACAAAATGGGCAATAGAGCGACGGAAAAAAAGAGAAAATCTGTTGGTAGGCAACGTTGACTTTTTAAAATGCATTCTAGATTGTATTTGCTCAACTCTCATTCAAGTTAGGTGACAATGCCGATGAAAAAATGACAGAGCAGCTAGATGACGATGTTGAAAAAGAGATTTTTGAGCCTTCGCTTGTTTATGAGGATGAAGTAATTCACAAAGGTTATTGTGTTCCTGGAGACGTATACCGCCATCTATTCCCATACCAACGAACATGCGTAAAATGGCTATGGGAGCTTTATTGCCAAGAAGTTGGGGGCTTAGTTGGAGATGAAATGGTACTGTTGATATAAATTTGCAAGTTTAATAGGTGCGCATCTTTAACTGTATTGATTGATTCTCAAATATTTAATCTCTGATTTAGGGTCTTGGAAAGACGATCCAAATCATTTCGTTTTTGGCAGGCTTGGGATTTTCAAGGCTTCTCAAAGGTCCTGTTATCATTGTTTGTCCAGCAACAGTTTTGAGACAATGGGTGCAAGAATTTCACAAATGGTGGCCACCATTTCGTGTTGCAATTCTTCATTCTACCGGTAGTGGTTTAGGCTCGGAGGCGCATGATAGAGATTCCGAGTCTACTTACATGAGCGATGAGTCTGAGGAAAACGAGTATTTTTTGGATAAAAAAAGACCAAAGAAAAAAGGGAAACGATCGGATACATTGCACTATCCTATAAAATCAAAATCAAAAGCTCGCGCGCTGGTTGCCAATATTGTAAAAAACGGTGGGGAATTAGTGTATGTTGTTGGGGTACATGTTTCAAGCTCTGACGTATACTAGCTTTAAATGGCGTTTCAACTATTTATTATTCTAGGACACGTACTTGTAACTACATATGCCGCGATTCGAATTCATGCGGATATTTTACTTCCAGTTAAATGGGCATATTGCGTATTGGATGAAGGACACAAAATTCGCAATCCAGATTCAGAAGTAACAATGGCATGCAAGCGTTTCAAGGTTTGCATGTAATGTGTTTTTAGTATCAAGATCTTTTAAAGATTTTGCACTGTTATTTGTGCGAATTTTAACTGTGATGTATAGACTCCGCATAGGATAATCTTGTCGGGAACACCAATTCAAAACAATCTTATAGAGCTGTGGTCCATATATGATTTTGTGTTTCCTGGGCGACTAGGTGTAAGGATTGTGATATTACCAATGGTAGTTTAACACCTATTGTGTTGATCCAACTAATGCTATATAATAATAGACGCTCCCTGTTTTTCAAACCCAATTTGCAACACCAATCAATTTGGGTGGCTATGCCAATGCCAATAACGTTCAAGTTCAGACAGCTTACAAATGTGCATGCATTCTAAGAGATATGATCTCGCCCTACCTGCTACGACGCATGAAATCTGATGTTGCCACTGATTTACCAAAAAAGAGTGAGCAGGTCCTATTCTGTCGATTATCTGATGCTCAGCGACGAGTATGTTTTTGAAGTATAGTGATTACAAAATACACTAGAGCTCATGTTGGTGTAGGCTAATTGACGACTATTTGGATTACAGGAATATGAAAAATTTCTTTCATCAAAGGAACTCAAGGGCATTTTAGAGGGAAAGTTGCGAATTTTGGCAGGAATAGATGTACTGCGAAAAATATGCAACCATCCTGATTTACTCGAGCGCAACAATGCTGATTTTTCAGTAGGTAGTCTTTGTTACTACCACATTTAAGAGTGGTTAGGCTTTGCAAGTACCATATATTCCAACATCAATATTTAAACTATACAATTTCATAGGCCAACTATGGTGCTGTGTCAAGATCTGGCAAAATGATTGTTGTCAAGGCGTTACTTCAAATGTGGAAACGACAAGGCCATCGTGTCTTGCTGTTTTGTCAAACACGACAAATGTTAGACATCCTTGAGCTGTTTATCAAAAATGAAGGTAAGCAATGTAGAGGCTACATACATTTTGAGCTAGAGTGTAAATTATCAACGCTTTATTAATTTCTAGGCTATGCATATCTACGAATGGACGGAAGCACATCTATTCAGCAACGATCAAAGATTGTTGATTGCTATAATGAGGATGAATCGTATTTTGTATTTTTGTTGACCACCAAGGTTGGAGGCCTTGGCATCAATTTAACGAGTGCAAATCGTGTGGTATGGTTTATTGTTTAAAATCATTTATATTTCCAGAGTCATTGTTTAAATTGAGCATACATTTGATTCGGTTATTTCAGATTTGCTATATAGCATACGCGTTTGTATTAACTAATACTTTATATGTTTGGAATAACTTTAGATTATTTTTGATCCAGACTGGAACCCATCGACAGATATGCAAGCTCGTGAACGAGCATGGCGACTGGGACAGAAAAAGAGTGTAACCATTTATCGTCTCATGACTTCTGGCACAATAGAGGAAAAAATATATCATCGTCAAATATTCAAGCAGTTTCTCACCAACAAAATTCTCAAAGATCCTCGTCAACGACGGTTTTTCAAGAGTAACGATCTGCATGATCTGTTTATGCTTGGAAGTAAAGAAGATGACACGACTGAAACGGGTAATTTATTTGAGGGGATGGATGTAGAAGTCCATGCTGGTTCTTCTGGTGCAAATGGTGCACTGAGCAGCCACACTAAACGGACCAAAAAACCACGAAGACCGTATTGTGATACACAAGCAGAGTTGAATACGATTCAAGGTATTGCAAAAGTTGACGAGTATAAGCCAACGCCAGAATCTGTCAATCAAGATTTACAAGATGATAATACTGTCCATTCCAATATGTCTGATCAGGATCTACATAAATCTGGTAGTTTGTCAAAAGAGTCCAATCAAAATTTGACGAATCCTTATAATGATGACGATTCGGGAATATTGCAAGCATTATTTTCCAAGACAGGAGTACACTCTGCACTCAAGCACGATGCGATTATGGAGGCGTCTACGCCAGAAGCGCTCATTGTTGAAAAAGAGGCGACCAAAGTAGCCAATGATGCCATTGCAGCATTAAAAAAGAGTCGACACCGAGTGCGACAGGAAAGAAAAGACGTAGGGACTCCTACTTGGACAGGACGAAGTGGCAGTGCAGGTGGATCCATATCTCGATCGACTTCAAAGCCTTCCAATCAAGTTAATGGAAAACATGTTGAAAGTCATTCCAACCCATTAGCAAAACCGTCTTTTTTGTCTTCATCGTCGTTGCTTGCAGGGTTGCGCAATCGTGCAGCCATCACACAGTTTCCCAGCACAAACTCTGAACAAGGTACTTTTCCTACACTATCCTCATCGGTTGCATCGGCTTCTATTGTTCCGGGATCTGCGTTTGCTGCTGCTGTTTCTACCATTTCAGGATCTACTGCAGAAACCCATCAAGACATTGACCCAGCATCCCAAGCCGGCATGATTTTACAGATACGCGACTGGCTTGTAAATTCAGGCGGAAAAGCTTCTACATCAAGCATAGTTTCGTCATTGAAAGTACGATTGTCAGCAGATACGTTGCCTGTGTTCCGCAAGATGCTGAAAGGTATTGCCTATTTTACTAAAGATGAGCAAGGTGTCGGACTATGGTGCCTCAAAGACGAGTTTAAATGAATGGCTAGATATTCAATATACGTGTATGGATATTGTGTTTAAACTAAAATATCATTCAAGCTTTGCTGATTAAAACTGTAGTGTCGTGAAAACCCAATTTAATTAAAGTCATATTCACATAAAATGGAATTTGTATCTATCCTGCAGTGATGGTCTTGGAATAGATCATGGTTGAATATTTGTTGTTGTTGGAAATGAATGACTTTTGTTGAAGTTCTCACTTTTCTGGTGTCGTGCATTGAGCCATGTCAGACACCAGAGTCGTTTTTTATGGGGGTTCAAGAATGGAATGCGTGTTTGGAGATGTTGCATGCCATTATTTAAAAAGTCTTGAATGTATTGAATAGGAATATGAAGATTTGTTCTGTACTTTTATATAAACATGGGCACAATGATTAGCGAGCTAAAAGAGTTTGTAAAACAATGTTGCTCGGTAAGATTGGCACCCATCCAACAAGACTGTTTATTATGTATTGATAAGCCTTTATTTAGTGTTCCATTTTACGTGAATATGGCTGTAAATTTGAAACTAAAGAGATGGAATGGCAAAGTGGGCAATAAGATAAAATGACTGGTACAGACCAATCCAATAAATGCACTTTTTGTCTAAATACTTTTTAGGTGCTTGTAAAAGTAGACAAAAGTTATAACAAAAGAGTAGTGTCCAGCAACACAAGCTGAAAACAAGAATAAGCTGTATTTTCTGCTAGACAAGCGTCGGACAAGACGATCTAATGGGCCAAACGAGCAATGCGATCCAAGACGATTCGCTGAACAATCATGCCACATTTAAATGCTAAATAGCCGCCTAAGCCAGCAGCAACAAACGCACTTACAAGTTTAAAGACTAACCATGACCATGAATCTCCATCGCCTGCTATGTCTCCATCTAAGATCTGGCTGATTGGCCAAAACAGGTCAAACGAGTGATCTCTCGATGGTCTGTCAAACCCTTTAGTATGAATGCGTGGAAGCAATTGCGTCAGCTCATCAAACTTTTGATCGTAGGAGCCAACACTATGTTCTTTGATAGGTTGAGAGGTTTCACTGGATTCAGACAGGGTTTTTGAAGTAGCAGAAGCCTGTATCCGTGTAGGTAGACGCAAGGAATCCAGAGTCGATGGAGTATCTGCATTGCAAGTGCTTTCAATAGAAATTTCTCGTGAAGCAAATGGGACTAAAATGGGACTATCAGTAATATCACCACTAGCAGACTGCATACTGTGAAGTGATGCTCTACTTGAGGGACGCTCCATGACGACATAGCCGCTGAGTGCAGCATCATTTGTATGCAGCATTATCTCAGCGGCTCTTGAGCCAGAGGTTGTCCGTGCAACTGCTGGATGAACAAGAAGACTGCCATAATTAAAGTCTCTCTTGGTTGTGTAGCTATCTGTAGAAAACAATGGACCATGAACCAGCATTGGTGGAGGAGTAGTCATTCTAATTATATCGCCAACACCCAATCTTAGTGGCATGGGAATAGTTTGGTCCACATCATCGAGACTGGCGATTTTAAAAGACTGAGAGTTGGATGTGCTGGATACACATGGTGCAGGAAGAGGTTCAAAGTCGGGCATAGAACGGAATGCTTCCAAGAATGCAGGATTCATGATGGGAGACTGATGGAGTGCTTGAGCATCTTTTGACTTGTGCTGAGTATGTTGAGGAGATGAAGGTTTACTCTGTGCATTGGGTAATGGCTGCTGTTTGTTGAATGGCTGACCGAATGGTGCAGATATATTCTGATGATAGAGTTGATTGTGCAACGAGGATTGAGGAGATGGAACCACATAACTGCCGAATCCAGAGCCATTGGCGTGGATCAATACAGGCGAGAGAGCATCACCAAAAGCAGAGACCAGTTCAATACTATCAGAATCGGAATTGCTGCATCGACTTGCAGTGCCATCCAAATCGGCATCTGTTCCACTTACACTTGGAGTAACAGGACCTCGTCGCTTCACTTGCACCCACGACCCTATTTGAAATTGAACAGTGAGATTCTATAGTCAAGACCATTAGAAAAGCATAAATAAGCTTACAGTCAAGTGGCATTGGGGGAGTGCAAATACGTTGAATAGAAGGTGCAACAGAAGTCATCTGAGCCTGTTCATGCACACCCACAGACACAGTCTGGTCATGAACATGTGTCTTGGAGTATTGATGATGTTGCATCAATAGTTGCAGTGAAGAAGTGACTGTAGGACGCAACAGCTTCTGCGAGATGCCGATCGACTGTGGTTTGGTTGCTGGAATGGCCACGACTGCGGTTGTGGTGGACGATGGCCAAACACTGTCGATGCCATCCAGTGGCAGTCCTGCAGTCCTGTCCAATCCACCGCCAGGGTCAGACTCGATGGTCGACACCATCCTGACTTCTCTCAGCCATAGACCAGAACCATCAGAACTACGCACAGTGCTGCCTTCTGACAATCCCATGCTAACAGGAGTCACACTGCTGTTGGCAGAGAGTGAGCGCAAGGGAGGAGGTGTTGGTCCGATGGTCTGAGCTGGAGGTTGTGCAAGAGAGAAGGCTGGGGTTGTCAACACCATGTCCGAAGATGCAGCTGTTGAAAGGTCTGTTGATACCAGTTTCATGAGTTCTTGTGTCCAAGTGGTAGAATGGGTTGGCTTGCTTGTACTGCTGTTGATTGAGTTGTTCATTTACAGTTGCAGTATTAATCCTATTCTACACAAGACCAGCAAGGAATCAGTTGTGGCTTGATGATGATTACATGTCTAATAGTCATACAAAACCTTACCAGAATATATGTATATCAAGGCCAAGTAGTAAAAATTATACTAAATCAAAAAGCTTATTTTGGTTTCAACTCGACAAGTTGCTTATAAATCAAGGATTTATTGTTCAGTTTCAGTGGTGCGCTGCCGTTGAATTGTTTTGCTTTCTATTCCAGTCTTGGAAAAGTTTCATTGCATTAGTCAAAGCCTTGATTGCCAATGCATGTGGCTCATGAGTGTCGATGGCTGCCACGTTAAGCATCTTGTTTGAATTCATGCTGTGAATTGTACGTTGAATTCTGTTAAACTGAATCACTCGAGCAATCGACTGCTGAATCGTTTGAAGCGGAGTTTAAACCCTTTACAAACTCGTACCATTCGACTCCAAACTACCACAACATTCTTATACACCCCGCATCGTATCTGAAATAACATTATCCTGCTGCTCTATTAATCAACCCTAGATTTTATCCTTCATTGTTGTATTTATCAGTTTAATCAACAACTGCAAATGGCCTCCACGGTTTCATGGCGGCATCACTTGCATGTAGATGCTGACAGCTCGCAGAATGGCATGTCGAGTCATGACAGTAGACGGCTAGACTTGGTCCATGACTCTGCTGATATACTTGGCTCATCTACTTCCAACTCGACAAACCATTACTCCTCCGACCTTGTAGGCCATTTTAAACGGTTTACAACGCGGCGTATTGAAGGTTGGAAGTATCCATCCACCTTTACCGAAGGTCCTAATCATGACCATGCCAGCAGATACTATGTCGAGAAAGAGCCCTGTAACGTAGTAGACTATCTCAAGTCTCGTGAGATGATAGCCTCTCATAGAAATCGTCCTCAATACCGACATAGGCCAACCATGGATGCTATTACAATAGATGCCAGGTCAGATCCAATCACCATACGATGTCCTGATTGTAAATGTCCTCGATACTCTGGTGTTGGAAGTGTACCAGTCTCTCGCTGCCATTCTCCATCTCCTCAAGTCAATGCTAACTCGTCAGTAGAACCAGAGTGCCTCGAGTTTCCACCAAAAACTCAGTCAACCTCGCCCATATATGCTGGGGTGGACTGGGCATCTATAGTCAAGCCATTGACAGGTGCGCTATGGCCTGTCTTGGATATACCATCCACAATCGTACAGACTCCATCTCCCATCAACTCCCTCTCAGATTCTCGTTCAGACTGTCTTGATTTGCAAAAAGATCTTGACATGCCATTCGAGTTGGACAATATACCTCCAAGCAGTCCATCTGATGAAGGCTCAACCACATCTACACATGGTGACTTTTCGTCGCTATTGCTGATGGAGAGACCCAGTTTTGTTTCGAATTCTGCTGCCGACAAAAAACTACGATGTGCAACATGTTCAGCACAAATGCGTTTGGGAATGCATGAAAACTTTATGTCTGCAGGTGAAAGCAGACTGTCATCTTTTGTTACTCGGCACTTGCCAGTTGCCTTGTCAGAATCTGCGTTTTTGATGGAGAATACTGACAAAATCTTTGCCTCTGCATGGCTTTCGGATTCGTCCGTTGTACTGGGAACAAAATGCAATAAGCTGCAAGTGCTTGATGTAGATTCAGGAAAACGGATAGATATTCCCACATTTGCTGCTTGCAATCTCATTCCACAATCCAAGTCATCCCAAGAAACCGCGTCCAATTCTGCGCGTGGTTTATATCAGCCATTCAGCACTTTATCGTTACAGCAACAACGACCATTACAGTCTGCTGCTTTGCATCACTGTGCCGGAATTCATTCCATATCAATCAATCCATCAAACACTCTTATAGCTGTTGGTGGTGGTGATCCAACCAATCTTGTGCAAATCTACCATCTACCTACATTTGAACCTTATGCGCTACTAAAGGGTCATACCGATGTGGTATTTTCTGTAGCATGGTTGGACGATACAACACTTGTTTCTGGATCCAGGGATGCACAGTTTATGCACTGGTCACTGAATTCATTGCATATCTCAGACTCACTTTACCAATATCCCTTGAATCACTTTGTTTCCGTCTATTCTCCATTGTCCATGAAAAAAGAACACATGGGAAAAGTTAGGGATCTCAAGTATGACCATCACTTGAAACATGCTTTTACTCTTTCATCTGATGGATTTGTAAAGGTCTGGGATGTAGCAGGTACATCGTGTAAAGTGTCGTCATCCATACCCCTGCATCATTCAAATGAAACAGTATGCCTTGCCCTTGACACTACACACCATCTCATAGCTGTTGGATCTCAAAACCATGTATCTCTGCTTGATCCTCGCATTGGCTCTGTGGTTCACATGTTTGAATCGAGCGATGAAGGTTGGGGCGTGAGATCACTATGTATGGATCGCGATACAGTCACTGTAGGTGGAGGATTGGGACGAATCTCGTTTTATGACTTGCGTGCACAAAAGTACTTGTCATGGCGTAAATCGACTGTCTGGAATAAACATAGCACATTGTGTACTCGCGCCTTTTCCCGCACTTTGGCGCCGTTCAATGACCATCTTCCAGTAAACAGTCCTGAACTGCATGGACTTGATTTTGAACTTTCCACACAGATATTCTCTCATGTTGGCACTCGTACCCACCCTACCCTTCAACAATACACGCAATCTTGCCAACCTGATTTTACCCAGCCCAACCATTCCTATCTTCAATCAGGAAAAGGATGGCTGCATAGAGACGAGATTTATACAACCCATTTTCAGGGCGTAGATATATCTAATGCCGTATATACTCTATCCTACAACTCCAAGGGAAATCGGCTGTTTACTGCTGGTGGTCCTCTTCAACTTAATCTGCGTGGATCTTATGCTGGTGTTTGGCAGTAACTTTTATCTAAAATAATATTTTAAACACCTTATACTATTTTACAAAGTGTGTGCTTCAAGGCTTGAATTATACATTAGTGTTGACTAGTAAAAGAGGTGCTTGATAATCTACCAAAACAGTTTAAATGCAAAACTGCAATGACCGGGGATCGAACCCGGGCCACGCGCTTGGAAGGCGCGGATGTTAACCACTACACTATCATTGCTGTTAAAATTGTTAAAATCATACCCATCTAGTACCTAATGGCATGTCATATTTTACAATCCCACAACTACTAACAGATAACCATGTCTCTGAATTACCGCGACCCAGAAATTCCTATAAAAGAGTCCTTTTACCCCATTTCTACAATATCGTATTAACATTTACTCCCAATAACTTAACACATTCTACTCTCGAAACCCTGAACCCCCGATTCGGAGAGTGCCAGGGATAAGTAGTTTGTTCAGCGATGAGAGAGAAGAAATACAAACGGTCAATAAATTGTCAATTATTTATTGGCCAAACTCGTTTTTTGGAGGGGTTTGTTCTTGAAAGATTTTATAGTCCCTAGTCGCGATCCTGCGATTTGACTTTGGGCAATCAACTTTCAAGTGGCCGGAATCTCCGCAGACAAGGCAAAGTCCTTGACTCATTCGCCGTTGTCGCTCAGAGGTGGAAAGAGAGCTTCGATGAATAGTGCCGGTATCCATAGACTCAGCGTATTGAGGAGTCGAAGCTGAGGTGGTTGACTGAGTCTGGGATTGGATTTGTGGCCTGTCATACGTCCAAGAATCTTGTTGTGAACGAGGTTGAGGGCTAAAACGATCAGCATCATTCGAGGAGGAACATCGCTCTTCTTGTCGTTGAGCAGCAATTCGGTCGTCAGCTCGAATTGCCAACTTCATCAGATCTTTAAGCGAGTCAGGTTTGTTAAAATTGACCAGAAGATTCCTGATCTCTGGATTGAGTCCTTGGTAAAAATAGAACTGGAGAGCTTTGTCGTTCCATTGAGCGTCCATACTGAGTATACGGAAATCAGTGGCGTAGGTGCTACAGTCTTGATTCCCTTGCTTAATGTACATGAGTTTTGTTTCTGCAGCTCTCTGATAGTCGGCTTCGCCAAACGCAGCTCTGAATTCGACCTTGAAGAGTGGCCATGAGTTCAGAAGGTCCTCATGTTCCTCGGGGTGCTCAATGAAAGGGTTGTACCATGCCGCAGCTCTTCCTTTTAAAAGGAGTCCAAGTATGGCGGTCATCTTGAAATCAGAATCATATTGCTTGGGGTGGAGCTTGAAGATTAGCTCCAGTTGATTAATGAAACCTCGGCATTCAGACCGAGTTCCATCGTATTTATCTGGAAAGACCAACTCAGGCCCATAATAGGAGGGAATCCAATTTCCAACGTCCTGGAGGGTTTGCCTAAGAGCATTGTTCTCAAGCTCAAGCTTTTCAATTTTTTTTAAAAGCAACTCCATAGTCGTCGAGTCTTGAGCCATTTCTTCCGTTATCTCGGTCTCCTTGTTCTGTAGTCAAGTCGTTTTTGTTATCCAAGAGGTGTTCAAAGAGAGAGTACTTGAGGAATCGTGCCAAGTGTTGTGGGCCAAGAGGAGTCTCAACGGTTGAGCGAGGTTAATAAGAAACTAAAGAAAAAGTGGGAACAGTTTTATTGTTAATAAGAGAAAATGGTTAAAGTTCTGGATCGCAGTCTTCAGGGCAAAAAACACGAGAGTTGTGGGGCTATGAAACCATGCACGCCTCATGATTATAATGGAAGACGGCCAAAAGAAACAGAGTAACAGAACAGTTGGATTATATCTGAATGTTGGCTTTAACATTACATATATTATTTTTGTATTCACGCAAAACAAAACTACACGATAAACAGCCAATTTCATAAATAATTGGCACAAATTTGCTGATTAGCAGTCTTTTAAACAAATGTTTAAAGCAATCTTCACAACTCCAGTACATCCATACAATGGTCGTGTTGATTGAATCAAGACTGTAATCATAGTTTATTTGATCTTGAATGTAGACTTGATTTGTATTAAATCTCTTGTAAATTTGTCGTGTAGAACAGATGCTTCAATATGCTTTACTAGATCCATGACAACTGTTTGGTACGTTAGTATAAACTCAGTGCTTGCTGTAGTCTCATTATGATTACCTTGCTTGTCCTTTTTGGACAGAAACATGACTGCTGTTTGCACACGTTCGATCCGAGTCATGCTTGCAAGTGTTTCTAGTATCAATTCGACCGATTCGTTTCTATATACAAAACATGGCGTGAAAATCTTGTCAATAAGATCAAAAACCAAAGCAGAATGAATACTCAATCCTTACGGAAGATAGTATTGGTAAAGGATTTCAAGCATCCCGCAAAAGTATATTGCCTCCAATGAACTCTTGAAAATATTGGGTAGATCTGATGGAGCAATCGCCTATATTTAAATATCCATAGTGAATAAAATAATTTGGAATTAGTTTAGACTGTAGTTTTAATAGAATCTGAATGGTGCATACTTTAAAGTATGTGTATTTCCCAGCAAGATCTGATCCAAGAGACTTCCAGTCTCGTGCGTATTCAAACATTGTTTTGGGCACTTTGAGTAGCTCAGCTGTTTTTGTCGAAACTTGATTCTTATCCATTATCACCACAGATGATTTAAATGTTTTTATATCTGGAACATCAGATATATTCATTACTTCTATCATCGGCTTGGCTGGTGGAGTTTTTACAGTTTGAGTGTTGGGCAATGCCACAGATGGCTGAGCAGCTTCAGTAAACGATTGCTCAGCTGCAGGCGAAATACTACGAGCTAAAGTCGGCTCGTCAACAATTTTAGCTGGGTTCAACTTGATTGGTTTTGCTGATACGGGAGCATCACCCACTTCTTGAATTACAAGTCGTCTACGACGAGAAACCTGCGCTGACTGCTCCACAGCTGCGCTAGTTGTAGGTTTCAAAGCTACTGGATTCTATGAAATAAATATTGGATACATATATTAGTTTTAATCTCAAACTCGTTAACATTTAAAGTCGAGACATACTTGAGCTTCCATTGCCTTTTTCAGGCCTTGTAACTCCTGTTTAATCGTTGTATTTGCAGGTTCAAGAACCATAGCCATTTCCAAATCTATTAAAACAAAAATATTAATTATTAAAACAATCTGTACATCAACTTGCATGCAAGAAATCAATTGAAAACTACCTTGTAAAGCCAATTCAAACTTTCCAAGTTCTCTGCGAGCAATTCCTCGTCGCCATAATGCCTTGACATTCTTTGGTTGAATCTCCAGTCCCAACGAGCAGTCGGATTCGGCCTTGACCCAACTATAATACAAATGCGTACGAGAGTTGGCCAATCTTCAAAGTCATTAGTTTAATAAAAACAAATTCTTACTTGAAAAGTTTGATATGAGCCATGGCACGATTAATAATGGGAACCGTGTCAGCTGGATTAAGCTCGATACTCTTGGTATAACACTGAACTGCTCGCTTGAAATTCTTTCGTTTAAAATATTCATTTCCCTACCATATCAACACGAGTTAAACACCACAGTAAATGTGATGTAAGCTTGTATAGGCTAGAATTGCGATTGAGCATAGATGGGTAATTGGGTTACCTTTTCCTTTTCGACCAATGCTGATTCAAGACGACTCAAAGCTTCTTGAGGAATTCGATCTTTACTGTTGGGTTGAAGATGAGCAACTGGAGTTTGAACTGGTTTGGATGCTGGCTGGTAATCGATTTGCTCCAATGCCTTGTCCTATCATTGACATAAACGCAAGTGTTTAAATCTACATTCTCCCAGAATCGACTCACCACAAGGCTCTTACCACGTCAAACTTTTCCCAAGCAGCATAGTTGAATCCTTTGATCTTCTGGTCATGTATGGGAGCTGGCGCAGTGGAGGATGGATGAGTACTGATTTGGGTGGTTTCACTTTGGATGGATCGGATTGGAGGATACTGACGACATCATATCAAAACGAGACTACTGTCAGTTTAAAGTGAACACATATTCGTTATCCAACTCGACTCTATAAATGAGTAGTCTGAGAGTTCAAGTTGATAGATATATGCACACCAATGCATTACCGATGGTTGTCGCTGTTTGTCCTTTTTAATCATTTCCTTTTCCCAAACCAGCAAATCCGAGACAGCATCCTAACAACACAATTAAATCAGTTGTCTTGAACAAATATCTTGTGAATGGTCTTGCTTACTCTATACTCTTCCGCATTCCGTCTAATCTTGAGAGCTGCTTCCGCCATGAAATTCAAGATTAAAAATCAGTAATTCGAAACGTTGAAAAGTTGACACATTTCGGAATTTCATATTCGACAAGCAACAGGTTGACGATGACTACCACACAATCACTGTTTCGATTGAACACACATACGATTGAGGCTCTTGTTCAAAACTGTTCTACTTTGGATCCACAAAAAACAACTGTTTTTTCAGCATCTGATGTACTGCCTTCACTGCCATGTTGCTTGACAACATGCAATCTAACCACTCCATTCCATTCGTATGCTGACATGCGAACTCATTATAAGAGTGATTGGCATAAACACAATTTACACTTGAAACTCAAGTCACTCGATCCCATTTCTGAATCCCAGTTTTTAACATCAACTCATCCTCAGTCAACAGTCAATACTGATTCAGAGAGTAATCCAGATAGTCATGACTCGAGTGATGCAGAAACTGGAAAGAATGAACATTCTACTCTGTCATTGGATCAAGTGCATACAAAAGGCTCGCCTTTTGTAAAACTGCTGTTGCCTTTAACGACCAAGGCTGGATTCAATCAAGTCTCGATATACAAACAGTCTCTTGCTTCACTGTCCATCAATGATGAATTAGCACAATCTGTTCAGTTTTGGAGTGACCGGATTTTGAAACTGCAGATGGATAAGCCTGTAGGTGAAATGTACTGGACTTTGCTGATGCTTGGATCGGGCCATTTTGCTGGTGCTGTCATAGATTTGAAGACTGGCAAATCTATTGTACAAAAAACATTCCATCGATACACTACAAGAAGAAAGCAAGGTGGAGCTCAAAGCAGGTTAGAGTTGGCTTGAATACTTGTGTTGGTCGATTCTGTTCAACTTATTTTTGCTGTATTCATATACATTAGTAATGATGGATCTAAAGGAAATGCACACTCTGCAGGTGCAGGAATCAGAAGATACAATGAAGCAGCATTGCAGACTGAAGTCAGAGACTTGCTCATTCAATGGAAACCTCATATTAAAGCGAGTCAGGCATTGTTTATTCGAGCTACCGGAGCCAACAGATCCACCATATATTTTGACAAAAATCTAGTAGATATAACGGATCCACGGGTAAGATCGTTCCCATTTACTACCATGCGGCCTACACAGAGCGAGATCATGCGGTGCTTTGTAGAGCTGTCTACAGTAAGAATAGATCATGTCAATGAGATGCCAAGTGTAGATACAGATTTCACTCCATCACTTTCTACTACAACTGAAAAACAAAAAAACCGTAAAAAGGACGAATCTGTTCCGCCAGTGGTTCCAGATCCTCCACCTCCTCAACACATGCTTAAACTTTCTGATTTCTGTAAACGTGGAAAATCGAATCTTTTGCAAACGTATCTTGATCAACACTATGCATCCAACTCTTCTGAAATCATCAATTGCAATCTTCCAGATAAATATGGTGTAAGTCTTCTTCATATTGCATCTGAAAACGGAAATGCGAATGTTGTGGAACTGTTATTGGGAATGGGTGCAGATCCTACCATAAAAGGTATGAATAAGAAGGTTCGAGCGTATGATGTTGCAAAAGATAAACCTACACGGGATGCATTTAGACGGTTTATGGCTAGGAACATGGAAAAGTGGGACTATAAGGATGCACATATTTTTGAACCGCTGACTGCAGAAATGGAGGAGAGGCAGGCTGAAAGAGAACGAAACAGGGAGCAACAACGACTCGTACAGTTGAGCTTGGAAAAGGAAAAAGAGGAAAAGGAACAGCAAATCAAGGAGGAGGCTCAGCAAGCAAAACTCAAACAGAAATCTGCAAAGATGGGATCTGGAACGAATGTTGATGGATCTAAACGAGTTGGAATAGTTAAACTTAGTCATCAAGAACTCAACGTGAATTCTATGACACCAGAACAGCGTATGCGTTTAGATCGAGAGAAGCGAGCATTGGCAGCAGAAGCACGGATGAAGTCGAGTGCAAACAAGTGCAGTGCATGTGGCAAATCACTTGTTGGAATAACACCATTTGAGAAATTAAACTTTAAATACTGTTCGACAGAATGCATTCAGGTAAGAATAATGTGATTTTATATAAATTGTAATTAAGAATATTCAACTAAGCAAGATGTTTGAGATGATAGAAACATAGAATTTTATTTTAAAGAAATGAATGATTTATGGAATGATTTATGAAATCGACAAGTTTTACTGCAATTAGGAGTTATCATGACAAATCCTCCAAATGGCACTGTTCCCATGGCCACTAATAAAAGACCTTCTTATCCTACTCATGGCACTCCCATTTCTTCAGCTGCCATTCATCCAATGCAGCCAGGGATGACCAGACCTATAGCGAATTCATCCACTGCTGAAGGTCGACCTTTGATGACACCATCTATTCCAAACACTACTGGACCCACTCCTGGAACTATGGCTACTGGATCTACTATTCCTCAACAGAGACAAATGTCTGTTCATTCCCAAGGTAGTTGGTTGGCATGTTATATTCTACATGGCCATGCATGTCTGGTTGATTGCCATTTTATTGTTACAAGAGCAGTCATGAATGGCTGATTCTATTATATTCGCCAAGAGTTAAGAGTGTGTGTTGGATATATAATGCTGTTTACTATTCATATCGCAAGATGACTGGAATTGAAAAGACTCGTTTTGTAGTGTCATTGATAGTAATTACCACTTGGATCTACTATAAATTCAATTCTGTATTTGGATCTACTGAGTTGATTTTCTTTAATCCAGTTATGATTTCTTTATATTGCTCACTTTTACTATAAACTTGTCCAGACTTTCATTCCCACGTTCATTTTTTTATTAATATTCTGCGTATATTTATTATTGGATCTACACTTTATTACAAGGTGGTGCATTTCAACGTCCTGTATCAGGTATTCCTAATTCCGGTATTCCTAGAAATGGCTCATTACCCAATACCATACGTCCATTATCTACTGTTTCTCCTACTACCAATCCGGGGCAACCATCACCTTCCATACATCAAGCAGGACAATCTGTGATTTCTCAAGGAGCAATCAATGGCAACATGCAACAGCCCATTCATGGAATGCCACAACAGCCAAGGCATCAACCGCCTACGCAGTCCGCTCAGCAACCTTTTCAATCAACTCTACAATCTATGCCACCACCAGTTCAACCAATCCAATCAGCTCAGCCAACCTTGCAACCTCGTCACCTCAATCCTGCCATGCAACAGCCCATGAATCAACAGCCATTTGCTAACCAACCTTTGCAACAAAAGCCATTCACTCCACAGATGGATGGGCTTAATGGTCAACCACAAATCTTGGCTCAATCTCCAATGGCAAGCGCTGCTCCAAAATCTACATCTCGTCGCGCTTACCCTGAAATGGCTGGTTCTGGTCAATCTACTATGGTAAAAGTCAAATTCATCGCCATGTTTTTCTAATGTATCTGACTTTATTGCGATGAATTGGACTGTACACATGTATTTACTAATCTTAATCACTACAATTTTAATCTACTAGATGCAACAGCCCCAAACGCAACAACAGTTTGGATATGCTGGACAGCAGCAATATTTTCAACAGCCCCAGCCTACTCAGCCTGGGATGGCTGCTCCTACTCATACTGGTGCGATTAATCAAGTGCCTCAGCCTGGGTTCAACACTGGATTTCAGTCTCAGCCTCAGCAATCTGTAAACACTCAGCAGCAGCAGTATCCGCAACAGATGCAACAACAGCCTGGTGGTGGATATTTCCAGCCTGATGTGAACCAGCTATCTGGTCAATTTGGTAATATGGGAATGGCTGGTGGTTTAGCCGGGAATGCTGCCCCAACAGCAATTGTTCCCACTGTCAATATTCTTCATGGACCACCGCAAATGGATGCATTTGTCGATACTCATTCTATGCTCAACATAAATAATCAATCGGTATCCAACTCTCCCATGGCCAACCCACACGATTCCTACCAGCGATGCACACTAAACGCGATCCCTCAGTCATCCGCGCTGCTCAACAAGAGTCGCATTCCGTTTGGTCTACTGATCACTCCCTACAAGAATCTGTTTCCTCATGAACCACAAGTGCCTGTTATTACTGCTCCACAAATTGTACGATGTCGTCGATGCCGCACCTACATTAATCCATGGATTACATTTGTAGAAAATGGTGCAAGATGGAAATGCAACATGTGCTTTTTAACCAACGACGTTCCTGCCTTTTTTGACTGGGATGCAGATCAACGTACTCAGCTCAATCGACTGGATCGACCTGAACTTACTCACGGTGTAGTAGAGTTTGTTGCGCCACAAGAATATATGGTGCGTCCTCCACAGCCTGTTGTGATGATTTTTGTCATTGATGTGACATATGCTGCTATTCAATCTGGCATGGTTTCTGTTGCCGCTAAATCTATCAAAGATTCGTTGGATAAAATTCCGAATCTAGACGGACGCACCAAAATCGCATTCATCACCGTTGACTCTGCTTTGCATTTCTATAATCTTGGTAGCAGTTCGTCTTTTCCTCAAATGATGGTTGTAGCTGACTTGACCGAAACCTATCTTCCCATGCCATCTGATCTTCTTGTTTCCCTGACAGAATCACGTCAAGTTATTGACCAGTTTTTGGATAAACTACCCTCTTTATTTGAGCATACACAACAAACTCAGCTTGCCATGGGCAAAGCTCTCAAGGCCGCACAAAAACTTGTGGGTCACATTGGAGGAAAGATTGTTGTATTGGAATATACTTTGGTCAACTATGATGATGGAGCGTTGAAAGTTAGAGAGGATCCCAAATTATTTGGGACGGCCAAGGAAAATGGACTGCTGCAGCCAGCAATTGGATTTTACAAATCTTTGGCTGTAGACTGCTCGCCTATGCAAGTTTCTATTGATCTGTTCTTATTCAATCCTCAGTATGCTGATGTGGCTACTCTTGGTAAGCGTTGCGTTATTTTGATCGCGTAATATTTATGCTAATGTCCAAGTTTTTGGATCAAACCATACTTTTACTAGGTGGATGCGCTAAATTCACTGGTGGCTCGATCCATTACTATCCTCGATTCAGTGCAAATCGATACGAAGATTCAATCAAATTTGCTTCTGAATTAGGACACTTGCTCACCCGTCCAATTGGGTTTGAAGCTGTGATGAGAGTTCGCACTACTCGCGGCATCAAAATGAAGGCTTTCCACGGCAACTTTTTTCTACGCTCAACCGATCTTTTATCTCTTCCCAATGTATCTCCTGACCACTCTTATGCTATTGAGATGGAGATTGGCGAGGATATTACTACTCGTATGGCATGCTTCCAAACATCTCTGCTGCATACAAGTAGTAGTGGCGAACGACGAATTCGAGTTCTGACACTTGCCGTGCCTGTCACCACTAATTTGAGCGAAGTGTTTTCTTGTGCAGATCAGCTGGCTTTGACAACCTTGTTGACTAAAAAAGGTAAATCACTAGAGTTGATATTGGCAACATATCAGTAATTCTAACTCTTTATACTGTTTACCAGCTGTTGAGCGAGCTCTTACAAGTAAAATTGAAGATGCGCGAGATGCGTTGATGTACAAGCTTCATGAGCTTATAGCAGTGTATAAGAATCAGTTTGCACGTAACGGGCCAAGCTCTCAACTGCTTCTTCCTGAAAATCTCAAGCTGATGCCGATTTACACTTTGGCCATGATTAAACATTTGGCGTTTAGGCAGTCTACAAGCATTCCGAGTGATTTGCGATCCTATATGCTAGCTCTTTTGTGTGTATTTTCACCAGAGCTGATCAAGGTGACCATGTATCCACGATTTTGGAATGTAGACAGTGTGATGACACAAAAGGAAATCGGGACAGTTGGCGAGGGTGAGCGTAAAGGGCAAGTGGTGTATCCACCTCAACTGAATCTTACGAGCGAGAAGCTAGATCGACAGGGGATGTACTTGCTTGATAATGGACTGGAGATGTTTTTGTGGGTAGGAAAGGCAGCCAACCCACAGCTATGCCAATCCGTGTTGGGTAACCCGCAAGTGGACACCATACCGTCTGGCAAAACCACACTTCCAATGATTCCAAATGACGATGTCAACGAGCGTGTTCGTGGATTGATTGAAGGTGTAAGACAAGAGCGTATGATCATGGGAAGTGTGTACTTGCAGTTGTATGTTGTTAAAGAAGATGGAGATGCAGCGTTAAGAATGTGGTTTCTATCTCATCTCGTTGAGGATCGGATTGAGCAATTGCTATCTTATCCACAATTTGTGGGTGGATTGAAGGAAGGAGTTGCCAAGATTAGTGTTTAAGGATTTCTTTTTGAATAAAATATTCAACGGATTGTTTTATAATGAATAAAATATTCAATCGAGTTCAAGATTTTGACATTGTAAAGCAATTTCATGGACGAAAAGCAGACGCCCGAAACCACAGTAAAAGTACAAAAGATTGACACTATTGTACAGGATGAACCTACAGTAGCATCTAATACAGTCATATCTACAACTGTCTTGAACAACTACGAAGATGGTCTGGTTGATATGCGCATGTCACCACCAGATATGGGTGCAACCATGTCATTATCATCATCACAATCCATCTTGACTGAACAGATTCATCCTCAACCTAATTCATGGATGGAAAGCATTCCCACTGCAACGTCCATGGCAGATCTGACTGTATCAGCTACTGATTTGCCTTTTCATTCAGTCCGTACTCTGCAGCGACATTGGAACATTCATGTTATAGCACAAGAGTATCCATCCGATCTCAGTCCAGGTCTAAATAGCATATCGCTTCATGCTGTTCATTGCAACTTTACAACATTCGAATCCATGGCAGACATCGATCCACCCTTGCACATGGACCAGGAAAACTTGAAAAATATAAGACTATACATCAAATTTGTAGCAGATGATCAGAATGTTGGTGAGCGATCTTACTGTCTGCAGTGGTCTCATCAGCATGTGGAAGATGTCGGTGATCATGATCGGTTTGAAGCCATCGTGTTGTATCAACGTCGGATTGAAGGTACGCTTTGATTTGCATTTCAAACATGTCGATTTCTACGATACTCATTCAAGTCTTGCCAATCATCACTGTTTTACAAATTTAGCCTTTCGTGCTTTGGGTCATATTTTTGGAATTGTATTTGAATTGCAGCAACAGGCTCGATTTTCTCTTCAGCCCGTTTGGACATCTCAGGCACAATTTGAATCAATAGGGTACGTTAAACTACAAAAAATCTAGATATTGGCTTCTGTTTTTACTACGAATGTCATGTCTGAGTCTTTGTTTCAATTAGAGCCATGATTGATTGTAGTCGTGCTGCCGTGATGCGTTTAGAAGGTGTTCTTTATATGCTTAGAAATTGTGCCTTGATGGGATTGAATACTTTTCAATTATACACAGAAGACACCTATACAATTCCTGGCGAACCTTTCTTTGGGTTCTATCGAGGTACTACACTCCTTTCAATGCATTACAGTTTGGAACGGATCCAATTCAACTTTATTTTGAATTCATCAAATTGCTTTGTATGCAATAGGCGTATTTACTCAAGCAGAAATCAAGATCATTGGCGATAGTGCGTTTGATTTGGGAATTGAAGTGTTTCCGTGTATTCAAACTTTGGGGCATTTGGGTCAGATTTTGCAATGGCCACCCTATGCTCATTTGAAAGAGTAAGCCAGCGTTTTTGAAACATATTGTAAATCTGGGTATATCGGCTCGTAACCCTGTTTTATCGTGGTTTATTCTGTATGCTAGCACAAGTGAAATTTTACTGTCCAACCATCCTGATACCTATACATTTATACGTAAAATGATTCAAGCTGCCTCAACCTCACTTTGTTCTAAGCGTATTCATATTGGTATGGATGAAGCAAACGGCTTAGGTGAGGGAAGGTACAAGCAATTGTTTGGTACAAAAGAAGGTACTCAGATTTATCTGGAACATCTAAAGCGAGTTGCTGCTATTTGTCACGAAGAGGGATTAGAACCATTGATTTGGTCTGATAGTAAGTAGATGTAAATCTTGGTTGAAATGCATTGAAAACGTTGCTTCAAATCAGGATGAGTTGATCAGTATTTTGTTTTTGAAAATTCTAGTGCTATTTACTTTGGCAAACAACAACGATCCACACGCTTACCATAGTGATAATGCTGTAATGCCTGATGTATCACTAGAGTTTCCCAACAATATTCAGCTTGTCTACTGGGACTACTATCACGTATGCACCTTGTATTTACGATGCATATGGCATCACCTTTATCTTGGAGTATCATTACATACCATTTACATATCTAATCTTTGCATCAATCATGTACTAGACCAATCCAGAAATATATCGGCTTAAAATACAACAACATAGGGCTTTGGGATTTGATCCTTGGGTTACAAGCTCGGTTTGGACATGGAATAGATTCTTTGCTGCTTTACCATTTACGTTTGATGCTGCTAAAGCGTGTCTATCTGCATGCAAACAACTATCTGTCCGTAATGTAATCATCACATTATGGTATGTCTGACCTGATTTTAAATGCAACACACTATTTTTGTATAAATCTATTTTCAAATCAAAACTGTTCAAGTTGCCAATCAATAACTTGTGCAATACTTGCAGGGGCGATGATGGAAATGAATGCGATACCCTGTCAGCTTTACCTGGATTGGCGTATTTTGGAGAGCAGGCTTACTCGACAAACTATGATGTGGATTGGAACACACTAAGACGAAATTTTGCAGGAATTTGTGGTGGAAGATTGGAGGATTGGATTTATGCTAGTAAGCTAGATTCAGTGCCTGGATCACTTGTTTGTCATGATCAATTACCTGTAAGTTCAAGTTAGTTTCAAACATGTATACAAGATATATTTATTCAGATGCAACCATACCATATACTACTGCATTCAAGCCATTAACTACATGTATAAACGTATTAGCCAAACCCGTCAAAATGGATATTATGGCAAGATTCAATTTACAGTTTTCTCGAGTCTCAATATAAGGAATACGACTTGAAAGTGCATTTTACAGAGATATCCAAATACCTCATTTCTGCATGTAATGCAGAAACTACTTATGTATACCCTTTAAACTACCGCCTCAAATTCCCAGCACTTCTTGCACGTGTATTACAACTCAAGTGCAACCTTCGTGCCGAATGTACTAAAGCGTACCGAGATCCAACTAATGCTCCCCAGTGTATAAAACAGCTGATAGATACAGTCATCCAACCCCTACTGCAAGCAGTAGAAGATCTTCATCAGTTTCACCGCGATGAAATTTGGCTGGCAACGTTTAAACCGTTTGGATTAGAGGTGCTTCAAATGCGATATGGAACTTTACGGATCAGAATAGAAACTCTACGCGATCGACTGGCAAAATTCTCAGAGGGTGGTAGCGGTGGTGAAAAGCAAAGAGCTTTTCCTTTGAATGACAATGGGATGCCCGAGTTTGACATAGATGATACGTTGCAGCCATTTTCTGGTCATGGTATGGGTCTCATGTTGGATTTCACTCGAGCTTATACTCCGTCGCGAGCTATGGGGACGGGATAGATGTATCTAAACAGCAATTGGTGACAGAACCAATCTTGTAAACGATTTGTATTTCATTTTTATTATTTCATTAATTTGTAAATGTATCAGTTGAGTGTACAATCTCATTATTCATCTAGAACTTTGTAATTATAAATAAGCCAACAGCTGCAAGACTGATAAAATCTTGTAAATGCGACTTTGAATTTGTATTTCAGCTGTATATTCCATTAAAGAATGTTTTCAGAAACATAGGTAAAGCCAAAAGGTTTTAAACAGTGTACAACAGGGCAGCTATCTCCCATGTGAACACACTATCATGATTTGATGATATTTGTACATGACATCTACAAGATAGGGAATATAAAACCCTTTTTATTTTTTGACCTTGTCAAAAACTACGCCATCGAGCGATCCACCGCGCATCGTCTTTTCGACATTATGCTCAAACTGTCGTCGATTTGCACGTAGTACCTCGGCAGCAACTAAAAGTCAAATCCAATCGCACAGTAAACTGGAATTAGAAATACTCGATATCACTCGATATATTTCAAACCGATGAATTACCTTTGTTGAGAGGATCTTCAGCGTTGGGTTCTAAAAATAGATACTGCAAACCCACCATGATGGAGTTGATATTAAGAACAGGTTTCCAATCCTCTCTAAGAATATTAAGACACACGTTTCCGCTAAGATCGATGTTTGGATGGTAAATCTGTTTAAAATAGATGAAATGAGTTTATAAAAAATGCATCTCATATCCAACATGGTAACCTTGGCCACTCACCTTTTGCGTGCATAAAACCTTTGGAGGCTTATGAGGATAATCTGCATTGACTTTAAAAGTAAATACAAAGACACCATCCTTGTAGAATCCTAGTGTAGAGTCAATGCAACAGATTCAGTCTGCCAGCAATCATCAAATCTATCATCACCAAATCAATATTGAATGTCGTCTACCTTCATCAGGAGTGATTGTGAATGTAAAGTTGAACAGGTCATCTCCATCAGGAAAAGCCAGTGACATGGTGGATGGGAGTTGATCCATGTCGCCCAAATCTAAAGAATCAAAAAGATGACCAAACAGTTTTAGTCAAAAGATACCGACATCCAGCATGGTGCAAGTCTGCCGATAATTTCCATAAAATATAAATATATTCCGAGATTTAAAATAGCTGAACCAAAGTATTGCATAAGTAGCATCAATGTTGCAAGTTTGAATAGATTGAACTTTAATTGAAGTAGACCATCTAGTGCCATACCCAATCAAACCGTATCCAACTGGACAAAAACAAATCATTCAAATCAACTGCTTTTGGAACAACATCATCAAAACCATTTCCAGATCCAAAGAAATCAAGATATATGATGGTAGCCAGAAACCTTTTTGAAGTCTGATTTGAGCAGCAGAAGTTTTTGGTTTTTTTGAGCCGCTACCAGAGGCATTAGAGTCGCCTGCAGTAGCCTTGTCTCGTTTCAAGGACATGATATTAAGCATTGTGGACAACAGCTACAACAAGGCCAGAGAACAAAACCCAATCGACGCTGTGATGGATGCAAACTTCAAAAGCATCAAATCAATGTCATATATTTCCTGAGGATGTGTTGAGATGGATTCAGGCTTTTTGTCAATCTTCATCTACAATAATACTGCAATGACATTTGCTAAAAACACTTTCAGACTCGATCCAGTAAGAGAAAATGTGCTGTTGGAACCTCAAATAAGAAAGGAATTGTTTTCTCTCGAGTCCAGCATCGCTTCGCTCGAGAAATCCGTCGCCGAATCGAACCAAAAGCTTACTGCTAAACTAGCTGAAAATGCCATGACTGCTCAAGCTACTCTCGACAAACTAGATGCTACATTGATGACTTCAAAAACAGTTGTTTCTAGTTGTAAAAGTACTGAAACTGCTACTCGCAATGCGTTGCGTACTTCTGATGTTTACGCGACGATGGGACCATTGCCTCAACGGTTCGAAGAGCCAGGTAAGAATATGCATAGATGGAATGCCAGATTCACTAAAATCATATGTAAATATTGGTTCTGTTTGAATCTAAATAATGCTGTTTGGATCAATCGTATTGATTTGTAATTAAAATAGATACATGGAACTACAAGATCAAGAAACAAAATCCACTTTATACAACTACTACAAACCAGTATGGACAGCAACATCCTACAATTCATGATATGCCAACTGTGTTTCGAGGTCAAACATCAAAATTCAGCGAGGTAACTATCACAATGCATTTATGTTTCAATAGCAACAGAAGCTGTATAAATCCGATTGAAATTAATCCTATTTTGTGAATTTGGTGACTAATGTTTGATTATTTAGCACTTGAATATATCTGGTCCTTATCGCAACTTTTCTCTTAATATCTGATCTTGAAAAACTTTTGCATTGACGAGTTTCTATTGAATTGAAATATTACTCTTGGTATAAATCAGCTTCAGCATTTACTCTAAAGTGGTATGAATTTTAAAATTGATCTGGCTTGACAGTGCCAACAACTATAGCCGTATTCACGTAGAATGAAAGACTAGATGGATGTCAAATAATAAACAGTCAGTCTACCAAATTTACTGGACAGCATTATGCTCTAACCTCTTTGGCTAGCCTTTTTTCGATGATTGGAATAAAGACAACTGTTGCATTTTGGAGACATGCAATCCTTGTTCTCTTAAGCTAGATTGTAGACGCATCTGTGAATTTTTGGGATACAACATATGAGCTTATACAGAATTTGATTGAAGACAGTCAAATCCAATATCTATTAAAATGCACGAATCTGGTGATTATACAAGTAGGTTATATCAAAAAACATTTCAGTTCAAAATCATAATTTGATTGTATGATGAACGTTGTGCTTAGATATTGTTTATTCCAAAGCAAAATAAAGTCTGCAAGATAAATACAAATGCTCCATTTTACGTGAATACGGCTGTAAAAACCATTGCAATCTCAAATCATTCTTTTTTGGTACGCACACGATAATAAGATCGAATAAACCAAGTGAGTAGTCCAGATACAATAGTCAAAGCTAATCCAACACCTAGTTGCATGCCTTGGTAAGTTTTTGATGCCACTTTAAATACACGCATGCGTGTCGTGTCCCATCTAAATTCAAAATACATCAGTAGATGTAGAGTAGAAACATGAATATCAAACAAGTCGCAATTAAAACTTACGAGCTTTCTGTCCATGTACCCTTTTGTGGATCGACAACACTATATACACCCTGATCATTAGAATCAAGACCAGTTCCAAAAGCACGATGTAGCCTGGTCATGGAAAGGACACACAGGTTTCCAGCACACCGATAATCTGATGGGAGTGTCTTGAAAATCATTGATGATCAAAAACAGTATATAAAATGAATTAGCCTTTATAATACTATACGTTTGCGTCAAAAAGGCATTAAATGTTGTATACCATGCATCTTGGATCTGAACAGTTTCCAACCACTGCAGAAGCAGTCCAGTTGATCATCAACAGATTCGACAACATTGCCATTGAGCTGACACTCGATGGGTTGTAAACGCTCGAGTACCCCGTAAACACACTCGTCTGTGACTTGACTAGACCATACAATTCAACAGTATGTTAATATAGCAATTAAAACAACTCCAAGAGTTAAACACGCGCATGATGGAGTTACTTTTGAGTTTTTGAAACAAAGCACATGTTACATTACGAGTATAGCAATCCATCAACTGACCGACCTAAATTCACATATCAATAGTCAATATTATAAAACAGCAACAGGAAAATGATATATACAAATCAAATCAATCAAAATATACCACGGCACAATCAGGATTGATTGTAGGAACATTAGAAATAGCTCCACCAGCCTGAAGATAAATTCCCTTTGCCATTACACCAACCATGCCACAAATAGCAGCAACATGATCGTTATTCCATGTTAAACCGTCGTCAAATTCAGAGTGATAGTATTGATTGGAAAATTCCAATAGATAATCCGATACTACCACTGCAGGAATATCAGGACGTTTTGCCAAAAACGCCATTGCAGAAGACGGTGGCAATTGATGATTGGTTGCAGACAGACTAGCAGCAACATTTACAGATATATTGATTTGTTTTGTGGTTCCAGATATCGGTGGTGCAGGTATCAAAGCGGTTTTGAATTGATTAAGCAATTGATTAGTTTGACTGTTGATGGTGTCCACGTGAATGTAATGCAAAGATGCATCTGCAGCGGGACGGGTAATATCACCAATGGAATCAAACTCGATCACCGAATCAATCAGATTGAAATTTAGTTTGGTAAAATCAGTTGTAGAAAAGCAGGGTGAGTTGCATTGAGCTCCATTGATAGAACATCCTGCAGATGATTTTCCAGATGCATCCTTGCAGACCAGTGGTGTAGTCATGTCCTGCACCATGCGCTGTGATCCTGCAAATGCCCATGATTCGGCTTCAAATGCAGCAAAAACGACTGTTTTTGGCAGGTTTGCTATACCACCTTGAACACGACTAAGCGTTTCTACAGTAGCAAGCATGGCAATGACCCCAGATCTACCACTTGCGCCAAATGCATAGTCACGCAAAAACGCCGAACTATCCAGTTTCGAGGTAACCATAACAATAGGCTTTTTATCGCTTGCATCAATGTTGGATGAGAATGTTGACCAAACAGAGTATCCTCCAATAGGTTGACAACGGCCACGGCGCAAACATGTTGTTGAATCGATAGCAGAAAACATGCGAGAATCAAACTCCATGGCATACAGTGGATATCCAGTATATCCTCGATTGATATTAAACTGGAGAGCCTAATATAGTTCAACAAGTGTTAAGTTATTGCACACTATAACATCAACCTCGAGTTGTAGTACCTCATTAATGGCATCTATTGTTTGGAGAGATGTAGCATCACTAGGATAGATTCCAAAAATGGGAAATTCATAATTTCCAGTAGAAACAGAGTTTCCCTATGTAAATAGCGTTAGCTAATGCATGCAGATTCCAACTACCAGTAGTATAAAAATAGCTTACTAAAGGATTCCAGATGTATGGACTAGACTGATTAGAATATAATCCATATCGACAATTTGGACAAGAAGCTTCAGGTGAATATGATGCTGGATACCGCTTATCTGTGATGGTAAATATCCCGGATACTTTGCCAGTTTTTTCCAGTAAATTAATATTATCTCTAGTGCATTCAAGTTGTCCAATTGAGGTTGAATCAGATTAAATGGATTAAAGATTCTAGGCGTCGGATAGTTTTGCAGACATGCGACTGTTGACGGTTTGAAAACTTACATTGTAAGGAGTGAGGTTGGCATGACCACAACATAGTCAGCACTAGATGGAGCTGTTTTTAAAAAAGAGTTGATATCATCCACAGTTGAAATCCGGTATAAAGTGCCAGAGACCATTTTCAATGCTAACGTTACAAGTCAATACAAAATCCATTAGAATCAACGCAACGAATGGGTCAATACCAGTGCTAGAATTCAAGACAATAGTTTATCCTGTTCTTTGAAAGATAAAGTTTTAAAAATCCACTGCAAAAAGCATACCGCTACAGCCAGTAGTGCCTTGAGCCGACTGCAGACGGGAGCAAGCAGCAGATGAGAATCCTTGATACATGCTGGATTCCAGAAAGTAGTTTTGACGATTAACCAAGCCAGAAGTCTGAGCATATGCAGTTGAAAGAATGCTCCAGTATATAACAATGAATGCTGTGAATCTAAACATTTTGGAATCAACGAGTGTTTCTGCAGGTTTCAGGACAAGTTGGATGGTTAGCAACAGTTGAATTCAACTTCAAATCAAGACACTTTATTGTTTTTTGGAATCTAGTATAAAAATAATCTTTTTTTTAGAAGCAGTTGGTGCGTTCTTGAGCTTGCCGTCCTCGGCAAGTCTTTCTAGAATCGATTGCACAATATTCGTGCTTTCTCGGTTGCCTCGTTCGGTGACTGTCAGTTTCAGTCGATATCCTTTACCCAGCAACTCTCTGCCTTTATTCATCTTGATTTGAAAATCATGCTGGTCAATGGTGGAGTTGATTTCAAGTTCCTTTTCTACTATTCCAGATCGTTTTTTTGTTGGTTTAGCTTTCTTTGTTGGCTGGTTCAATGCATTGGCTCGTGTATCGTTCGTTGCATCAAGACTCGAGTCTTTTGATGCTGTAACAGATTTGGATTCATGAGATGGTGTTGGTTTGGGTGGGTTTTTAGAAACTATTTTGCAAACTGGAGGTTCTTTTTTAGAGTTGATTAGTATTAAATCTTGAGTAAGAACATCCATCTGTGTCATGGCTTTAGCAACAGTCATGATCCCCAGTGACAATCCAGCATCAGAAATCACCAAGATCTCTGGTGCTGTAATTTCTAAATTCTTGAGCTGAGCTTTGATCTTGGAGCCTTTTGTTGATTTAGAAGAAATATCAGATACATGTGCAGATGAATGGAAGTAAGATATGGATGGGTTTGTAGCTGAAAAAACTGAAATATATTTGGTATAGACTGGCAAGTGCTGAGGTGCAGTAAATGAAAACAGGAAAAGCGATCTTGTATTAGAGACTGAAAGATAGTTGCTTGTTGGTATTCTCCGTACTGCATGCAAGGCACATTTTGATCTGAAGCCAATAGCAAACATGATTGCAGTTGAGCATCAATTGCGACTCGACATAAAACATTCCAACTGTGAGCGACTACGATCACATTATGCAATGAACTGTCCGACTGCTCGCATGTGCATGCAGATGCCTGTATACACATGCATTCATCTGCCTATTCCCATAGACGACATGTCACCGAAGGAAATGAAAACCCTCCTCTCTTGTACGAAGATGCTTTCGAAAACCCTCCCCATGATACTGAGCTTGCCAAGATTAGACTATTGAGGTCACAAACCAGGTCTTTGGTCCAACAGCTGTGGGATGCTGCCAGAGATATTGAGGCTGTAGAAACACTGGCTCAGCCCATCAAACAGTATCCTTCTGACTTGGTTAGAGACGAACTTGCTAGTCTGCGTCTTCATCAAGAAAGTATTGGAAAAGCAAATGCCATTCGGAAAACTACAACTGTAAGATTCATTCATGATTCATCCCAAATCTGACCTGCTTTAACCAACTCCTTGCACGCTGCTGTATATTCAATCGATATATTACAAGGTGTTTTCGCCTTCTCCATCTCGAAATACACGCTCGGCAAGTCGTCTGAGCATTGGAAGAGAACGATCTAGGCAATTGTATAGTCGCTCAAGCAATTATATTCCCGAATCTATCCCAACTCGTACTTTTGGATCCAATTCTGCTGCATTCATCTCTTCAACATCAAAAAACATTCAAAAAATAAAAGAGTCAACTGCGCGAAGCAGACCCATCAGTCATTCAAAAACTCCATCACCAACTAAATCCATCAATCCTGTTTATAAACGACCACTTTCTCCAGACAAAGTGCGTGTTTTACCACTCTCTAAAGAGGATCGTGAAAAAATGTTGATGCAGCGCTGCAATGAAAAGGCAGACGAGATTTTACAACGAGATGACTCTTATTTTGACGATATTTCCAAATACCGACAGCTATATCCAGATTTATATACTCGCGATGTTCCCCAAGTGTAGGTTATATTTTCTATTTGCTGCTTGGTTTATCTACTTGAATATAGAATTCACTGTATTTCAAACTGCATGTAGATCTCCAAAGTTCAAAACATCCATCAACAGATCGCCCATTGTAGAGTGCAAACCTATTCCATTAAAGGACGACGGATACTATTGTAAGTAGCAGATGCTATATTAGTACCTGACGACATGTGTAGATTTTTGATGATCTAGGGAATTACATTATGGCCACATTTGATTGATTGATTTAATACATTAGATTCTGGAGTATTCAGAGTCAATGAGCGACTTTTTCCAGAAAAACTGGATCATCCTTACAAGTCATCTACAGACTCGAATGTGTTTATGCTTGATAAAAAATCAAAGTACATGGCATCGAATGAGCCTCCTGTAAAGTATGTTTAGTCTGTATACAGCTATTTATTTTTAGATCTACAATTAACTTGTGTATCTCATTATAAATACTAGAGTGAGTATTCCAATTAACCGAATCAGTCCAACACAACGCCATTATAATCATCATAGACGGTCTTCTTATGATCCTGCTGATTCGGCAGATATATCTGCAGTAAGTAATACGTTGGGTACGAATTTTGTTGAAACTGGCACTTTTAATTTACAAAAAATTGATTAGTATTTGCACAAAGGATACCGACCCTATTTATGGAGTAGTCGAATGCTTCGTCCAACCAAAGAGCATGCATCTTTGAAAGAAGAAATTCTTTTTAGCAGTACCAAATAAACTATATCAACGTTGGATTGTTAATACAGCTTTTAGCCTGTAATCCAATACATGCTGATGGTATTGAACTTTTACCAAATCTTGAAAAGCAAGTCAGCAAGCTTATTCATGAAATTGTTCCTGACTTGAAATTTTTAAACCTTGCAAAGCTGTTTGAGTAGCTTTGAATCAATATTAGCTAGCACTATAAAATATGACTACAAGAGCAACATTATCTGATATAAGAAATAACCTCACACTATCCAAGTCCAATATCAGCAACAATGTTATTGGAGAATCCCAGGAAACATCTCAAAGTGGGCAGCAACTAGGTTCAGCTCAAACGCTGCGCGTTCAGCTTGATGAAAGTTCAGCATCTGGTCTTCAAATACCCATCCAAGCATCGACAAAGGAAAAAATTGGTGTTAAGCCATATCAACAGAAACAACTTGAAGATAGCAAGTCAGGTTCACCAAGTATGTATGATTTGGTTCTAGTGCATTTATTGTGGTGATATATGCAACTCGTGTCTATTGCTGCATGCAAGTTGAAAATGGATGCCAACAATATTGCATTGCTTTGATATGAAATCTATACAGATCGAAAAACATTTAAAAAAGACCATTCCAATACTCATACTGCATCCGATACGTACAATGAAGTACAAATCGTTATTGAAAAAAGTATGCCAGACTTTAAACCGTTGTTGAACCAAGAAGAGCCTGGTCGACTTGCACGTAAGCATCTTTTCTAATTCAAACATCCAAGTTGATTGAATATTATCAACACAATATTAGCAGGTTTAATAATTGACATAAATTTCATTTTATTATTTCAATATTTGAATTCTACAAATAACAGCATCACAGAAACAGCATCATTCGGACTCAAAGTCGAAACAGTCGAAAGCGCGACTTTCATCATTGGACTCTACTAAACCAGGCCGTCCCATTCAACTGACTCCAATTCAATCCCAAGATACAGCCTTACAGCAGCCTCCACAAATAAACCTTTCAATCAATTCTGTAATCCAAGATTTCAAACGCTTTCAAGGCAGCCAACAACATCCTGGAACAATCCTCAATATCATCACCTCGGAAGATGATCCAGTCGTTTACACCGAGTTTGACATTCTCTGCAATAATCTCATTCAAGTATTAAGCAATTTGGAAACATCTATAGAAGATGTAACGGCTTGGAAAAATGATTTTCTCAAGCAATCTGTTCCATCTGATGTCAAGCTTGAACTTACTCTACTGTTTTCCAAACTCTACCGGAGCAAATCTGATTTTCACCAGCCATTTTTTGATCTAGTCAAGGCTGTAAAAATGTATTCGCGTCCTTGGGGTGATAAACGGAATGCGCTGCTAAAGCTTCAAACGGAACATCAGCAACATCACCATGTACTGGATATTGTGATAAGAAAGCTGGAAAACATGCATATTCAAATGAATAGAACAAAGGTACATCATCGATTGGCATTGTGGGAACGCCTAATGTCTAAATTGATCATGCATCAGGAAAGCGAGCAGCTAAGTCTGATCAATGACGAGAATGGCCAGATTATCAATCGCATAGGTACCACAAGTGCAAATCTTGAAAGTAACTCCAACACATTACATGAAAATTCTCATGGTCGACAGTTCTCACCCCAAAGTAATATTTGTTTGACTAAATCAAAGCAAGATCGACAGTTTTTAATAACAGAGGAAGCCCATGCAAAGGAAATTGCCTTGCTTAAACTAAAATCCACAATCCAGCTTTATGCCACCAATGAACCAGAATGGCTTATCCATGTCCGGACTCTACTGAAACGATTCAAACTCCATTTGAAGAAAACGTTTCCTGGCTTGAAAAATATTCTATCACAAATTTTGAAACGGCCCTTTCCCGTTCCTGGACCAAGTATGAACTACATATCTACAAAAACAGGAACTATCATGTTTAAACAACCATCATTTCCACGCCCTCGATCGTACTCGTGCAATGATTTTAAACTATTGCATATGCATTATCAAAACATAGATGACATGATTGACAATGTGACAACTACAGATGCTATGTGCGACATGCTAATGGACGATGCTGACGGTAAAAAAACACCTGATCAGTCAAGGGAGAAATCTATTAAAAGCACCTTGTTTGGTACTGCAAAAAAAAACTTGCGATGCAATAGCCTCAATACATTAATTGATTTGGGGAAACGTGCCCACTTACGGAAACCATTCACGAGAAACAGACTAAACCATTCAAATCACAGCTCACAAAACGACGTGGATGAAAATGAATTTGATTATGAGTCGGAAGATGAAATTTCCGAAGCAAGTGCTCACAGTGCCAACTATTCTGACTTGGACAAAAAGGTACACTACTTGCATATTTGTATCGATCCTTTTAAAAAGATTAAATCAAATGCTATTTTATTAAAAATATACAACTGTGTAGTACTTTCAACGATTTAGAGACGAAGACATTCAAAACATTGTCAACACTTTTATGGACAATCATTCAACATATACCAGGTATACCCGAGCACATGGTTTAAAAGCTTATTTGTTTGATTCACAAAGTAATTTAACCGACTTGTTTTGTAAGCCATACGGTTGAAAATAATGCACTAGGTAGCGGAAAGCAGACAAAAGTAGATGTTTTTCAGAACCTTGATGCAGACAAGGAGTTTTTTAGTATGCAGGAGGTGATTGAGCTAACTTTGTTACACGCTCAGCAAATGCACATTATGCAATCAGAATACAAGTTGAGTTTAACAAATCAAGTAAACTTGATCTATCGATATATATAAATTATGTATTTGAATGATCATAAAACTAAAATATTTTGTGAATATTGTAGTGAAAGAATAAATCATATGACATTACAGCTTGACCAAGCACAAAAAGATCAGGAAGATCTAAACACCGAATGGGAAAAGCGTTACATGACTATACAAGAGCAACTTCAAAAAATGGCTTTGTATTACACAAATCAAGCACGTTCAGGCGTACCATCTAATTCTGGAGAAAACGTACATACTCCTCAGACAAAACAGTTCAATACTGATATGATTCGAAATTTGATTACTACTCCTGCAAAACGTGATTGTATCAGTTTTCGTCGAAATACTATGCCAGAAGACTACGATGACTCGTCCGAATTGCGGCTTGATCAGCTTCAAGCTAGACTTGAACATAGAAAACTGGTATCTTTAGCTAAACGAACACAAAGCATAAAATCCAAAGTACGTGAGCTTCCTGCACGGAGACTTCCGCGCTTTACCTCCACACCCATGGCTATGGGTTTTATGGAGCGACTGTATTGGTTTACAGAAATGTCGTTAAAGAAGCGTGCAGAATCAAAATTAAAAGTAACAGAGATGGAAAAGGCAGCAAATGAGCAAAAGCTGGCGTATCTTCAACGGATGGATAGAAATGACATTGAATCTACCAATGGAATGCTTACCGAAACAAACGGGCTGTTGGCAGAGTTTATGCCCATGCCTGGAACAGTTACTGGTTCAAAACAGCATCGGGATATTTGGGCAGATCAAGGTTAGACTTGAATAAGAGTAAATTGATTTGAGTTGAATGATTCTAACAGTTTATATGCATTATACTAGGCATTTTGTCCCCATGGGGTGGTCGATTCAAGATACAAACTTCCAAGCAATTAGGAGGCAAAAAAATCAATGTTTTGAATCTTTTTGACGTTGCCATGAACATTCCTGTTGAATCGTTGCCCAAAAACAATGGAAAATAGAAAGTCGACTGTAAATTATATTAGAATACAAGTTTCGAGATTACGACTAAATAAACTTTACATCACTTGTAAAAAATGAATTAAAGTCCTAATATCACTTGTCACTCTACTCATGCTTGATAGCAAGCCTGATTGGTTTATTTCTTTTTTTTGGGATCCTTGTCTTTTTTACCCTTTGTCCCCTTTTTACCAGAGTCTTCTTCCTCATCTGGCACAACAAAAAGTCCAGCACGCTTTTTTAATAGTGGTGTTTTTTCGAAAAAATCCTATTGTGATCATACATGTCAAGAATTACCATTCATTAGATTTCAAAATCTACATGGCCATGAGTTGATCGAAATTGCACTTCACATTTGGAGTTACCTTGTATAGTTTGTCTTCTTCCTTGTTTTCGATAGGAGAACTCAGTATGTGCTCAACAAACTCGGCTGTTGCTAGACATTTAGTTCGCAGCTAAAATATACATGTACAAGTATAAACATGACAGTTCAAATTTTGCAAATACAATATGTAAAAGTCGGTGCCATGTGATGAATAATAACGTACTAGTTTGATTCGACGATCAGTTAAAACGTGGTCACAGATCATTTTGATTGTCCCTGCCGAGCATCCGTTTGTTATTTTTGCCAACAAGCTTATATTTATTGTTGCATATCTTTCGCCACATCGTTCAGAAATAAACTGTTTCCACAATTGCATTCTTGACGAGTAGTCTGGCTTGGGACACAAGATAACTTTATCAAACAGTGGTAACATGGCCTTTACATCTGCATCCCAGGGTTTACTGCTTGTTCCAATAAAAATAACCCTTCCGTTTAAATCTCGAATGCTTTTGATGCTTTTGATCAAGTCTTTTTTGATTCGCTTGGGATCAGATGTATCGTCTTTGGGTACTTTTTTTGCAAACACCATCTCGATATTGTCAACGTAGATGATGGCAGGAGTTTGTGCACGAGCAACTTTAAATATCATATGGATCATTTTTGTTACGTTGTTTTTCCCTTGGAATTGGCCGACTGTATTCCGGGGAGAGAGATTGAAGATTTGTGCACCTGTTTCTGTAGCTAGAGCTTGCACAAGCATAGATTTACCTGTACCGTGTGATCCAAAAAGTAGAATTGATACCACTTTAGGAAGTTCCAAAGGCTGGTGACTCAAACACATTGGTAAAACGCAATATTCCACCATCACCTATATTTAAAATTACATGATGCTCATTGTTGAATGACACTGCAATCTATATGCTAATTGAACAGCTAACACGATTGGATTACAACATACTCTTTGAAGTTCTGCCATGGATGGATATATTACTGTTTCTCTAGTGACCGATCCATCCATAACGTTGAATTCTCCAATAAATTTGTCAAGAGATACATCAGTATGCTATATTAAAGTTAAATTATTCAGCGTCCTTATTTTTGTAAAACTTTTGTAGCCAATATATTTGATTTTTCAAAAACACATGGATTACCTTTTGCAAAATTCCCGTTTGAATAAGCTCCTCCACAAGAGACTCCATGGTTCGATTTGCAGTAATGTCTTTCTCTTTTTTCCCTTTTTTCCCCTTTTCCTAATCAATCAATGCATAATCATGCATTTGCCTAAATTAAGCCTTGATAATTGTATGGTATTTAAATCCAAATAGCTAACCTTTTTTCCTCCTTTCTTTCCCTTTTTCCCTTTTTTCCCACCTAAATGTCATGGTAATTAGATGATTTGACATTTATCATGCTGTATCAGTTCAAATAAGTCACCTTTTTTCCCACTTTTTCCTTTAGTCTTTTTTCCTTTGGCATTTTTTTCCCGTTCAACAGCAAGCTTCAAGTTTTTAAGCTCGTCTTGTAAAATATCAAACACATACTTTTTTAATCTATATAGAGATATCAAATTAACTTAGCCAATAGAAATTGTGAAATGAATTGATGAATATGCTGCATTTTGCGGACACTTACCTCGGCTTCCACTTCGCGACGTTTGTCTGTTTTGATAATTTCTTGATCATGTTTTTGAGCAAAATTTTCAGTCTCGTCCTTGGTTTTCCATTTAGCAACGTATTCTGACTGACTAAACATTCAAGTATAGCATTGAGTAACGTTTCACAAAATAGTATCATTAAATGTCCTTTACTTACTTGTTGGAAATGCATGTCAGATACTCGGATTGATCGTATTTGAATTGAACCTCTACCACCTCTTCATCAGGCTATACCATTGTTAAACAAGATATTATATAACAAACACACGATTGTTTGACTCGTTGAATTTAGTTTAAACTACATGCCACCTTTACCTTGTCTTTAGCTCCTTTTTTCGTGTCCTTTTTAGCATCTTTTTTGCCATCGCTTTTTTGATTACTTTTTTTGGGATCTTTTGTAGATGCTGCTGTTGCAGGTTTTTCTTCAATCTTGGATTTGTCACTACTTGTAGGCTCAGCACTATCTTGCTGTGTAAATTTAAATCCAGGTTGTTGCCATTTCTCATCAGGAGGAAACTCGGGAAACTTTCCATTTGACCTTTTATACTCCATATACCACTGACGAAAGTCGTCCTGGATAGCTTCCTTCATATCTGATCCTTCGACTTTGAGAATCTTTTCTTTTGTGTTGATCAATGCTTGTAAATAATCTTCCTCGTACTGTTGCTGAAGAATCTTTCTTCGCGCACGATTGGTATTAGCTTTGACTATTGGGTCAACTTTTGGATCTCGTGACATATCCTGCATTCCAAGAAATACCAGCTCATTGTGCAAAGCTTTTTTGAAATACAGTCTTGCTTTGTAGCCGCGATATACTTTTTGTATTTTCAGTGCAGCATCGTTCACTTCGTTTTCATCTTCATTTCCAATCATTTCCTTTTCGTGTTGGGTTTGGAGTTTGATGTCGCGCATATATTTTGCTCGTAGTTTTCCTTGTCGACCTCTTTCGTTGATTTGAATGATTTTGATTGCTTCAAGGATACTCATTTCTGGAAATTTTTGAGCAGATTCGCCAAATCCAAATGGTTTTGCACTGAGCTGATTGAGTAACTCTTTTCTGGCTTGAATTTCTTGATGACGATCTTCAACAAAGTATCGCGGAATACTTATACGCAAATGATCGGGCGTGAGTTTCAGGTCCAGTAAGATATCATTGTAGTTTTGGAAATCTGAATACTCAATACCAACGATATGCTGATTGGGGTTTTAGAATCATCAAAGAAAATTGACATGCAATATATTTTAATTTTTGGTTACATTGACTGATACGAGGTGGTTGAGCTCAACTAATGTTCAACTTTACATGTTTGATTTCAAGGACACGACCAGCGACTGCCATGACAACCTCTTTTAAAAGCCGTCTTTTTTGAGGATGTAAGATTTGGTGGTATGCATCCTATTCAAGCATTGATTTTCAATTAGCATTTATAATTTAATATTGCATTACAATTATTATGTGACCAGGTCGAATTTGTTGGAATATCAATGCAATATCTTGATTAAATCGAAACCAGTCTACTTTAACACATTTTACCTCAAGTTTTCGAAAGACTTGAATATACTTGATATACAATAGTGCCAAGTGCTGGAAAGCAGACTCGCGGTCTTTTGGCTGTAGCATTGCATCCTGCATGAGTTCATAATCCATTTGCTCATTGAGAAAATGACTAGCTTCTGCCCAATACCTATTATATATTCTTTACAATCAACACTTTGGTTACTATCAAGCTGCTCGACAGTTCAATGACTATTAGATGCGAGCCGGGAAATGAACTCACGCGTTTGACATGTTGCAAAATAGTAAGAAATTGCATATCCAAAACTTGACCCTTTTCCATGCTATATCATTGATGAGCACTGTATCTTTTGTGAGATCGCACACTGGACAGGTGCTGTTGCTTGCCATGGCAAGCAGAATATTGTATATTTTAATAGTAGCTTTGTCTACATTCACCACTACAGAATATGACACTTCAGCAACACATGTCTTGGCTCCTTCAACTATTGCTGCGTGTAGTACACCTGCTTCTCAGATACTGCTGACACTCAAAAGACTTGTTAGATGGGATGCCGTGTATTTTTTGGGTATTGCTGAGCAAGGTTATACCTATGAACAACAGTTTGCATTTTTTCCTGGACTGCCATTATTGATGCAAGCTGCAGCACATTCGCTTTGTAAGAGGCTAGATTCTTAGATACTGACGTTTCAAGTCCAATCAGACATCAACCTATGCAATGCATCTCATACAACTCTAACATTTAATTTGCATTTGCATTATAACTGTTTACGACTTGATAGCCAGTGTTTTTGGCAGTTCCGTTTGCAATCATGTTCTATTGGTGATCTCTGGTATTTTAATTTCCAACACTTGCTTTGTCATGGCAACAGTAGCTTTGTACAAGTATGTCATGATTAATCCTGCAATTTTATCTTTATATTTATGGTATTTATCCAACCCATTGAATACTGTGTTAACTTGACCAGGTTGTCGGCACACGTTCTTCACGACAATCACATTGCATTCGTATCAGCAATTTTATTTGCCTTTAATCCAGCGGGGATATTCATGTCATCAATGTAAGGATGTATAATTGACTTTTTTAATTTATACAATCATTCTGATCCTGGTGTTTTACGATAGCTATACAGAATCACCCTTTGCACTTTGTGCATTCATGGGTATGCTAAATATGGTCCAGGATCATACTTGGGCTGCTGCTTTGTGGTGGAGTGGTGCATCATCACTGCGTGGAAACGGAATTCTGTTTGCCGGATTCTTTATTTGGGATCTATTGCATCCTTTTGCAAAGCACACGATACAAACTGTATGAGCTGATTTGAAAAAGAGCAGCATGTATTTTCATTTGTAAATATTTATTTAAATCCATGTTTTTTGATTGAAATACAATAGCAAACCATGTATCGGATAGTGCGAAATACGATAGCGCTGGGCGTAGTGGTTGCTCCGTTTATTTTATTTCAATATTACGGGTGGACTTTGTTTTGTACTGAAAATGCAGATACTTATCGGCCTTGGTGTAACCATAAGATTCCAAGTATTTATTCGTTTGTGCAAGCGCATTATTGGTAGGAAATTTACTCGAGTTGAACCTTTATTGCATACTTGAATCTGACCCAAATTGGATCTATAATAATACAATAGGAACAATGGTCTATTTAAATACTATACTGCTCAACAGATACCAAACTTTTTTTTGGCAGCACCATATCTGATTGTATCATGCACTGGAATTACACAGTTTGCACTTGAACACTGGACAGAATTTATTTCTGTCGGGTTCATGACTAAAAAACTAAAACGCCCTTATTCGGTATTGACGTTACTCCCGTTTGTATATCTATGGATGGTAATGCTTGGTACATGTGCCTTGTTTATGCACGTTCAAGTCATTTTGAGATTTTTTACCTCTTCTCCAGTATTATTTTGGGTATTGGCCAAATGGACTGTCGAATGGAATGGTAAATCTATGTTTATCCGACTACTTGGTTTCTACTATACTACATATCCAGTGATTGGTGCCGTGTTATTTGCCAACTTTCTTCCCCCAGCATAAATGCATGTGGACTGTAGCATGTCCGTGATCAGGATAAATGCAGTGTATAAAATTACTATTTATAGTCGTACTCACGTAAAATGGATCGCTTGTATTTATCTTGCAGTGATTTTGCTTCAGAATAAACAATGTTGACATATTTGTTTGGTTGATATTGCACATTGACTGTATTGCGTGTTTGATTATAACAATCAGACTATAGTGTTGAATCTACATTTGGTGCACTCTTAGTAATTATACATTGTACGATCATCAAATTTGGACTCAGATTCATGTATTGTGTTTGATTGTCAATACAACTCTGTACACTCATTTGTTGTGTTCTGAATCTCGAATACGATCGCGATCTAGTTCAACAACAATGATGACACATGTCAGTAATGCAACTGTATTATCAATCATGACATGACACTGTTATTTAGTGGTCCATTTATGTCAATACGACTGCAAGTTGTCGTTATATGACGTATTCTGAGCATGGTTTTGGTATTACACATCCAGTTCCATCACATTGTTGCTAACCCATCATTGTAACACTGTATGTCACCATAATCATGGACATGGACATGAGCATGTGGTTTCACGTATAATATTACAACCACGCATGTCGTTGGTTGAATCATCACTACTAGTGTATACTACAATACAGTACATGTATGTTGACATGTGTTGTACCAATTTGGTTGCATTGCTACAATGTGGCATGCTCCAACCTGTTTGGATTACAGTTGTGCAACATATTGATACTGTACACATGACTATTGTTGGTATTGCATGTCAATATGACATGACAAGCAATATCATATCGACACAATACACACATGCATGTCAGCATCATCAATGTGTACAACTATGCAATATACAATCAACTGTATTGTATTGTATTGTGTTGGAAATACAAGTGTCAATATACAATATGATACCAGCCAAGACTGTGTACAATAATCAGATACAATATCCAATATCAAATGGTAATTGTATCATATCGTATTTTATTCAAATAAAAACACAATCGAGTCAGTCGAAACCAGTTCAGATTAGCAATCAAATCAAACGGGTGATTCATCTGAATCTTCAGAACTGGGTGGACTCGAAAATGATTTGCGCTCATTCTTGGATTTGGAAGTTTTCCATAAACGAGAAAATCGAGAATGGGATTTGGAAGATTTGGAAGATTTGGAAGCTTTTTGTGTACTGGATAATGTTTGAGTGGGTTGGTCTGTAGACGTTTTGCTTGATGATGATGGACTTTTATGATGTTTTGATTGGTTCTGGGTTCCACTAGTAGAGGCTTTCTTGGATCCCGACTGTTTGTTTAGTTGGAGAATAAGAGATTGATAGATATTTTTAACAAAACTGGGATCTAGTTCCAGAGATATCCTGTAAGAATGCAGTGATGCTGTACTTGGATCATTTTTGAATAGAAGCCCTGCAAGTTCTTTTCTGGCTATACGAAGCAACAAGCCAGCGTGATAAAGATCGTCATCGAGTTTCAGACGCTTTTCTTGAAGGCTTAAGAATTTTTCGCCCTCCTCATTAAACTTCTGATTAATTATCTCTTTCTCTTCTTGATACACTGGATCATCCTTGTTCGGATATTTCATGAACAGCTCGTAATTCTTTCCACTTAGGCGTTTTAACAATTCTTCTTGATTGAGCTCTTTAGATTTGGCCGAGTCACGCGCTTTCTTTATCTCTTCACATTCTTGATCCTTTTCTAGATATTCTTCAAACAACTCCACATCATCCTTTGAAAATTTACTAAAATCAATTGGAGGTATAACTTGTGCACTGGGAATGACGGTTGAAGTACTAGCTCCGGCACTTGTAGTTTTCCTGGGATTGACTGGTTTGGCTGTAGTGACCGAGCAAGCAAACAGGATTGATGCCAATACTGTGACTGCGAGTTTCATTGTATTGGTTTGTATTGGTCAAACACGTTGTATATGGCTGCTATTGAACAAGCAAGGCTGGATCGTATTTATATCGGCTATTGGACGGATAATATTAAAAGCATATTGGATGACCGTTTTAGGGATTGGCTTTATTATCAGGGTTGATGGTGATTTGGCATCAATATCCAACTTTGAAGGGATATCCATTTATATAACAACCGCAATATTGGTTGGACCGCTGCTTGACTATGCATTCGAGTATCATATGGCTGATTGTGTATTCCACCCTTATCCACCCTAAAAAGGGTCAGTGAGCTGAAATATGAACAAATGCATGTTTAAACAAGACCATCTAACAACTGAGTTGATATTCAGTTGTTGGATGGTCATCAATATGTGTTGTGGTTGACATGATTCAACATGTGGTTTGGTGATGCTTTCCATTCAACTTGACATGATCAATCATCATTACATATTGTCCAGTAATTCAATCAATCAACTGAATCAATACAATGCAGTTCATGTCGCAACCACAATGTCACATTGATGATCAGTGACTTGCAACCGTTGTGTTGGCATTGCATGTTGGGTATTACTATATCAACATTGATTGTCACTATATAGTTGTATCAACCACACATTATGATCATATGTCATGGTTGACTCGTATTCTGGATTGATGCACTCATTTCATTCCATTGTATTCCATTCCATCACTCGAACACAAACATCGTATGACTTGTTGATTGCTAATACCCATATTGATCGAATACACACTACATGACACATGTCAGGTTAGCGTATACATTCCACTATATAGCACATCATGTTGCTGATACCACGCATTGTGACTCAACAGTCAATCTGTATTCGAGTTCAACTACAATTGATCCTGTTAATCATAATATACACGACCAATTGTAGTCGAGTTGATCCGACTGAATAGAGTCCGAGTCATCATGTTCATATCAAACCATTGTAAGCCATGACAAGTCTATTGCACAACTCCACTCGTGTTGATTACAACATGCTATTCATAAATGTATTATATTGTCCTGTAATGACTGTACATGATTGTACATGGTTGTTTGGAACCATTAGCTACGTTGATTGATATCCACAATATGATCCAGTAGTCGTCCAGATTGTGTGTTGTATTTGGTGTGTTGGGTGATGATATCAACCTGTAGTCAAGGTTTGACTATCTGAACATGTCGGTGACTTTTTACCAACTGTGTGCAACTCGATGTCCAATATCGAGTCATGTCATTGGTCAATTGATTGGTTCAATTCATCAGTGGGTTTGCTGGATCCATGTGGTGTGCATCACTTTCAAGAGTATGTTGAATCTGTTGCAGTATTGTAACTTTGTAAACGGATCAACATACTAACCTGACCATGATTGTGGTGGTTATTGCAGTCGAGTCGTAAAGCTTATTCTGGCAATCATTGATGGTTTCAACAGTCATTTGAATAATCGTTTGGATGTCAGGTTATGGTATCCTGATTGACAACTCGACTCGGATACAACTTTGATTTGGACAATTACTGATCAATGGATTGGACAATGGACTAGCAATCAATCAACACATTGACAGATTTGTCATCCCAAATGGAAACAACGACAATCCAGTTGTAATCCATATTGAGCCTTGAATTCAAACAGTCGTGAATCAAATCATTAATAAACTACAAAAACAGTCCAATATGCCAACTCGCATTTATCCACAACTCGATACGTGATGTTCAAATGTCTAATATTCAGACTGTGCTGATTGCAATTGTGGTTGTAATTGTGGTTGTGTGTAAATATCAATCCAATACTCGATTCAATACTTGATTCAACTTGAGCATGCACAGTTTTGTAGTAATCCATTTGATCACATTGACAGAATCAAGCAATGATTTGATTCAACAACACCGAATGATGCATCCATATCACTTGTATCAATCAATTGTACACAATCAGTCAATATAATCAACAATCACTGTCATGATTGACATGATTGATTCAATTCATTCAATTTATTCGATCCATTCAATTGCATAGATCTGACTGGCATTGCAACTCATTGTTGTAAAATCACAACCTCACAATAAACCAAGATTATACACCCGCTCGTATATGTATTTGTTGTATGCCGTTGTGATTTGAATTCGGTCACTTGTCAATTCATCTCGATAGTGTTTGGCTTCAGCTGGTGATTGAACACCTTGAATATACTGCGTGATATCATTCCACAGTTCAGGCGGTATGGGTGCCTTGTCAAGACTCGAGTTGTACCATTGTGGTTGTTGTGGAGCCACATGCGCAGTCGAAACAATCCGACAGACTGGATTCACTACAAAAAATGTCAGAATCTTGCAGTGTCCTGGTTGAGTTGGATCTGCAAGTTCAAATGATTGTTCTTTGTGTTGATATCGATTGGGATAAACTGCACATCGACCATTTGGTAATTCAAGCAATCCTATATACTGATTGCGTCGTGATTCTTGATCAATACCATACACATCTTTCCAATACGTACCAGATGCTCTTTCATCAAACCGATCAACAGCCTCGCGGTAATCGAGTTTGGGTGTGGTGATATTTTCCACGTCGTAGTAATACAGTCCAGTTGCAACAATCGATTCGTTAATTGGACCTTCAATGTGCCAGTTTCCCTCGTCGTATTTAGGTTTGGATGGTGTCAGTTGAATGTTGGTGAGTTTGACAATGACTTGTAGATTACGACCACGCAGTGATACTGGCTTTGCTGATTCGTATTTGGATTCAAAATGTTCCGGAAGTGTTGGTACATACACGGGACGAATGACTCGAGTGTCTGGCTGCATATCATCATGATCTGACTGGCTTGGTGATTCATATCCATTTATGCCATTGTGAATATCAATATACTTGAACATTGGATGTATCGTTCTGAACAGACTTTCAAACATCGGGACAAAACATTTAAATATTTTGGCAATGCATTTGTACATGTCTCGATGCCATATCGGATTCAGATTGTTGATGTATGAGTTGATGGTCACACTGCCATCCTGTTCGACATGGAATTCACTCGGAAGCCATTGGAACTTGCATGATATAAACTTGGAATCGCCGTTAATGATGGGCGTATCTGAAACAAGTCGAGTCGATAACAATATATCGCATGGTACCATTGTGGTGTATTTGAGTCGTATACTCAGTGGTACAATCATCGTTTGTCCATATACAACACTGTACATTGATGCATCAATCAGATTGTGCACCATTTGACCAGTGTTGTGATTTGATCCATGTTCAATATCCGATACATTTGTCATCAATCGCGTGTATACATTGTCAGGTATGCCATTGTCCAGTATATACGTCAGTTCAACAGGTCCTGGTACAATTGTGCCAAATCCATCACTGCCATTACAAACAAGCTGTTTGGCAAAAACCCCGAGTTGTTCCAATGCAAGATTAAATGTTGATGGTGATATATTCCGATCGAGTGAGTCAGCCCTCCATTGCTCCACAATATGCTGGTTTGTGATATCGATCCACCACATGGGTTTGCAAAGTATAGATTGCAGATACTGGATATACCGCATTTCGACAAGTGTGCGTGCCTGTCCATGTGTATCTCCGGCCATTCCAGAACTCGTATCAATTTCGGCATTGTCGTCATATGACTGAATGTCCGAATTAGCAACGTGAACCCGATGCTGGAAACACGTTTCAATGATCTGGCCAGCAGCCCTTTTGTTTCTGTATTTAGCAGTATCCGATTTTACAATAGCCGTTAGATTTTCAAATATCCCGCCTTGATCCAACTCGGTACGTATTGAACTGTCGGAATGATTGTCGGCAAAATCAACAAGTGCTTTGATTAGTTTTACAATACCACCAGAATCACACAAACGTATATCTGTACGCGAAATAATAGTGTTGAGTTGCTTTACAATTCCATATTCTTGAAACACCTTGATCATCTCGTCCTTGTTTGTAGATTTCTGAATCATGTCGCTGACATTATTAAACAGACGCAAAGGATCATTCATATCGACATCACACATCAATATCGTCAATTGCTCAAAAACCAACGATCGTACAAGCGATACAGGAAAGTCGTGCATTTTGGATGCAGCTGATCCAGCCATTCTGATTATGCGTGTTTTTAGTTCCGAGTCGTTGCTGTATCTGATATACAAGTCGTCCAGTGTTTGAATCAAATCCAGTCCCATCAACTCGGCTGAAATCACTTCATAATCTGTAACATTGTAAAAACTCTGAATAGCAGCAATACTTTTATAAATCACTTCTTGATCGACACTCCTGTATTCATGTCATGTCAATCCAACCATGTCAAATTTACCAATTGTGATGACTGGACACACATTTATGCATAACACCACATACCTGAGCGTATTGACCAGTGCTGGAATGATGCCACATCCCGCTGCTTTTACTGGGTCATGAGGATAAATATTACAAAATATGATTTGAAAGTTTTCGATAAAACCAACAGCAACTAGACCATTGGATGATTCCAGTCGTGAGACAAGTATTGATACCACGATGCCAAACTAATGATATTGTTCAATGTCAAGTATACAATCAACAAGACTCGACACTATCCAAACTGATCCAATATTGTATTGTTGTAAACATACATTTTCATCGTCAATATCATGACAAACTTGCAAGAACAGGTTAATCGCCAATGTGAGCACTTGTTGATCAGACTCGTGAACAATAATCTCAACCATTGGCTTGATGTCAAGTTTACACTCCTCACTCCAGTGTCTATAACTGTAAAACTCTGTACATGTTTTTATCGCCTATATGCATATTGACACTAGATGAGTTGAATGACAATCATTTGATCAATATCAATCATGACTTGCCATCATTTTGACTTGACGGTTTGGTGATTGCATGAGTTGTGCAAGTTGGTTGCTTAGTCGTTGAGATACTTTGAACCGATCATAACTGTACATCATACTCAAAAACACTGCAGTAAATTCCATTACTTTGATCTGCACAACACATGTTGATTAGTTTAGTCATGAACAATCCATTATTGTTACAATATATGAATACCTGTAAACTGGGTCGATTATACTCCAAATACTTGGTTATGATATCTTGCAGTTCAATACTCTGTAAGCGAGGCGCTACATCTGTATAGCCTGCCATTTCAAACCAATGCAAAGTCAGCAATGATTTGAACTCATCGATAATCCAATGGCTATTAAACTTACTGTAGTCTTGTTCTTTCAACTCCAATAGCAATACAAGCAGTTTATCCCATATTTGTTCAGCCTTGTATAGTTGAGCATCCGTTGTTAACAGTTTCAAATCTTCCAGGTGTTGAATCAACTCTTTCATGTTATCATCCAACTTCATGTTTGATAAAATTAGTAAAGTTGAATTTTGATTTGACAATTTCATTCATGCGAATGTCCAACAATTGCCAACAATTGTTTATGTTTGGATTGTTGTCAAACACACAAACGAGTTGTTCCATTTTAGTATTGTTTTGATCAGTTTTTTGTAACAAAATTGGATTGTTATCAAACATGCATTTAGAAATACTGTAAATTAATATTCTGAATGTGATCGTTGTAGATTTGGTTCAATAAACAAGTTAGTTTACTACAACACATGGTAATGGATTACTAAACATCATCATAAATTAGATGGACTGGACTGAGATGAGATGAGATCAATGAAAATCGCATTACAAACAGTATGTGGTGATTAAACCATCGAATATTTCCAATACAAACTTGAATGAAAAGTCTTGCCACAATACTGATCAACTGTATTACTGTTTACACTGTGGTATTATTGATGTATTGGAATATTTGGTGTTCAGATACACAATGATAATGGTAGTACAACTCATGGCAGTTGTACAAACCAAATGTGACTAAAGCCAACAATAATGTCAGACAAGATTGGATAATGAATTAGCGTGTAAATTTCAGATACAATCGCAATCTAGTTCAACAACAATCATGACATCAGTAATGCAACTGCTGTTTGCATGTCAATCACTCAATGTTTGCTTGTAACGTTTGGTTTGTATAAAAAAGCGTCAATTCAAGTGACAGAATCCTCCATTGCTTATATTTCCTGTATTGCAGCGATAATCCGAGTTGTTGCCACGACGTGCAGTTTCTTTCGATTAAATATAAAACAGCGTTTCTCATTTGGTTTTATCAACACAATCTCCAGCGTTTCGCATATAATTTGTACGCCAACAATCGTACAATCTTACAGAGAATTCACAGTTTTTGATGTTGCGACAACAGCTTATTATCAAAATGGTTTCAAAACATGAAATTGACCTGAAATAGTTTTCCTTGTTTTCATCTTCGTTATTACCAGCTGTAATATGACGGATCGGGAAGTTGCTCATGAAGCGCTATTGGCTAGACATAGACAAGAGGTATAACTGATAACCATTTTACAGTCAACATGGATTCTATTCAACCCATCAAACGGATTGTGTTTGAATGCATCGATGCAATCCTTTTGTTTTTTCAACATGAATTAAAATAATAAACATACATGCACAATGGCTAGAACAAGGAACTCATTGCCAAAACCACTGCTTTAAAAAAGACAATTGCCAAAGGAGCATCAGGAAAGGCACAGGTACGACCCATACTACAAAACTACATGCTTAAACTTGTCACCAAGTCAAACAGATTCATGAGAGTTGAATTCATTCATACAGCATGCAAGATCATCCATTTATGCATCATATTCTGACATGAACATCATATTTGAGCTTACAGAAGAAACAGGTTCAGGATCAAATTGCTCAATTGCAGAATGAACAGGCTGAGCGTCATTCTCAAGAAATTGCTGCCGATACCGCCATTTTAGATGGTGACATTCAGTACTTGATTGCTTATAGATAGATGTGATGAGTATTGATGTCAGTCTGACAGTATTTATTGAACATGTTAGGTGATATTCAATGTGAATCTGAAAAGGTAGCAAACTACACTTGTTGATTGACTAGATTTGAATGCTTGTCAAGTGTTGATCTGGTTCATGTTTTAGGTAAATGTTGCCTTGATCAAAGACGCCATGGATGACATCACTCTTGATTCAAAAGATGAATCTGTTGCAAAGTTTAAAAAAGGCAGACAAGCCAAAAGAAAGGCAAGTAGTTATCGTATCCCATAAATGCAGGTATTACCATATGCAAGCAAGCATTTTAATGCTATTTTAAATTCAATTACATGACTCAAAGGAAAGAAAGGCTGCCAAATGGGAAGATATGCGATTAGAAGCTGAAGCTGAAGCAGCAAATGCGCCTAATTTTAGAGCGATCGAGCAAACTGCGATGGACCAAGTTATTTCAAAAATGGGTTTGACCATCAAACAAGTATTGTTATTTTCAAAGCATTATTTCATTTGGAAAAACTCTTTGATTTACATTGGCTATTGGTTCAATTATACAGATTGCGCCAGATGGACACTGTCTGTATAATGCAATTGCAGACCAACTTCTTTTGGTAGATTCACAGTCATCATGGGTAAATCTAGTTGACATTGCATATTGTATGGACACTATGGTCAATGATTACAATTTGTTTTAACCATTACCTCTGCAATCTTTAATGACTTTTATTTAACAAGAACTATCGGAATCTAAGAGAATTGGCATCCACTTACATGTTGAATCATCGTGATGAGTTTATCAATTTTCTAGCCACAGATGACGGAAACGTGTATACAAATGGTTGAGTTGCTATATATTCAAATTGTCAAACCGCCATTTAATTTGACTTACGGTTTCAAATGCCTTTGCTTTAATTTGAAAATATCACTATAGAAGAGTTTGATGAATACTGTCGTAAAATATGTGATGAAGCAGTATGGGGCGGACAACTGGAGGTAAACTTTGGAGTAATATGCTGGACTGTATTCTACAAGTACATGTGTATAACCAGTGCATACGTTTGTTAGATTCAAGCGCTTTCGCAAGCTCTGCAGCATCCAATCCATATTGTACAAAGTGGATCACCAACTCTAGAAATTGGTGAAAAAACAAAGAATACTAAACCATTGATCGTGTCGTATCATCGCAAGGCTTATGGACTTGGAGCACATTACAATTCTTTGGTGGAAATATAATAATTAAACACTGATCTGATCGTTTTTTATCTGCACTTGGTATATACTTGTTACCATGTTAATACCATATTGATTCAATGGTGGATGTGTAGCATGCTGGGTTCAATGTAATCATTTTCCTAATTTGCATGAAATTGTGTGAGTAATTGATATTGAATCAGATTGAACACTGATATTGCGTTGAAATGAGTTGGATATCAGCAAGATATTACTGCACTACTTGATAGGTTCAAATCAATTACCAAATCCAACACACCAGTGACAATTAATGCTAATTGTGTTGAAGCAGACACCTTGAATTTGTATTATCCAGATACGAGTCATGCAGCAACTGAATACACGCATATCTAGCAACATATCTGCCATTCAATAAGCCATTGCACATCAGATATTCCAATTGAATATACTTGATACGATTATAATTGCCAAGATTTCATGTTCAAATGAATGTGCTTTTTGAATCACTGGGTTGCTTTGACACGGACAAATTACAGATATTTACAATGCAATCATTAATTTGTTAGTTTAGTGATCGACTCGACTCACATTTACACAGTTTGTGATCACATTCGACTGTAATAGCCACAAATCTGCATTGCTGATTGATACGCATATATCGACATGTATCAGACTCGGACATGGTGTATATCAGTTGCATATACCAATCACTGATGCAATTGATGATGATCGACTAGTCAATCAATTGGATATCAACGGCAATGTCAATCCATTACCATATGAATACTTGCAGTTGTGACCTGTGTTCAGTCAATAATATTGTATGTCGTGACTCGATACAACATACAACATGATATGTTGGTCAATTGTATTGCAACACGGTCAATGGCATGCTGAATCTGACAAGTGGATGGTGATTGTTCCAGTCAACACATTGATTCGAGTATTGACATTCATGTGTGTGTCAACAAATGAATTGGATCGACTGCAATATTGTCATTGATCGCAGTCACTGTTGACCAATACATTGTAATACATTGACAGTCTCGACATCAACATTGCCATTCATGTCAAGTTGTGCGTAATGTGAGTCTCAGCAACCTGGAAAGTGTGACAGCATTTACCGAGATTTGATGTATTTCTTGGTTTATCGCATCATCAACTTGAACAGACACGGTTTTGATCCAAACAACCAGTTGGTCAGACACTAGACATGACTTTGGTTTACACATTGTAACAAATGGCTTACAGTGCAAATGCTAAAACATGACGGTTGTTTTTAGGCTGTTACATTTCTCAACTCTTTTATCTACTCTAGTTAAAGCATAATAGTTGCGACAACTCTTGGTTTGAGTAATATCTGTGATAGCATTCCAGTTTTTACTGTGAGAATATAAATCCCATTTTGGATACACTTGCAGCAACATTCATGTAAATGGCACACTAAATAGGGATACCAAAGCACAATAAACAGTGTCATGGCATGGTTGTTGTCAATGTATTGAACAATGTTGTGTCATAAACAGGTAGATAAAGCTCAATAGGATGACTATGTCAAGTGAGGATAATCTGTTTACAACTATAGTCTGTATTATGGTGGACGCTATGTTTGAAAGGATTGAGAATGTCGATCTGTAGCAAGTACAACAAATATCCAAGATTGTGCAGCCCAAAGCAAGATGCAAACCAACAATACAAATGGTTTATTGTAAATGCAACACATGGTTATGAATATATACAGATGGTGTAGTTGAGAAGACATGGGGATCTAGCTCAAATGGTAGAGCGCTCGCTTAGCATGCGAGAGGCACTGGGATCAATGCTCAGGTTCTCCACTTTTGCGTTTTTTATTTTTATACATCAACTCGTTTTTGATCCATCATCCTCAAAAAACACGATATATTTAAACCCCAAACTTTATTCAAAATCTAAAATGCATAATAGTTTGTAGAATTTACATGCGTACTTTGAATAGCAACACCATATATGCTATCAGTCGATACGCAACAGCCAACACACATCCAACAACAATATAAAGCACAAATTTGTTGCTTTCAAATGCCATAGTATCTGTACTTCCACTGAGAAGCTTTAAAACGTCAGACCCCGTGTGATACATGCATGTCCCAGTCAGAATTTCCTGTTGCGTGCAAGTGTAAATCACATTGGATTGAAATTCATTGATAGCCATCAATCGTGTAAGGTACGGGATGGGTGAGATGCGATTCAAGCGATCAAGAACCAGCGGCATATTGGATGAAAGCATACCCGACATAACAACAAACACACCTAATAGGATCAAAAAGTAGACGAGTATGAATTAATCGTGTTGTTGAATGCAAGAATTGAGTATTCAATATACCTAGAACGGAATTCGTCAACGACACGGAAAATCCAACATGATTGACAATAGAGCAGAAAGCAATCCCGATACTTTCGCCGATATTCACAAAACAAAATACTGATAATGCCATGCACATATAAGTCACCGGTGTTGTATTTAAACCAATAGCAAACATGATGAACAGCGAATACAGCAAAGCCGAAACGATTTCAATAGGGATTTCTATAAGGTTGTATGCAAAGAAAAAGGGACCAAGCGTGTATGCACCATCAGCGAATTCGTGATACAGGAGATCACGTTCAGGAGGGAAAACAGCAACGCAATTGAGAAGACCGACAAAAAGAACTGCAACTGTTTGTTGAAGGACACCTATACGGTTTTGAATACTGGTTTGGTTGTAAGACTGATTTGGGAGATAAATGGCTTGTATAATACCAAGAAATACGACTTGCATAATGCGAGCAATAACAAGAAGAGGTTGACGCTGGGTATTCACTATGCTGCGAATGGACAGCACATAAAATGCATTGAAGAAGGATGTTTTTTTTCGTGGCTTAATCTCCAAAGATCCATCTGCTTCTGCACTTTTTGAACCATTGACATCAGCTTTGGTGTCGTTTAGATCCAAAGTGGTGGAAAGTGTGCATGATTTCCAATAGTCAACGATATGATCCACTTGAACACGAGTCGTGGCTTCGGCTTTGGCATTTCTAAAATCTATCGAGCTTATATCCAAAATATAGTCTGCTGGATTGGTGAATGCAGGAAGTTCATGCCCCAAAGCAATAAAATGGGGCATAATCTGCAAAGCAGGACCAGAATAAGCTACGCGACCACCACGAGCCAAAAGTAAAATATGGTCAAACATGGAGAAAATATCGCTACGAGGTTGATGGATGGAGCAAACGATAGTACGGCCAGATTGAGCCAAATTTTTGAGAGTGAGCATGATATGATGGGCAGTGAATGCATCTAATCCACTTGTTGGCTCATCAATCACCAACACACTCGGATCTGTCAGCATTTGCACACCAATACTCAGACGACGTTTCTCACCACCAGATATACCCTTTCGAAACTCGCTGCCAACCACTGTATTTGCACAATGACGCAATCCCAAAACAGCCAAAATTTGCTCTGCTTGGTCTTGCTTCTGTTTCTTGGTCCACTCAGATGGCAGCCTCAACATAGCAGCATAATGCAATGTCTCGCGACAAGTCAGCGCAGGCAATAAATGAGAGTCACTTTGTGGAACAAATGAACACACAGAAGCAATGCGAGCCGGATTATTTTCTGGAATGTCATTAAACATAACAGTACCAGTCTGATCCAGTTTGGACATGGCATTGATTTTCAGTTTGCGTGCAGTAAGAACAGATAGTAGTGTTGATTTTCCTGTTCCGCTACCACCCATAATAATTGAAAGTGAGTTGGGAGGAAAGCTTGTTGTCACATTATCCAACAAGACCTTTTTAATAGTAGGCGTAGATGGCATTATTGATTTGATTGTCAGTTGCAGCGTCAAACTTTTAATCTTGACATGTATGCTGGAATGATGATTTTTGGAATTGCTGTGAGAATCAGAAATACCCAGTTCTGCATCCTCATCTTTAACAAGCATTTTAATGCTTGATTTTACGGTCCCTGCATGCTTGTTATGATTCACATTTAAAAATTGTAAAATAATAGTTGAAACCACCATGAAGATTACAAAAATAAGTAGCAGCGATATCAATGGGGTTTGATAATCATGCACATCAATCGCCATACTGCGAAGAATACTGTTGCCGCTACACGGAGCACCTGCATCTGCACATGCAAACGTGTTGTCTGAAAACTCGTTGGAGATCATTAGTCGATACTGGTAGGTGAGAAACGAAATTTTGCTAATCCATTTAATATATATTGGAATGGTTTCAAGCTGAACAAAAAACCCACTGGATGAGGAGTAGAATGTATACATGGCGCTTCCAATCAGTGATGCTGTGGCAAAATCTCGAGCAAGGGAAACGCAAAATTGCGAGTATCCAATAATAACCCAATGGCCCAGTAAATTTGCAGCAGCAAAATTAATAAAATGGAATGCAAGGTTATCTGTGCGTAGACCCATCATAAAATACTAAATATATCATTATATGCATTTAGATTGGTCAGCCAAGTCAAAATGATATGCTAAATTGAATATAAAACTTGTAAATCAAATCTAAACACCACAAAAAGCTTACTAGAATCACAGAGTAAATCAATGGAAAGATGATATTGAATGGAAGCTGGGACATAAACTGTCCAAATACATATGGAACAACGCCATACATGTGATCAGCACGCTCACGATCCATAACTTTTATGTCAGTTGTTAATTTGTAAATAACAAAAATTAGCATTAGATAGGTTTGAATGGAAGATGCAATATAGAGTGCACCGCGACGACTAAATACACCCGAAAGTGTATCCTGTAGCTGATAAAAAATAGCACCAAAAATTAAACCAACGGCAATGGTTTCAATGAGTGATCCCCATAAAGACAAATTGTCTCGAAGTAGATTGTTCCATGCACGACGAGTAAGAATAGCACATTGAGAGAGAGTGGAGGCACCCGAATGTCTGCTACTTGATATTGGCAAGCGTTTGGGCATGGATAGAGAGTCAGCAGTAGTGGTTTGTAACATTTCATTTGGAGTACTCTCGGTCAAAATGGATGCAGTTGAGTTGTCAAAAGGGTCAACCATCTCAACACGAGGCTTGTAAGCATAGTCGAGATGTTTATCAGATTTGACCAACTCGGCCCAAGTACTGGTCAAATGCTCAACAACCTTGAGTGTTCTAATCTCTTCCTGCTCACTACGAGTATTGATGCTACATATATCAATCAATGAATCGGCTGGATTCGTGTTTTCAGGAATAAAATGCCCAAGATCTGCAAAGTGTTGGATGAGTTTTGGACCATTTTTTCCAGCATAGATTGGCATTCCTTTAGCCAGTAAAATGACGGAATCAAATAGCTTAAAAATGTCACTTCGTGGTTGGTGGATTGAAATCAATACAGTGCGTCCGCGACGAGACAGGCTCACCAATGTTTCCATTAAATTCAAAGAAGTAAAAGAATCAAGACCGGTAGTAGGCTCGTCCATAAAAAGCACAGAAGGGTTAAGCAATAGCTCACAACCTACAGAGACTCGACGCTTTTCACCACCAGAAATGCCTTTTCGCCAATCATTACCAATAATCGTGTCTGCACATTCCTTGAGGCCCAGTTCAAGAATAACCTCTTCTACCAAATTGAGTTTTTCGTGGTGGGCAATAGTTTTGGAAAGTCGCAGTTCAGCACAATATCGCAAAGTCTCCCTGACAGTCAGATAAGGCATCAAATAGTCTATGTTTGAAAATGGAACCAGCAGAATGAGCAATCATGTATAACAAAGCCTTGAAAATTTGACTGCAGTGTGATGGAGCTTGGTATCTTACCATACTGTTGAACGTATCCTACCGATCCATTAGAATAAAAAGATTGTGGTGGCTGACCATCAAACGTGACACTGCCATCGACTTTTGCATTTTGAATCCGCCCTAGCCATTTAAACATGAACGATTAAAAGGCAACCCCAACATTGAGCAAGTATTGCCAGTTTAAAGAGAATGGTGTATAGCGCAGGGACTCACCAGCAAGCATATGCAACAAAGTAGTCTGCATGGAAAGGCATGAATTAATCAATGATACATCAGAATTAGCATCATGGGAATGTTGTGCCCAGTTGAATTATAACCAAGACAAACAACACCTTTCCAGATCCAGAAGCACCCATGATGGCAATAACTTGGCCTGGGGCAGCATTAAACGAAACATTTGATAATGCGCGAAATGCAGCGGATTGACCAGTAAACAAGTTCCACCAGGAGAAAGACTCGATCGAGACACCAACGTTTTCAGCAGCGACCGTGAGAGGGAGAATAGGTCTGAATTTATCCATTGAATGGCTGAACTGAGTAGTATAAACTCAAAGTAGCAAGGAAAAATCCAATTTAAATCTTCAAGATTGAGCCAAGCGCCAATTGCAAGTGTTTTGATGACACGATGAAATACGGCAGGAAATTATTTGACAAGGCACTGCAGCTCAATGGAAAAAGACCAAATACCGCAACTACAGTTGTATTCATGTAACACTTGCAGATTGCCTGTTTTTGAAATGCAATAAGTTGGATATTCCTTGTATTTTCCTAATACAATCGACTGCTTCTTCAATATACATTCAGTATCTGGAATCGCACACCATACAAACCATTTTTTATTATACTTGAATGATTTTCTGAATCGTTTAAAAATGAACAGTATAAAGCTCCATCTCGCGACATTGCTGTTTGTTCAATGGTTGGCAAACCATGTGTAGCTCCAAACATTCGTTTAGAAAACACATATTGTTCAGTAGATTTGGTAAATCACCATTTCGTGGGATTGGCTGTTTATTATGCACTGACTCCTATTTAGTGTTGCATTTCACATGAATACGACTGTAGTATTGATATACGGCATTGGGAAAGCAGAAATTTAATTATTCCTGCATCATAGATTCCCTCGAATCCAATATTCGCTTGAATGCTGCTATACCCAACATAATATTCAATGACTGTCCGACTGCCTCTTTGATTTCAACATGTTCGCTATTACTTAGGTTCAACGAAACCCATTCAACTGCTTCTGACATTCCATTTTCAGATTGTGATGCGCAGAGGCATTCGACATCTACGTGTGCATTTTGCGTATCCACTTTAGTATGCATTTGAAATGCATAAGGCGCAATGGAATACATAAATGAAATGCCAATCGATACGGGCGGGCACCAATACACCACGTCGAATGTATATTGTCGATGGTCTAGCAATGCATATAGTTCAAACCCAGTCATCAAAGTTGTGAGTTGGTGTCAAAATAAATCTACTCTCGACTCGAAACAGTTGATTAATTTACCTGTGGGTAATGGGGTAAACATACTGCAGTACAAGTGCTGAAAAACAATGTGCTGACGCAAAATAGAGTAAATTCTAGATAGCTGGACTGGTGATGTGAATGGAATACGAGATGCAATCAAGGCAGGTGTTTTCAAAATCGATTCTGGAAATGCAAATACTGAAGATTGATCCTGTTGAATTTTACTCTTGATTGATATTGATTGCTGTAAAGGTGTGTATTGTTTCTTCAAATATTATTGTATTGTTAATATTAAACATTATATTTGAAAACACAAACTAAACTCACCATCAAATCAGTATACGATTCAAAAATATTGTCAGATCCATCCATTCCGTCATTGTTAATACGCATCAACTCTTTTGCAGCTTCAAGAGTAACCACAATTGGAGGAGCTAGTTGCAGCACAAACGATGCATTGGCAGTACAAGCATTTGCATGTGTAGGATCAAGAAACCTCAACAGATTTCCGCCTAAACTCATTGATGTGGGTAAAGACGATCCCAGTATATCTACATCGGCTTGAGTGGATGGTGTAATGAGATACTGTGTGCATGATTGTGCAAGGAAAACTGTCTCAGTGCTGTGCTCCATCGACACAAATGCCTTGTAAATGCATTTGGATTCAGTTTCCTTGGATACAGTAATTGGATCTACTCAAAAAAAGTTAAGAGTAGCGTCTACAATGATTATCTAAACAATGCTAAATTACCTTGCAAGATATCTGTACGCGAAGGATGACACCAGTAGAGAATGGAAGGACCCCACTGCTCTTGATGGAAACGAGGCACGCCATGGCCACTAACCATAACGGTCCCGACAGTCTGTTCAGGCATGCTCCTAAATGTGTAAACACAATCAATGCCAAGTATGTTTGGGGTTTAAAAACAAAAACCTACATCTCCAATGCAAAGATATCTGACAAGTCCTTCTCAATCCAGCTAATACATTGAAATAGATCAACCTGACCGGGTATTGATGTGGTATCTAGAAAGGAAAGTAGCGCAAGTGTCTGCTTAAAATCGTTCAATTTACGCAGTCTAAGTTGACGGTTTAGTAAGTCAAAGGTTATGAACAACACAAAGGTGTGGTTTACCTCAATTGATCCAAAATCAAAGATTCGGCTTGCTATAAAGTTTAAAACTGGAATTAATACAGAACAGTGACTATAAACTCAAACGACTTACGCTATTAGTTAAATTCACGCTAGAAGCAATAGACAAGTTGACTTTGGAAACATGCGAGTCGTTTCCAAACTCAATCTATAAAGCAGATAAAAAGTCAGACTATAGAATAAAGACGACTTGAGATCAGATTATAAAGAATGTACTTGCATCAATAACAAAGATTGTTCCACAAAGAGTGACGGTGGCAGGAGTAGTATTATTAAGAGGTTCGGTAGCATAAAACTGGATCCTATAAATTCAATTAAAAAGTCAATGGCATGATTCAAACCAACGATGTATTTTGACATTTATTGAATATACCCAAGATCCAGCGTAGTGAGTTCAATAGATCTTTCAAGAATGCATCTGGTGTTTTCAGGAGTGATATGATCAGCAGCCGAACGAACACAAGCACCGACAATACGATGAATGGGAGTCAATGAATCTAAAACAAAACTCCGGTTCTAATGATAAAGTTAATTGACTATATAAACAAAAGAACTGAAGTGGCAAAAATACCTCGACGGTCGCAGCAGAAAAGATGGGAGGATCCAACAACGACAGATCCGACTGTAGAGTTTGTAACGCAAGATGCAGTTTGGAAGTAATGCTTTCAAGAGTAGTGACAAGAGCATGTTTGAGAGCAATAGGATTGACAGAGAGCGGAGTCAACGGACGACTGCAGTGAGGAGTTGAATCGGAAACAGATAAACCACATACTAACAGAACAGTAAGAAACAGCTGTAAAATCCAACACAGGAGCAGCACTTACAGGGCTCAATGGAGCGTAAAAGTTGTAGATTGCAGACAGTGGTTCCAGTAGACAGAAACGGACGGATGAGATGAACAGGGCGATCCGATAGAGATTCAGACAGCAGAGCTTCTAGAGCATCCAAAGCCTCTAAAGCCATGCGTGAATAGCAGATAAAGTTCTGAAACACTGCTTTTAGACGTGAACTTTGCAGTTAGCGACCATGGAAATGAGAATGTCAAAAACATGTTTTTGGTTTTATAGAACACTCTACTTTTATCATGTTTAGTAGACACTCCAATAGCATCAAGTAGGTTGCTATTACAGCATTTCAAAAGCAAGAGCCTTTTGTAAAATTGCACGATTGTTTTAGCGTACACCAAATGAAACGCTGAAACTCGTGTCAGAACAAGAATGACGTCCTATATTGAACCGAGAGAAACTAGATTGTAGTAGTAAACTGGTTGTATCAACAAGTTAAGATTGTAGTAAACTGGTTGTATCAACTCGAATTATTATAGTAAAAAGACACGATTTGTATTCTTATTCAAATCAACAATTACCGATATTTACGAAACATCATTGTTAATCAAAAGCCAAATCCGATCACAAAAGTGGTTGAATTTCATGCAAGTACCACCCAAATGCTGGATGGCCGCTTGCAATTTCCCAATTTTCATTTTCCGATTTTTTCTCTCCGTTATCATCCCTTTTGTCGCTAACTGTATTGGATTGACTAGACACTTCTCTACTTACTATCATTGCAGACATTGTTATCATCAGTCTGACACTGGAATGACTTCTACTACTCTGTCGTCAGACATGAATGATCCTTCCGTCACTACAGCTCTTTCTATGGATTGGCCAATACAACAGCCGTTTCAACTGCATAACTTGCAGCACCTATCTGCTCTGTCTGCCGACCACCCTCCACTGGAACTCACTTCTCCATTTGGTTCACTACCTTCAGAACCTGCAGTCATGAGAAGTTCTCATAGTAAACACCGTAGACTGTCTTCCCTCACTGGAATTCCTGAAAAACCCCTAATGGGGTCGAGTAATCCCAATGTACTCGGCATGACTACTAGCTCTAGCCATAGTGGTAATCCTACAGGTCATCGTAAGGCTTTGTCTGTGTCTGGCATGCTGCATTCAAATGCTTCTCGTGCTCAACTGCACTCGCTGGGTCATTATTCTTTACTTCACAAGAATGGATCGCTTCAACACAGCTCATCAAGTGATAGATTACAAGGCCCTTCTATGCAGCAGGGCTCAGCTAGTGTAAATCCTCTCTCTCCTGCCAGTATCTCTCATTCCTCTAATGCTTCTGCTTTATTGCATTGCCATTTAAATCCAGTATCACATAGTTTGAGTCAGCAACATAGCCTCCAAGGTTCTAGCTCCGCTGCAAACCAAACGTCTGTCATGGTACAAGCTGCTCTTGCTCAACGAAGAGGCTCTTCAAATAATCAATCTCATCAGCAACAGTTGAATCAGCAGTTGGGTGCTTTAAATCAGCAGCAGGCGTTAGGCTTGCATGGTTCTGCATCCTACACAATTCCTCACTCCTTGCAAATGATACTGTCTGATTCCAATAATGCTACTCAGCTACAGCATCAATTTGCATTAACTTCGGCTGCATTGAGTCAGGCTCGTTTGGTAGAAAGTGCCAATGCTTCTGGTCATCGTCGTATTCGATCAATGAGCCATTTCGATCCATTAACTATGCAGCAGCAGTTTCAGAAATATCAACAGCAGCAGATGCAGGTTCTATCCGGAACTGCTGAATCACTTGCAAATGCGACTACAAATAACAATCTTATCACACCGGCTACTGCTGCTGATACTTCCTTGGTAGCTTCCGCTGGTTCGGTACTATTTCAACCTGTTGATTTTTCATCACAGACTTATGGTCAGCTATCCAATCATGGACTGGGATCGGCTCACTCTGATGATATTATCAGTAAGTTGTATCAAGTAAACGATCCACTCATGCATTTGAATTCAATTGAATCTCCATACTAACTTATTGTCTAACTTGTAATTCAATATCAACCTGGATACTATGATTAGATCCAATGATACTTGATTCTTGCAGAAAATCTGCACTATCCATTTCTACACAAGGCGATTCCATACATATTGACTCGACTCCTGAAACACCTGCCATGAAAACCCCAAATGGCATAAAACCGCTTTCTCTTGCCGAAGTTGCTCTTTTGGACAACTTTGTTACTATGCAAATTGAGCAGCAAGATTCTGCCTCGGGCATGTCAAACACTATTTCATCTGGTGCTGCTGCCAGATCCACTACAACACACGGCATAGATTTGAATCCAGCTGGCGCTCTCCCTACTTTTAGTGGTCATATTGCAGACAGTGAAATGGCTCGACAGTTTATGCGTAGTCAATCGAATGATTTAAACAGTGTGTTGATGGACAAGAACCAGACTTCTACTTTGCTTGGCAACATGAACTCGGGAAATAGCATGAATTCGGGAAATAACATGAGCTCGGGAAATAGCATCAACCCAGGAAATAGCATCAACCCAGGAGATAACATCAACCATGAATCCGATCTCCACTCATCTACAGAGTTTATTTCTAAAGAACTAAATAGCGTTTCATTAGAGGAAGTAGATGGTGAAGAAGACGATGTTTGCAAATGCAAATGGGATACATGTGAAATGGAATTCGATACTGCTTCTGAATTGGTTGCTCATGTCAATGACCACATGGGCAGTGGTAAAGCTTCTTATATTTGCCAATGGCGTAACTGCACTCGTTTACAAAAACCATTCACCAAACGACACAAGGTTCAAAATCATGTTCGCATCCACACCAAAGAGCGACCATATATTTGCACGATGGAGGACTGTGGCAAGACATTTTCTAGACTGGATGGTTTAAACACTCATATTCGGACCCATTCAAGTGTTAAACCGTATATATGTGAGACACCTGGCTGTGGAAAAGCGTACTTTCATTCGCGATCCTTGCGCAAACACGAGCGTATTCATATGGAATTGGATGAGACACCGCTTACTGATGCAGTGTCTCAGAAACAACACATGACACAGAATGATCCATACCAACACATGCATCATGCTCAGTATCCATTTGTTGCAACAATGAACATGTCTCACTCTGGAACCACCAGTCCTAAAAGCATGGCTCACATCTCGCATCCCACCAAACCTACTGGAACCCTCAATACGAATGGCTCCATGCAGTATCAGCAAGGGCAATCCATGCTTCCCAATTATAGTGTCGAAGGGGTTTCTAGTGGTGCCAACTCTACTCTGTCTTCCATCAATGCTAATGCTTCCGGGAACATGTCAGATATATCTAGACAGTACCAGATTCAGCACGATCCCATGCAGTCGAAACAGTTTGATCTTATGTCTCAGCAATCTGGCTCAACCATCTCGCTTCCCGATTATACTCAGGGGATGTACCAAGCCATCCAGTCGCAGCCCTACCGTCAGTCCTATCAGCAGCATCAGCAGATGCTACTGCAACATCAGCAACTGCAGCAGTTGCAGCAGCTTCAACAACAATCCTTCAATTCTCAGTCGTTTCCTCAACTATCAATGCAAAACCCTTCTGAAGCTTACAAAATAGATTTGATTTCTCAGGGCTCTGTATCGGGTGTGGAACAGACCAAGGATTATGCCAGCAATGGATCTGCTTTGCTCTACACACCATGGGTGGTTACACCATCAACCGATTTGTGATATCTGTTTAAAGTGTCATGTATGCTATATTACCATTGATTTTTAGTTCTGATTGTCCTACTTTTCCATTATACCTATTTTGTCCTGTTTCAACTTTCAATCCTGGCCTGGTGCCATTGATATGCCTTACTACTTTACTCACTCTACGTTGAGCTTTTTTGGTATATGCGGCTTAAATATGTGGAATGATTGAGGAACGCCTGGTGCGTTGTTTCGTTTTATCCCGCCTGCTTATGCATTCAATCAGATGAGTACTGCATGGGTAAAGTGGTGAAAGTGTAGCAGGCTCCAAAATACATTCTCAAAGGAAAATAAACTTTTAGTTTTATGTATATTGTAAAGTTTAAAATGGTATCTACACCCATGTTGCATTACATGAATACATTCAAATGTAATTCGTTTGGTCTGTTTAGATAAGGAGTTGTTTACGCCGTATTTGCGTCAAATGGAACACCAACTCAGCACATACATCACTGGTTCAATGCATCCCACTTTTGTTGTCTCTAATTCTACAAAGCACTGAACCCCAATATTTGATTTTAAATTGGTCATACAATGCATAGTATGCTAGTTGAAAAGGTAGTCCATTGTATTAAAAAAGTACATTGAGTATTCAACTCCTATTTATTCCAAAACAGAAAGAAACAATCGCTGCAAGATAGGTACAAAAGAGTGTTCCATTTTACACAAACATGGCTGTAAATAGCATACTGTCAACCCTTTCATCAATACCCTGCAGCTATACCACCTTTGCGGAAATCAGACGAGGCTTGTAAGACGCCATTGGGTAGTCGTTTAATGGCTTGAACACCTGTACGGTGTTCGTTTTGAGCAAACCATGTTATAACATGTCCCTTAGATGTTAGACTTTTGGCTGTATCACGATTAAAAGCATATTCAAGCACCGCCTAAAAACAATTAAATTTAGTACAGGATCAAATCTTGATTGAATAAAGCTCAGATACTTACTCTGTTGGGTAGAAGCTGATGATGAGCTCTAGGCATATGAACAGCTTCTGCTGGGTTCATTCCCCATTCCAACATGCCTACTAGCACTTGAAGCGTAGATGTAATAATCATACTTCCTCCACTAGCTCCTGCGACAGCTTCAACTTTTCCATTCGATTCAATAATGGTCGGCACACTGCTAGAAAGGGGTCGCTTTCTTGGATGAATATAGTTGTATGGAGAGGAAGCCAAATTAAATGCGTTGGACGTGCCTGGAATAGAAAAGTCATCCATTTGATCGTTAAGAATGATGCCTGTATTAGAGTCCATGATCTTTGATCCAAAAAGAAGATTGACAGTCGAAGTAAGTGAAACAGCTTCTCCCTCGGCATTAAGAACAGATAAATGCATGGTACCGTGATCGGTCAAGACATCATATGCTGCTTCATAATGGTCTGGCTCAAATGTGCGACCTGGATTGATACCCTGACGGATACGATTGGCAGTAGACTTGAGAATATTGGTTCGTGCAATTCTGCTAATATTACGATAAATGGGATCAATTGGGTCACCATAGTAGGAGCGCTGTGCGTATCCATACTTGAAGGCTTCCATCATGGTGTGATAGTTGCGGGGCGATGCAGAAGAAAAATCGTAGCCTTCAAGAATATTAAGAATTGAAAGCATAACAGGACCAGAGGTTGGCGGTGGAGTAGTAATAACACGACGACCACGGAATGTTCCCTCGAGGGCCCGAGATTGGACAGGTCTATAAGCAGCCATATCGTTCAATGTAATAATTCCACCATTACGCTGAACAGTTGCAACAAGCGACGTAGCAATCCATCCACGATAAAAAGAATTAATACCATCTTGAGCAATGGTTTCAAGCGTACGAGCAAGCGTTGGACGATATAGAACTTCATTGACACGCAAGATGCGACCTCTTGGCGCAAATTCTCTGCGAAAGGGAGGGCTGTTCATGATCATGGCTTCTCCAATCTTTATACGCTGAGCTAAATCTGTGTTGATCAGAAACCCATGCTTGGCAAGATCAATCGATGGCTGGACTAATCTAGCCCAAGGAAGTTTTCCGTATCTTGAAAATCAAATGAGTTGATGAAAATCAGTTACTTGTACATTCATGCCAAAAATACAGCCAATTCCTTACTTTTGATGAGCAGTCCAGTAGCCATACAACTCTCCTGGAACACCAACAGCAAGTCCACCAGTTCGAGCCTTGGATGGATCACTCTTAAACATGTCCTTGGACGATCTTGCAGGTGCTTCTTCTCTGAAATCAATATATTCAGCAGCACCATTTTTGCTCCGGATAACCATAAAACCACCACCACCAATACCACTACTGTACATATTCGTAACACCAATACATAGACCAGCAGCAACAGCAGCATCGACAGCAGATCCACCCTCTTTTAGTACTTGGACACCAACCTCGGAACAGATTGGATGCTCAGTTGCAACGACGCCGTTCATGGCAGATACAAGTCCATTCTTCCTTCCTAATTATTGCAGACCACTCAAGTCAGGCTCTGTTCATGACATGCATACCGCAATGCTTATGAACACGGATAAATTGCATCAACTTACCAGCTTCAAGAAGGGTATCCGAGTTTTGGAAAAACATTAGCACTATTTCATGGTTTGGAAATATGTAAAATGGTTAGATACTGTGTAGGCCAGCCTTTCAAAATAACGCAAATGCTTTCTGCCATTCGTATGTTAAAACTATTGGCATGAATGCCCTCATCAATGATAAGCAAACCACTCCCAATAGACACATGCTTAATGATATATCGAGTCCTAAACTTACTGTTTGCCAGAGCAGTAGTAGCCAAGAGCGAAATCAGAATACCAATCATTAGGCGGCCGCAATATGGCTTGGTAGTAGAACGATGGACAGTGACATGACTAGATACATTCTCTGAATCGGGAAGTGACTGATAGTCCGATTGATTCAACATGGTTATCAACAATAATAATCACAAAATCAATGTTATGGTTAGTGACAATGGGGTAAAAATTTGAAACCATTTTATAGCCGTGTTCACGTAAACTATTTTGCTTTGGAATAAGCAATTATTAAAATATTCGTTGTTATTGGAAATAGATTACTTTTATTGAAACTCTATTCTAATATCAGATACGTTTGCGTTCTAGTCCAACATATCAGGAACTCAATAGTTGTTTCCGCGCCGGTCATACAATGTTTGAAGGAGAGGAAAGTTGGTTGAAAAGATACCAAGGGTGTGGAACAGAAATGTAAACATTCGCTCTATATTTTTGTACAAGAGCGAGCACAAAGACCTCAAACAAGCTGCTGTTGAACATTCAAAATCATATTCATTTGTAAAATTGCATGATTGTTTCAGGCCAGCGTAGACTCGAGACTAAATATCAAACTCTGCAAGCAGTCGTTATACCAAGTGAGTGATATCCTATACCGAATCGAAAAAAGCAGGCGTATCAACATATCGGATTGTTGTGATACAGGAGAAATAAGTCATATATGTTCCTGTCATTCAAATCGATAGTCTATCAATGTTTACGAAACAGCATCACCAAAGCAACCATGCTATGCGATCTTTTGCAATTACCTAAAAGACTCGTTAATTTATATAAACTCGGATTTTATTCAGTATCATCAAACGACAATAGCGATTTAGATTGACTCTTGGATTTGGACACTCGATCTTTACTGCTCACCAATCCCTTCAGTGTCTGCTTCTTCTGTTTATTTCCGAGTACTGCTAATGTGCTATTGGGATGTGTCGAGCCATTTACCAATTGACTTCGTTTGGGCTTTCGGTATCTGACTTTGCCTTCATCCTCATGCATGTCATCCGTTGTATTTTGCATCACTCTCGACTGATCAGCACCAAAAAATTGGTCTACTTCAAGTGCTGTAACTCCTTTTCCAACAACTATCTGTGGTTGTTCATCTTCGTTACGCTTACCCAATATATGGGCTGCTTTTTTGGAATCGGTACTTGACTCGGCTTCCTCTTTCAGCCATTGTTTTTCTTCTGCTTCCATGGCTCGCTGTGCAACCTCTGCCGATGTTCCTGTGCCATAATCTGTCTTTTGAGCTACTCCACCATTCTGTAGTATTTTGAGAAAGTTGGGTGTACCTTGTGCCTCAAACTCCAGGTTCCGTCTTGCAGTAAAAACCGTCGGTTGGAGTTAGCATTATTGTATTTGACTTTAAAGGTCCAACCCATGAGAAGCAATCCACTGTCAAGTGGGATTACCTGAACTTGTAGCTACTAGGCTTTCCATCAGTCTTACTGGTTCCATTACTGGCCATAGTTGCATGGATTGATAGTAAGCTAGCTTTTGTCAGATTCAAGAAAAATCGTTGAAATCTACCCAAGAATCCTGTGATATTTTCCAACCACTAGTCAACAAGACCTAGACCAACTGTTTCACGTAAAACGAACCATTAACAAGAGTACAAACATGAGATGTTAGGATGCAAAGTAGAGTTTGAGAATTGTCGATCCAATGTCTAGTTTAAACTTGTCGATCGTGCAATACCTGCCAAAAGAGACCCATTCAAAACTATAATTGGGTTCTGTGTGTATCAAATATCTAAACACTACTTGTTTTAAAGAAAAGGACTTACTGTGGATAGCATTCCACTGAATACGGCTGTAAATTGGATTTACACCAACAATATTGTTTCTACTGTTAATTGCAGCCATTTGTCCAATCTTCACTTTTGACCCAATTTGTATTTGGCCAAAAAATTTCAACCCAAATTGAAAAAGAAAATAAAAAAATACCTTTCAACTGTTGAACGAATTGACCACGTAGATACAGATTTATCAAATAACTGCATACATATATTAATCATGGCTGACAAATCAGTCAAGAATGAGCAAGGTACTACGCCAGCATTGGAAAAACAAAAGGCTGCGTTGATTCAAAAGAAACTGGATAACAAAGCAGCTGCCAAATACATAAGAAGCAAAGGACTGATTCCCATCAAGGTAATCCTATCATGTAATATTGCATTGATTACACTATACATTCAGTGTCTTGTTTCAAACCACTTTTATATTGCTTGTTCATGTATGCTTGAAAAAGGATCATTGATTATAAACCCATTATAGTTTGGCTGTATTTCAAATAACGCAATGCATTTGAAAATCATTCATGGATTATTACATGTTCAATACTCATTTTTGTTTTTGTTTTGGTAGAGCATTCAAGATAGAAAACTTCGAGGAAAATTAAGACAAGCAACCAAAAGATTCAGCGATGCTGCTCATCAAGCTGCACAATCGGAGCTTTTGCTTACAGAGGATAGCGGCTATCTTGAACCTGAAGGCATGGAACGCACATGGAAGTTTCGTCAATCTGAGCTCAAAAAGCATGTGGACGTAAATACCTCTCGTAAAGTGAGTAGTTATCTGATTGCATGCTACATGCAATAATATGCTTGATTTATAAACCGATGCAATGGTTTGGATAGCTGATTCAAGTGTATTTCTGGTGATATAATGTTGTCAATGGTTTAGATGTTTGAGTTGAATTTACCCACTTTTGGACCATACATGGTAGATTACACTGCAAACGGCAGGTGCGTTATTTCATTGTTTATATGGATCTATTACGCTGATTCAACAACGTTGTACTGATTTTTTCAATAGGCATTTACTTATTGGTGGTCGTAAAGGCCATGTGGCTAGCTTTGACTGGCAGACAGGAAAACTTTCTAGCGAGATTCAGCTTCGCGAAACTGTAAAAGACGTAAAGTGGCTTCACAATGAAACCATGTATGCCGTAGCCCAAAAAAAGTATACATACATTTATGACAAAACGGGTATGGAGTTGCATTGTTTGCGTGATCATATCGAAGCCAATGTGCTCGAGTTTTTGCCCTACCATTTTCTACTGGCATCGGTGGTAAGTAGATTTTATTTTCTGAAACGATCAAGTTTGTATTGAGTCGCAATCATTAAATCATCTACTCATGCAATCATATTGATATTAGGGAAATGCTGGGTTTCTCAAGTACCAAGACACGTCCACTGGACAATTGGTTGCTGAGCATCGTACCAAACTTGGAGGATGTGCTACAATGGTACAGAACCCATATAACGCGATCCTTCATTTGGGTCATGCAAATGGCACTGTAACAATGTGGTCACCCACAATGTCTTCTCCTTTGGTAAAAATGTTATGCCACAATGGCCCTGTCTCTGCAATGGCGATTGACAAGAGTGGGACGTATGTATCGAGTAGAATTCTTGCACTACTGCATAAACTAGTCAAAACTGAACTCATCTTATAAAATACAGGTATATGGCGACTTCAGGTTTGGATGGACAAATGAAGGTATGGGATGTTCGTACATATAAAACACTTCAAGAATACTACACACCTAGGCCAGCTTCAAGCATGACCATTTCGCACAAGGGACTTTTGGCCGTGGCATTTGGACCCCACTTGTCTGTATGGAAAGATGCATTTAAAACAAAGCAAAAAGAACCATACATGACTCATTTAGTTGCCGGATCTACTATTCATGACATTCACTTTTGTCCTTATGAGGACGTGTTGGGATGTGGCCATTCTACAGGGTTTTCCAGTTTGGTTGTTCCAGGTAATATTGCTTATTTGAATAGTTGCTATCAATGTATATATCCGAGTTTTAATTTCAAAACTGTGTTAGGTTCTGGTGAGCCCAACTTTGATACATTCGAGGCCAACCCGTACCAAACACGTAAACAGCGTCAGGAATCAGAAGTCCATAGTCTGATTGACAAGATTCAACCCGATATGATCACCTTGGACCCAACCATTATTGGAAGAGTAGACAAGGCACAACAACAAGCGATTGAAGAAGAACGTAGACTCGAGTGGGAGGTAAGTTTGTCAAATTTGATCTGCATTCCATTTTCTAACTGCTGGCTGTTACTTACCATTTCGTTGGGGGTTGTTTTTTCAATAATAGGCCAACCATCCTACAGAGAAATTCGTGCCTGTGCATCGTGCAAAAGGAAAATCATCATCCATGCGGAGGTATCTGCGCAAAAATTTCAATACTACAGATACAAAGCGCGAGGTTCTGCGTCAACAGTTAGCCAAGGATCAAAAGGATCTCATAAAGAAGCGACGTGAAAAAGAAGAGGCACAAGACAGGCCCAAAACTGCATTGGATCGGTTTGAAAAAAATTAAATGTTTAGATACTGTTGATCTTTCAAATTGAGTGTAGTCTAGTGCCAGATGAGTTGGATGTCTTTTAGTAAAACTGTTTAAATTAGTATTGAAACTGCAACGACAGCAGTAAACATTGATACGTCGTGTATGTCCAACAATGGATTGAATGTGACATGAAACCTCGATAATATAACATGCAAAACATTGCTAGACATACAAGGATATTCACCCAACGATTTTAAACTACACTTGCTCAAAACTGTAGATTGGATGATTCGTACAACAATGTTCAGCAAGGTTGATAGTTTGAATAAAAAACTTTATTACAGGACTCGAGCTTTTTTAGGTCGGCGATCTGCTTCATCAGTGAGTAAGCCTTTGGCACCAACTAACCCATCCTCCATTCCATCATCTTGTTCTGATGTCTTTGTACTAGCCGGTAACACCTCGTGGTATTGCTGATGCATTAACTCCATGACTGATGTGAGTGTGCTACCATGATCAGCCTGTAAGCGTAGTGTAGAGGGTGGATCGCAGTTCAAGTGCGACGCGGCTGGTAATGGTGTCATCTTATCAGCTGAATGTGTCTCGACTGATTTAGACTCTACGTTTTCAGAACGTGATTCCTTTTTTAATGTGTTTTCAAAAGATCCTAGCGATGAATCTAAAGGCTCTAACATCAAGCCTTTAGATTCATGTGTTGTGCTGCTATTCTCAGTGCTTGAATTGCTAGCTAAAGCGGTGCAAGAGTCCGTTGTGTGTAAACTATTTTCGCTAGTCCCGCCAATAGATATCGTAAATTTTTGTGCAGTGGATTTTGAACCCATCTTGGATGAAGCCTGTCGCTTTGTATGAATCAGGTCCAATTCGTCGTCGTCATCATCGGGGTAATTAACAAGAGGGCCTCGTTTGACTGGGAGTTTAGACTCGGTTGTTGGGGCAGGTGTGGATGGCTCGGTAGTAGTAGCATGAGCATCTACTTCCACAGTCTCTTCTTCTTCATCAAAGGTACTAAAGTAAGCTTCTTCGTTCATATCCATTTTAGCCCATCCATCCTTTTGTAAAGGCTGTTTATCCAACTTGCTAGTATCCGCACCACTTTTATCCGTAGTCGCACTCTCGGCTTGGTCTTCGTTTTTTACTTGTTCGTGTTGCTGCTCATACGCTAAATGCAATTGCTTAAAAGTATCTACATATGCCAGAGCTGGAAAAAATTTGTGAAAGTGCTCGACAATATGGGTAACGATCGATCTCGAAGATCCAGCATTCCTGACTGTTTCAAAAAATTCCAAACACGCAGAGTTGAAGAGATTTGGCTTGCCTCTTGTGTCAATCAGTGCAGCAAAAACAGGGCCAAAGACATCAGATTGAACCAAGATACGATAGTAAAACTGGTCATTTGTGCCAATAAAGGTGCGGAGAACACGGAGAGCAGATAGACGCAAATGGGATTCTTTTGCACGAAAAAGTAAAGCTGTATGACGCAGCAATCTTTCACGCAAGATAAAGTTTTTGATAAACATGGCGTGCTGAGTAATGACAAAACACAACAAGTCACAGAGATGACTGCAAATAGAAACCAATCGACTATCCAAAACCATGACCTGTGACCCATCACGCTGGTTCACCAATGGCATTTTGTCAAGCTGTGTTAGTGGAGAAAACAAAACCTTGCAGTAGGAATTGTAAAAGAGCTGCTGAAAATTGTCTGCATTAGCTTCTCCCAAAGATCGAACTAAAATATTATTGACAGAGTCCATTCCAGAAGTGTCCAGTATAGATCGGAGACAGTCAGAAATTTGAGATCGAAGTCCAGAGTCGGGCTCATTCAAGAATTGTTCAATGACAAAATCAATAAGTGGCCTGTGACCCTCTTCAACCTGTGCTAGACAAAACGATCGCACAAGCGACGGATCGTGATCTAAAATATTGTGAAGAATAGCAACCGAAGCAATCCGCACAAGCTCATCTGTGTCACCGAGCGTATGCTCGAATACTGTAAACAAGCCATGATTCCCAAGAGCCCTAAGTATTGCAGCGTACCAACAAACCAAAATCAATAATAAGCCAACAAAGCATGGTATTTCAAAATGCAACTTACAGATAAAACTCTGAACGGAGCTGTTTCTGAATGGTGCGAGCCATGGCTGACAAGTCATTCAAAAACAAAATAACCTCCTTTTTCTTTTCTGCAGAAACATGGTCTTGACTCAAGAGACTGAACAATTTTTCAAGAAACTCGTCATCCTTCCAAAACGACTGAACAATTTCCAGATTGTTAAAGTATGTGATGGAATTTAGCAATGTGTATGTTTGTTCGTCAAGGACACGGGCAAGAACAACATCTCTAAGGTACTGTACTCGATACGTTTGCTTGATTCGTACAATAGTTTTCTCGTTGGCTATGGGAATAACCTGCTTAAAATGAACATGTCGCTCCAGATACTCACGATGGTTGGCTTTGGTCTGAGGAAAGTCTTTATCATACTCCAGTATGCCTACCACAAGGGTAAATACTTCCTCGTTTAAAATATGCTCGAGGATTTTCTGATCGTTCAAAAAAATGATGCTACGAAGAATGCTAGATAGTATAAACAAGTCCGAAGTACTTTCAAGGTCCTCACACAACTCGAGTAGTGGAAGTAGTTTATCAATGTATCCTGTTTCAATAATGAATTTTGCTAGCTGCTCTCGAACATGAGCACTACGAGTTGAATGGCTTATGGTAAATTCAATATCTGCAAGATTTTTCAGTTCAGGATCAGCCAAATCAACCACCATTTGCTGGATGCCATCTACTGATGCCTCTGTAAAATAGTAGATGCAACATGGTTTATAAAAGCATGGTCCAAGTCAGTGTTTGCGTCAAAATCCAACGTATATTCAATTGAACAAGTACCTTCTCTGAGGAGTAAGTTTTCAGTATCTAAACAACAAGTGTTAGATCAATCAAACAATCAACAAGGACAAGGACAAGTTGAGTCTACCTATTTTGTTTGTAGCCAGCCGAGACTGTATATCGAAAATATGATCCCTAACGAATTCAATGCAAATGAATTAAAGATGGAGCATGCAGCAAGTAGATGAACAATACAACATACCACATTTCCGAGCATCCAACAATTTCCTGGAAACTAAGTGCCAGATCTCCAACATTGGGTTCTGACCATACAATAAGTGTATCTATCATCAAACATGGATTAGCCAAGAATAGTGGAATACAAGTTGGACAAAAGCATGGCAGCAAATGAATGGATTGGATTGGATAGAGTATAGGACGAACCTTCCTGACGTTGATAGAGAATATCGTGTGCAAGTTTAACATTCATTAAAACAGAGCCATCTACTTCAGATCTAACAATCAAACAGAATCCAGCCAGTGTCTATAAGCAATCCAGAACACAAGTTACTATACGGATTGAAAAGCAAAGTGCATGAATCTGTTGCAGATGAACTGAGCTTGGACGATCCACCCACCTCGACAAACACACACACAACATGACCAGTGCCCTTGTCAGTCCATTGAGAGCTCGAACCCATCTCATAGACCTTGACTCTGGTACGAGCATTTTCAGAAAGATCCAAGACTGTGGATTCCTTTGACTGTTCTTGATGAGTGTCGGATTGAAGTTGTTCTGAATGCTCATGCAAGTCGACTCCATTTGGTTCAGTCGAAGCAGCAGTTGTGTGAAGCAGCTCCTCAGTACCTTTACCTTTGCAGTCTTCTGCAGACAACAGTTGGGTTGTAGACTTGAATGGCTCGTTGACTGACTCGGAAGTAGCAATCAACGAGTCATGGCTGTGGTGAGGTTGTGATGATATCAGCAAAGACCCATCTGTGGCAGTCATGTCCATTCCACCACTCCTCTCCTCAGCCATAATAATGCTTCCTGCCATGTAAAATGCAACGAAAAGAGTTACAGTGTTGTGCTCACGCAATGTAATTCTTTTCGGTATTTCGCAGTGATTTTGATTTGCTTTTGGAACAAGTTGAATATTTATTATTTTATTAAATTCTAATTTGAATGTTTAAATCATTCCATCTTCAGTTGATATTGAAAAATGGTTTATTCAGATTGCTGTCGATCGTATTGTTCCAAATAGTCAAACAGTTGAACTTGCTTTAAAACATGTGCTGTGCCATCGTATGCATCATCTCCACAGACAAGAAACCGAGGCTTACTTTCAATCGCTACTCCTGTTCGGTCTGCATGTCGATACAGACACGAAGTGGAAAACGGACACGTTCCTTGGCCGTATTGGAAATGCTTGCAGTCAATGCGTCTACATTGGATAATCATGTGTTATTGGCTCAGTTGTTATTCATATATTATCATTCATACTTGCCCTAATCGATTGCGATAGTCTTGAATAATTCGTTCTTTTGAAGCTGCATCAGTTGGCCATGTATCGGATGGCACCACCAGATATGTGATGGTGCGACAAATGGGACATGTCTGCATAGAGTTAATCTACAAGTTGTAATAACACCAGATTCAAGATGGACTAGATTACCTTTGCAGTTCCCATACTATCATTTGTACGCCATGTTCGAATGCAATCCAAACAAACACAATGATCGCAGGCTATATATGATTATACTCGCATCATGTCAGTTGGAATTGTTTCTATTCAATCGAGTGGTAATTAGTACTTGCCTAAAAGCCCAAAACGAGGATCTGGCTTTTCCATCACGATATCCAAGCACACAACGCACTCTTGATTCTTGCCAGCTTCTCGCTCTGATAATTCTCGTTCTAGCAAACCCAAGCATGAATCAATGTGTCCTATTTACAAAATAAAACACATCAAGTATACCGTATCGAATCCATCCACAAAAGCATCAAATGGTTGATCCGGTACCTGCGTGCACTTTGGGGGAATCATCCGGATGCAGACACAACTTATGGCATGCAGGACATTCTAGTCCATGCAAATACCGACACGAATGCCCAAACTTGCAAACTCCTTTAATACCAAATGGACACAATGGCAATCGATTCAAAGCCGTACTCTCATCTTGAGATGAGTTCATTATTGACTGACTGAGTGGAGATTGGATAGCTTTCTCTATTCTACCCATTGGCATTGAGCAAGTCTTGCTGGATGAACCTGAATCTGTGGGTTCAATGATGGCCTGAGCCATCATTGAGTAAGATAATCCAGTCTGCTCGGGTGTTTTTTTCAAACTAGTTTTTTCTAAACTAGCTGTCAATGCAGACACTTGACTGTCCTGAGTTGTGCAAGCTGCTGATGCATTTTCTCTTACCAAAGTCGAACATGATTTAATGGCTGCTGCACTCTTGCCAGGCTTGGAATGCAGTAAAACACACCGATCACCATACTGACAATTGCCGCTCAAGTAAAACGAACACACTGTGTTACCACTCGACTCTCTACTGTGAATAAACGGACAATGTTTTCCCTTTGTGCATGAGGCCAGTGCATAGAAACGGCAAGGCATAGTCTTTTGTGTGCCTAATGTCAAGAGTGTCAATCCTCGCTAGCATGCAGCAGTCATCCAGCAACATGACCCACCTGCTGTCCCAACACTCGATCGTCCTGTCATTTCCAACTCAATGGAAAGCCTTGATTTTCGATTAGCAGTTTTTAAACTCGATTATATAATCATGAATGACTTGCAACGAATCTGGCCGTCGTTGATGCATGTCAGACTTCAAATTGAACTAAAAAACACATCAAGCATTATTTGGAACAGTTTAATGAATCATGCACTGTATTTGAATGGGTTTAAACACTCGCTATCCTTGTATGTCCAACAATCAAGAATATACCATGCAAAGCATTGTTGGACATACAAGTATTAATGTTTACTGCTGTCGTTGCAGTTGTAATACTAATATAAACAGTTTTACTAAAAGACATTCAACTCATCTGGCACTAGACTACACTCAATTTGAAAGCCAAGTTTATCTACAATCCTACGCACAATGGAACACTAAGAATACAATAAACAGCCAATCTCATGACGGGAATTGCATCGAAAGAATTGAGAATGTATTCAAGTCGATTTGCAATAGGAAAACTAAATATTTAACCATTTAGTGCAAGATACAGAAAAGCTTCATTTTACATGAACAATATGGCTTTAAATTCTTTCCCATTACCAATGTCACATGCAGTATGGGTCAACGACAGTGTGTTTGAGCCTGGATGCGAGCCTGATGTGAGTTCATTTAAACTATAACAGTCTACGTTTAAAGCAGTCTTGCCGACATTCATCTTGTATTAGCTTGGCAAGGCATTCATTGGATCATATTGTTTTAGAAATAGTTGATACTGTCCTGTCTGTTGGAGATGCCAGAATCATTCAAGCTTATTACTATACCCTATAGTTTACCATCACTACACTCTTGAAATGGTTGATTCAAATCGTCAGATTCAGCACTTTGACACTCGAGTTGAACAGTACTGACACTTGCGAATGCAATACCCCTTGTTTTTCAACTGCTTTTAAATAGAATCAGGAAGCATGGCTGGATCCTAAAGTGGAAAAGTATTGCTCTGCCTTGCCTCTCGACAAAACAAAACTCAAGACAATGATTATAGGAGGAATTCCTTCTCAATTGCGCAAAACAATATATCCCAAACTGCTCAAAGTATCGCAACTTGAAGGTAAGATCTTGTCAAGCATGGTTTCTGAATGCCTTTGAGCAGTTCATTGGCATGAGTCTAACGAGCTGATTTGATCATTTTGACAATCCACTTGGAATGCGTTGAATCGATACACAGCATTCGAACGCGACTTTCTTCGCTCCCAAACTCGCACATATGGCTTGGTGATTCCACCGGATCCGATTCCGCCTACTTTTGGTGGTAGATCTCAGCAAAACACTCTTGCTTTGACTCCTGCTGGATCAGTGGTTGTACGTCATATTCTATGCATTGTTGCTCATGACAATCCCATGCTAGAATACTGTCCTTTTCTTCCTCCACTGGTTGAACTTTTGGCTCATCATATTGATTCCGCTGATACACTGTTGGGTTGTGTCAACTCGCTACTTCAGCTTAATTCTTTCAAACACCCATCTCAATCTTCTTTGTCACAGCCAGCTAAATCCCTTATGCCAGGCGAATCGAGCTCATCTCGTCGATGGGGATACATTCCCGTGCATCACAAAGAAGCAAAACTTTTTAGTAGAGCATTCGGCAACCTTCTTTACCAGACTGATCGTAAACTTCATGCACATGTTACAGACCTTCATTCAACATCTCCTGATCCATTTTGGACGTCGTGGATACAAAACATGTTTATACATGTTTTACCTCAACCACTCCTTTGGCGATTCTTGGACTCGTTTCTCGTTGAAGGTTATAAAGCGTTTTTGCGTTTTGGAATGGCCATCTTGATATACCAACGCAGTGCAATTCTTCAGATGCAGTCGATTTGGGAAATCAATCAACTGATTACACCAGCGCTATTCAGCGACGACGCGTTAAAGAAATCATCCAAACATGCAACCATAGCAGATAAAATTTGTGCGATTGCCGCTGGAGTATTTATCAACTATGCCAATGTAAAGCGAGTGCACCAGCATCATGCATCGTTGGCTGCAGTAAGTCAAGAAAGCACTGATTCGATAGATGTTGTCCAAAACAGTCTAAAGTATCAAAGGGCTCTACCAAAATTTGTTGGTCTTGGAGTAGCCGCTGCCATGTTTGATCATCAACAGCAGCAGCAGCGCGCAAGTGAGTTGGAGTATATGGGTTATGAGGAAGAAACAGATGCAGAATCACAGGTCGAAGCAGATACAAAAAAATCACGACGACCAGTATCGTGCATGAATACACTGGGCTCGGGCCAAATTATTTTCACCGAAACCAATGATTTGGACAAACTTGCTGTGCCAGCAATTGACATGTTGAGTTTACAAAATCCACAGATTGATATTGATCTGGTTGAAGATGCAGATGAAAGTGATAATGGCTCAGACTCTGAACCACCTGCTGCGCTTAGCATATCTCATGCCAATTCACGATCGTCATCTCCGTCGCCTCAACCCGTCGAGCTGTTACCTGCTTCAACCATAGCTGATACAGATTGCTGGGTAGCACTGTGGAGCTGGATCCCGCCGCACAAACGCATGGATGCCATTGAGTTGGTTTTTACAACAAAAGTACACGGATACAACCTTCGTAGTCTTTATCATACCCTACACCGTCGATTTCCAATTATTTTGGCAATTGAAACAACCAAAGGCGAGACTTTTGGAGCATATTTGAGCGATGGCATCCCAGATCTGCGTGAAGAACCTCATTTTTCAGGAAAATGGATTGGCACTGGTGAATCCTTTGTATTTTCATTGGTACCGCATGCAAAAATGTTTCCTTGGGTGGGGAGGTTGAACGAGACCATGACTGGAGCATCGTTCTTTGTAAATGTTACACAAACGTCTTTGACCATCGGTGGTGGCGGGTAGGTAGAATATAAACATTTGGTATATAGCATGTTTGAGACTAACCACATTCTGTTTGATTGTATTTGACATGCTCTAGTGATCATGTGGCTATTCAGCTTGATTCAGAGCTGCGGTATGGATTTACAGGAAAATGCACTACTTTTATGAATGACTGTTTTACGATGGATAAAAGTCATCAATTTGAATGCTTGATTGTTGAAGCATTTGCTTTTACTCATGTTTAACTCACGGTTTATTTCCAAACATTGCATATGCTGCACAAGATTTTTGAATGAAAATGGTTATTTATGGACTTATAGAACCTGGCTCAAATAGATACTCAACCATCAATATAGCTTATACTCGACTCAATTTTATTAAAGTCAATATTGGTAGTCAGTGATGTTGCAATGGCTCGCCAGACTCACTGTATATCAATGTAATCATGTCCCAGTCTTTTTTCTGGCGTTTTTGCTCCACCTCCATGACCGACTCTACACGTAAGCGCAACTTTTCGGTCGACATACGTTCTCCAAGTTCCTTTTCAAACCTTGATACCAATTTTCGAGATTTTTGCAACAAAGGACGAATCACTCCCATTTGATGTAACGCAGCAACACGTCGCTCAGAACTGTTTCTCAAATCAGCAGTTTTAAATTCCAACTCGGCCAAAACATTTTGAATTCCAACCGTTTTGGCTTCATCTGCATGCATCACATCAAGAATAATGGGAACACGATGAGAAATAAAGTTGGATGGCTCAGAAGTGGAAGTGGGTTGGTTTGGATTAGACATGTTGGGTTCAATCGTTTTGACAACGTGTTCAATCGTAGTAAGAAAGTCATCAAGTGTGCGTATACTCTGTCCCATTTCATCTCCAAAAGCCTCTTGGTCCTTGACAAACTGCTGTTCATCCACAATGCGTTGAAGTTCCTTTTCCCATGTACTCTTGCATGTGGATTTGATATCAGTGACAATTCTATGACAAAAGTCATCTACATTGGAGGATAGGGATGCAATATCTTGACGAAGATGATGTATGTCGTATAAAGTCACTTGCACACCACGAGTGAGATCAACGCGAATCGTGTCAACAGTAGATCGAAGAGCATTGAGATGATGTTCAAACGTTTCTGCATAGTCGCCCATGCTGTCCAGCGAAGATAGCAAAGCTATACGAGATATTCCCGAGTCATTCTGATATTTTTGAGACGTAATAAGAAGCTGAGAGGTATTTTTAATTGTGAGTGCAAACTCTGAAATCTGAGTGTTGATGAAAGTGGTGAGATCGTTGTGCATGGATCTTAGATTTTTCAGCTTTCTCATTGTATCAGAAACTTGTTTTGATTTCAACGAATCCAGCCGTGTCTGACTATAATGTTCAGTGGTATTCTGTGATATTACCGGAGATATAGTTTGAACATTAGTTTCAAATTTATCTAGCCGTTCAATAATCATACGTAAATGATCGGTGACTATATTTTCTGAATAGTTTAAAAAATGATTTACGTGAATAATCTTTAAAAAACAAACAGTTTGAGATGCACACCCTTACCTTGCAAGTCACCAAAAGCCACAAGCTTCAATACACTGCCATCATGGATATCTTTTACATCTTCAAGCAGATACATTTCATTGAATGTTGGATGTCGTATGTAGATATCATAATCTTCAATATGTTCAATATGCGTGAATACATTGCTAAACAGAGTTCGGAGAGTGATGGCATTCAGTGGTGGAATGTAGGTAGCTTTTCGAGTTGTAGAATCGCACTGGAGAAACAGCGTGAGTCGTGGATGGGATATAGATGGAGCTGAATCTAGCACACCAGAGTGGATTTTTGATTCATTATTGTTACTTGTGATGCCACTTTGGGCTATTGATGGATTTGGTTTGACGGACAAGGAATTTTGAGCAACATCTAGTTTTGGGATAGTATCTGTAGATTTATGCCGAGAAACAGATGAAGAAATAAGTCGAGATCGATGACGAGATGTCTGTGGGGGAAGATGCTGTTTTTTTACTACAATAGAATCATGACCTATATTTAATGAGGCATTTGGTGCAGTATCTGCGATGGCAGCAGGAGCGATTGTAGGAGCAGACAAAGTCAAAGAATGCGATTTAGAAACAGAAGCTGAAACAACACGAGGGTTTAAAGGCACCTTATTATCGGCCAATATATTTTTTTTATGGGGTGGAAGATGATGCACAGATGCGCAGCTGGATGTCGTTGTAGATCCAGTAGTTGCTGAATTACCAGGGACAGCACCGACGCGAAGTTTGTTCAAGTCGTGTTGAACGGATTCGATGATATCCAGCACTTGCTGTAGTGCCATATTCGAGCCTATTTGACAGTCGGTCAATAGAGAATCAAACAAATAAGATATCTTGTCAGGTGCCAAATGCAGTCTGCGCAAACAAGAAACAGAGGGTTGAACTTTAAGACTGGTTACAGTCTGCAATGCAGATTCAATAGCTGTTATCAGTGCCATTATATCAGAGCGAGAGCGTTGTGTTTTGTCAGAATAATCATGTGCTGCAGGATCCCATTCATCTAAACTTAATTGAAGACGACGACAAGCCAGCAGTCCAGAAGTGAGTGGGTCAGCAATAGCTGGTTTACGTGGTGTGTTGGACGACATAAGCAGATCCAGTGTTCGTGTGGAAGTTGGCAGAGTGACAAGTCTGAACGTGATTCTATCAAGTAATCGTATGGAAAGTAGTTTATGAATGTATACTCGGATATACTAGTATGTGTAGTTGAATCTAATGGAGATTCGTATCTGCAATGGCGAATCCATGAACACTGCAATACCACGTGATTGCATTTACTTAGTCACGTGGAAATACTGTCAGATTGAGACTTGCAGCCAGACACAGGTTTGTCCATCAATCGATTCTGTGTAAGTAGACGGCAGCTGCAATCCTCATCCATCCATCTATGCATGGCCTGATTCCAATCGATTACTAAACTATCTTATTGAATTAGTCGTCTTGAAACTCCATATCTAAGGAACCCCTTGAACACGAAAGAATGGCTGGGGGAGACGGTAAGTTTGAAACAATAAAATTCTTGAATCAATCAGGATTTGCTAACTATCATGTTTGATCAGCACGCACTAAAAAGGAAAACTATTTCACCAAACTCAATGAGTTGTTGACCGACTACTCTACTGTCTTCATTGTCAATGTTGACAATGTCGGCTCCAACCAGATGCATCAGATCCGTAAATCCCTCCGTGGAAAGGCTGTTGTTCTTATGGGAAAGAACACTATGGTTCGTCGTGCTCTGCGCAACGCTCTTCCCGAGAACCCTCAGTTTGAAAAGCTTCTTGCTCTTGTTCGTGGCAACATTGGCTTTGTCTTCACCAAGAACGATCTCAAGGATATTCGTGATGACATTCTCTCCAACCGTGTTCAAGCTCCCGCCAAGGCTGGAGCTGTTGCTCCCGTTAATGTCACCGTGCCTGCTGGTAACACTGGTATGGAACCCGGAAAAACCTCGTTCTTCCAGGCTATTGGTATTGCCACAAAGATTGCTCGTGGTACTATTGAAATCATCAGCGATGTCGAGATCATTACTGCTGGCAACAGAGTTGGTGCTTCCGAGGCTCAGTTGCTCAACATGTTGAACATTTCTCCCTTCACCTACGGTCTTACCATTACATCCATCTACGAAAATGGCACCGTCTTTGACGCCTCTATTCTTGACATTACCGATGACGTGCTTATCGGTCATTTGCTCACTGGTATTACCACCGTCACTGCTCTTTCTCTCGGTCTTGGTTTCCCCACTGTTGCATCTGTTCCCCATCTGCTTGTCAATGGCTACAAGAATGTTCTTTCTGTCGGTGTTGCTCTTGAAGAGTACACCTTTGATGCTGCCGACAAAGTACGTATCCATTATGTTGTATTCTAGATTTAGATCTAGAGCATTGGCTGGAACTGTTTAAATCTACTACATTCACTAGGATTACAATCTTACTTTGCGACAAGCAATTGGATGATTTATTGCAAAACACTCTAATTTTTACATGAGTGAATGTCTTGTTTTCAAACAAAAGGCTATTTTTTGGTTCATGTAATGATCTGAACTCTGGTTTACTAACTTTTTTCAATTCTAAATGCTACCGATAACTAGATCAAATCGATCCTTGCTGATCCATCTCGCTTTGCTGCCGCTGCACCTGTCGCTGCTGCTGCTACCTCTGCACCTGCCGCAAGCGGTGGTGCTGCTGCTGCCGCCAAGGAAGAGTCTGAGGAATCCGATGGTGACATGGGTTTCGGTCTCTTTGATTAAGCTAGTCACAATGGATGGAGATTTGTGTTTCTGGAGCGATGCAACTGACTTGGATCGTAGAGGACTTGGTTTGGTTGGATTTACATTTAATGAAATATTCTTCATCTTTGGGTTACCTTTTTGATTTTTGGCATGCAATCTGACTATTCAATTCATTAATCTTGAGCCTATAGACATGGGTTATATTGACACAACCTGTAGCTCAATGTATTGGACTATTTCCAATGTGTATATTTCCATAACAATACAAGTGTTGTATGCAAGAGTCATTATGGCCAAGTGACATGGATCGTTGCATGAGAACAGACGAGCAATCAGACAAGTTTTAAAAAGATTTAGTCGGGATGAATCTCCTTCAATACCCGACTAAATAAAATCGACAATTGTTTATTCTACCAAAACCAAGATGGCAGACGGAAAAACTGGGTGGCAAGCATATTTCTTTTTGTTGCAAGAGCGAATGAATAGATCTGCATTGCTGCTATAAAGCCAGTTTTTAGCAGAGTTGAACGTAAAGATATGGATAGCCAACAATGGTGACAGTCACAGGATGATTGTGATGGGTATTGCCAATAACCCATGACTGCCTGCTCATGAATCATGAGAATGGTAGTGCATATGTACTATTTAGTGGTTTGGCATTGAGCCGAGTTATAATAATCAACTGGCTTGTTGAAGAGGTCAATCTTGGTCAAGACTACTCAATTGGCCCATCGTTTGTACAAACAGTACGATTGGATGCCATCAATTCATACAGCTTGGAATTGTATATGCTTTGCAATATAAACCAATCATATAGGCACCAAACCCGTTGTTTACATATTAAAGTGGATGTATTGTTTAGTAAACGTGGATGCTCACAAACACTATAATGCATGGCAGATGTATGCTCGATTGCATGCGATTAATGAATTGCTTAGCACAACTGCCACCTGCATTCATGCCATGTATATAAATTGAATCACTGTATTGCTTGCTATATTTCATCTATATTTTGATATCCATCACACAATCCTACTATTTAGATTTGGCAAATTGACCCAGTACACAAAATGGAACAAGTTGAGCGAAATAAACAGGTGAATTTGCACTAATCTTGGACATCAGTAGGCAATTGCATGCCATGCTTGTATGACTGACAGTATCAATGACATTTTTACTGCTTTCTATTAGCAGTCACTGTCTATTCCGGTTGGCTTTGAATTAAAAGTGACTACACCAGGTATTGCTGGATCTAACACTAGTCAAAATGAGTGTATTGGCCATTCAACCCAGCCTCTTGAAGCATGTCACATCAAAGGTATTGTTTATAGTGAATTGGAATATTTTAGTACAAAGGATAGTTGGGTGTTAAACCCACCACTTTAATTGTGTACAAACAAGGCTTTTGCTTGGCGCGTTTAACTGGGTTTGCCATTTATATTTGGTATTTTTACCACTTCATTAGACTTTCAATTTAATGTACCAACTCAACTCAGCGATCCCGTGTCAGTATTTTCATTGATCGAGTATCATTTTACAAAAAGTATCAACGCTGTTGCACTGGCGAATGATCAGAATACAGTTCAAATTACATATGGACAACTATCGCAGTATTCTTTCAATCTGGCCTTGAAGCTCTTCACCTATCAATCTCATACAGACAATGAAATTCTACCAATCTTGGTTAATATGGATGGTTCTATTCATATGGTTGTTGTAATCATGGCAGCACTCTGGGCTAATATCTCAATTCTGCCAGTTTCCTCGGCCGCATACAGTTCAAGTCTGATCCATCAAGACAAGGATACAATACCACCAATCAAATCTTCAATGATATCCATCGTCACTTTACATGAAAAATCCGTCATACATGTTGCTCCCACATCAGATTATACCAATCATGGCAATGATGATGCTCATCCCGACAAATCTTGTCCTTATAAACCATTTTTACCAAAAAAAATTGATTGTGCACTTATTTTTGATCTTGCCGAGCCGCCATATGTAAGTTTTCAACGTTTGGTTTACGCATCAAAGAAAGCTTAATTTTTTGTCAATCCCAATGTATCGTTGATATTTGCAGCGTTAATTAATTGAACTTGAATTTATTTTAGACCATGACTCACTATGAGCTTGCAGAAGCAGTTGTTGCAGGACAGGCATTACAGGAATATTCAAAACCAATGCATTCAGAATTGTACTTGAAACCAGACAAAGCCATAGTGCATCTACTCTCAACACTATCATTGGGTCAGACATTGACAGTTTTGGATCCATTTAGTCATGCCAAACCCCTGGAAGATACTGTGGATCAGACACATTATATCAACCATCCACATAGGCTGGGCTTGTTAAAATCAAAGCAGCATATCCCAAATTCCACGTTTTATGCACAATCGTCGTGCAATTTACTTTCTGAAATGGATCTTGTATCACTAGAAAACGTCAATCTTGAAAATCATCAATTGGTGCCAAATCTAAATTCTGAGAGTATGGTCGAGTTGCCAATCGATACTTCACCAAAACTACCAGCCGAGGTTAAAAAAATGTATTCAGATATACTAGGCGTCGATATGAATTCCCTCAAGCGCGATGATTCATTTGTTTCTATAGGTGGTGACTCCATATCAGCAATTAAAATAGCAGCAATGGCTCGAAAAGCTGGAAAAAAACTCACGTCATCGCAAGTGATAAGTTGCAAGTCACTCAGTCGACTGGAAGATATGGTTAGTGGGCTAGGCATAGGTGAACTGTGTGCTCAAATTGATCCACCTGCATCGATATCGCTCGAGGCAATTGATGAGATTCGGAAAATACATCTGCCGCGACTTGGGCTTGGCGACCGACATGTCGATATATTTCCTTGCTCAGATTTGCAAGCTGCCATGGTCACGAGTACCCTACGGGATCGACGAGAATATCTATACCAGTTCGTATTCAAATCTAAACAATCATTAAATATAGATTCTCTTAGATTTGCTTTGCTTCAAGCCGTTAAAGTCCGTGACATACTACGAACTACATTTGTGGCAACTGCTGCTGCAGGTGTGTGTCAGATAGTCCAACCAGAAGTACACTCTGCAAATGTGAGCATTACATCAGATGATATCCAAACGTTTCTATCAAAAGATAGGTGCCGTGGGTTCACTCTTGAAGATTTGAATTGGTATCGATTGACAGTGACTACTGATCCCAACACCGAAAAAGCGCATGTTGTATTTACAATTCATCACGCATTATTCGATGGGTGGTCAATGCCATTGATCATGTCGGATCTATATGCTGGTTATTATGGATCACAAGTTATACAACGACCATTGTATCGTAGCTTTATTGACTATGTTTACGCTCAAGACATGACCAAGGCTAAGAAATTTTGGAGCACCTATTTGCAAAATGTTATGCCATGCCAGCCATTGGAGTTTTGGAATAAAGCAATCGAATCAACTCGGAATGTTGTCATTCACTCCGACTGCCCATTCACTGTTGAGCATCTTCAACATTTGGCTCAGCAAGCAGAAATCACGGTAGCGGTGCTGTTGAAAACAGCATGGGCAGCCACGCTTCGCAAGTATGTTCGATCAAATGACGTTTTGTTTGTTCAAGTTATTTCTGGTCGAGATATTCCAGTTGCAGATGTTGAATCGTGAGTAGAATTGATATGAGTCGGATGATGTGCATTTTGGTGATTGACATGTTTTTATTGATTGGCAAATACAATAATTAGTATGGTTGGATTACTTATCAATACAGTGCCGTGCAGAGTCAAATTTGACGATTCTTGCCATATTACTAAAATCTTGAGTTCGCTTCAGCAGGATCACACGGAACTGCTTTCATTTTCGCAGACATCATTGTCGGATATCAAAAAATGGAGTAAAATGACTGAACAGGAATGTTTATTCAACACACTTTTTGTGTATGAAAATATGCCAATTGGCACAGAATATTATCCAGATTTTGAGCTTGATGATTCGCTATCCTCTCATGATACCAATACAGAGTTTGATATGGAACTTATTATATTTCCCAAACACGACACTATCAATTTGACCATGAAACACAGCAAGCGAGTATGCACGGAGCAGTCTCGATTGATACTTGAAGAATTCATTTTCACTTTGAGTAGCATAATCAAATGTATAGCTGATCCAACTTCCACGATTGATTGTTTATGGAATCTGTCTGACATGCAGGTGAATCAAATATCAAAATACTCATTTGGTCAAACTATTCCGCTACCGTATGAGCTCGTCCACCATGGTTTCGAGTATCAAGCCACGCTTCATTCTGATTGGCCTGCTATCGAGGCGGGTGATCAGACTCTTACTTATGGTCAGCTTGATTACTGTGGAAATGTGTTGGCATCCCAACTGATCTCACAGGGAATCAACCTTGGATCTCGTGTTGCTGTTGTCATGCAGCGATGTCTGGAATTCTCTGTTTCATTGCTGGCTATTCTCAAGACTGGTGCTGTTATTGTGCCTATCGATTCAAAGTTTCCTGCAGAGCGTATACAGTTTATAATGCATGATTCGAATGTTTCAGCTGTACTTACTACTGCATTCCAAATCGATACTACTTTTGTATGCGGTTTAGATATGCTTCGGATCATTAATGTTGATTTATGCACTTTACTATCTGAAGTTCCTATGCCGACATTACCACTTTTGCCTGCAGTTTCAGCCGCGTCTCCGTTTATTATAGTGTACACTTCAGGATCGACGGGTAAACCCAAAGGTGTTCCTGTTCCTCACCATGGTGCCATCAATATTATTGCGAATCAATCCAAACAGGTTGGTATACATCCTGGTGCTCGTGTTTTCCAGTTTATGGCAATTGGCTTTGACGTTTGCCAGTGGGAGATTTGGGGTGCACTTAGTTTTGGTGCAACACTTGTTTTGAGACGGGATGAGTGTATTGATGATGGTATCCAATCAGTCTCGACTGTGTTCATTACTCCAACTGGTCTTTCTCAGCTGGGAAATCCTCATGATTATCCAAACTTAAAACATGTAGTTTTGGCAGGAGAAATTGTTCCAGCTGGTTTAAAACAAAAGTGGTCGTCCCATGTTCAGCTGAGCAATGCATACGGTCCAACCGAAGCCTCAATCATTAGTCATTTAGGACGTTTATATCTAGACCGTCCTGTTACTGTTGGCTCTGTACTACAGAACACGAGTAGTTATATTCTTGACAGTAATGGTCGTCAAGTGCCTATTGGAACAGTGGGAGAAATGTATATTGGTGGAATAGGTATTTCAGAGGGTTACATTAATCTACCAAAACAAGTTTCTGACTGTTTCTTTCCAGATCCATTTTCCAATATTAATGGTGGTCGCATGTTCAAAACAGGCGATTTTGCAAGACTTGCTCCAAATGGTAGTTTTGAGATTATTGGTCGATTGGACGATCAAATCAAGTTCAAAGGCTATCGAATTGAATTGAACGAAATAGCAGCTGCAATGATGAGATATCCACACGTGTCATCTGCTATTGCTATTTTAAACAGTACTCATGTGGTTGGCTTTGTAACTCCATCAAATATCGATGTTGATAAGCTCCGTGATATGGTTTCGACTATTTTACCAGTTTATATGATTCCGGCCGTGTTTGTTGCGCTCGAGTCAATGCCAAGCAATGCAAATGGCAAAACGGACAAAAAAGCGCTTGCAGCGATAAATATCAATGTTGTTGATGAGATGCTTAACGATACCGAAATGCATTTGGCTCGGATTTGGTCCCAAGTTCTTGATGTGAATCTGTCACTGATCCAACGCAACACATCATTTTTTGAAATTGGGGGTGATTCACTTTCAGTCACCAAGGTTGTTGCAGCCTGCATCCAATCCAATCTTGAAATACGTGTAATGGATGTTTTCAAACTGAGAACTTTGTCTCGATTGGCATCAATGATCGCGATGCATGCATGCCAATCCGTCGCACACTCTGCTCCAATTCGTCAAACATGGAATTTTCCTCGTAAAATTAGAATTGCATGTATTCATGGAATTGCATCTTGTGCTACACACATGGAGTTTCAGTTGTCAACTGTCCAAAACTATTTTGGAGATCATGTCGAGTTTATCTACATCAATGGGCCATGCAAAGTAGATTCATCTCGTAAGTATTTTAGTTGGTTGATATGTATTTACGGAGCACTGGTTGAACAATCATTTGCAAATATTTAAATTCTAATGCTTTACTTTGATATCAGCATTATCTGAATATTATAGTGACGAGTCATGGTACTCGTGGCTTCCCGAATATGATCACAGTATTGGCAGTGTAGAGACGGCTGCTGGTTATATTATCAATGAATTAGATAATATTGGTCCGGTTGATGGGCTGCTTGGATTTTCTCAGGGTGCTATCATGGTTTGTGCAATGGACCAGTTGTCCTTGTCAGGCCAAATTGCACGATTATGGAGGTTTAGCATTTTATGTTCGGGAATACTTCCATCAGATTACCAAGCAACTGGTAAACACTTGTCTGTGCCCAACATGCACATCTACAGCTATCAAGAAACATCCAACGAACTACAACGTGTCGATCAGCTTTACACTACCAGCAACCAAGTTTATTTGAAACATGATGCTGGACATGATATCCCGCGAGATTCCAAGTCAGCTTTGGATATAGCAAAAGGAATTGCACAACTAGCTGAATTGACAATCGATGCAACTCAACTGTAGTCAAAAATCAGAATAGCTTTGGCTCATTAAATTATTTTTGTAGATTGTGGCATGTTTTATCAATTGGTTGTAGACAGTATTGGACAACAGTCTGGAATGAAAGTGCAATATCGCAGCCGTATTCATATAAAGTAAACATTCTATGTATATCTTGCAGTGATTTCCTTTTGATTCGGAATAAACAATGACTACATATTAATTGGTTTATCAGCCTTGACAAAAAAACAAATGCATAAAAACAATAGTATAGTATGGCAATAAGAATAAAATTGAAAATCAAAAGTTTTTCAGACATGAGCTTCCGTGGCGCAATTGGCTAGCGCGTCTGACTGTTAATCAGGAGGTTGGTGGTTCGAGCCCACCCGGAAGCGATTGATTTTTTCTGATATTTTTGTATTCATTTTGCAGTGGATTGTTTAAAGTACTATTGATTGCATTTTGGATGAATGTGCCAGTAAAAGCTGCTGAGTCGAACACAATACACGTTGACGATTACTGGCTGTGAAAACATGTTCGAGTCTGGCCAATCAAATGCAGCCAAGTGGCCAATGCGACTTGTGACGTGGCATTGTTTGTTAAATGTCAATTTTAATCCAAAAGACTATTTCTTAAACCATTAGTAAACTGCAATTCAAAATGAAGTCCTGCTCTCGGCAGATGTTTCAACACTCTTCTCTAGTGACACTCTTGCTTTTTTTAGTATGCATTCTTGCACCAACAGCTACTGCTGCTTCTCATAAAAAAGTTCGCTTAACAAACATTCAGGCATTGACTCTTCACGCCGGACGAATGACTACTGCTCGTCGATCATCTCCTGTAAAGCAGCTCTCTTGTGTCAATTCTGGAAACAGTGGTTTCTTTTCATCTTCAAAGTCAGCCTGTTCAGATACTGCTCTCTTGCCTCAAACTGTCCAGTGTATCAACAAGGGAACAGATGGAGTGGATGTACAATGGGCATGCACTGCTGAACTGGATAGCACTGTCAAGTTTGGATCTGAAATGGTTGTTGCGTGTGAAGGTTGGGCATATCCCGAAGACCCATTTGTGCTTGCTGGTTCATGTGGACTTGAATATACTCTTGTCCGGACTGCATTGTACGATCGCACTCGACCAAGCAAGGAACACCATCGATTTGGAGAAAAATGGAAACCTTCCTGGTCATTCTGGAAATCTAAAGAACACTATTATACTGAAAACACAGACGGTAGCAGTTGGATTGGGTTTATTATCTGGACAGCCGTATTTGCCTTTATTGCCTATCGGATCTCGCTTGCCTGTTGTTCCAAACCTAGACGCCAGGGAAACCATCGTACTACCGAGACTCGGGGTACTTTTCACAGCACAGCTCATGCTGGCACTTCATTCGGTAAGTTTATTTAATACATTGCTATTTCTCATCTCAAGTTGCTGACGCTCTGATTTCAACAACCTTGTAGATCCAAATTCTGGACCACCTCCACCTTATAACGATGGATGGGAGTCCCAAGACAATACTCATCAGCATGCGTCTGCACCCCACCCGGGAGCATATCCTAGTTCAGGTGGCGGAAATAGTCAAAACAGCGATGGCAGTCGTTCTAATAATGACGGATTTTGGTCTGGATTTACTTCTGGCAGTATTTTGGGATCCTTGTTCGGCAATCGGTCATATTGGTACCCATCTACCAACTACTTTGGTTACGGACCCCAAGCGTATCCATCGTATACCTTTTACCCACCTCGTCCCACTTCCTGGTGGTCATGGGGATCTGGATGGCCACAATCTACATATACCTACTCTAACCCTATGTTTCGTCGCACATCCTCTTCGAGTGGTTCAAGATCTCAATCTCCTGCACCCAGCACTCGTACTTCCACGACATATGGTGGTACAAGGCGTCGATGAATGGTTAAATCCGAGTTGGTTTAAATGAAATTGTTTATAAAAGTTGCACTATATCGAGTTTTTACTGTCATCAAACAAGCAATATGCAATGGCACTAATCAAACCAAGTGGATAAATATTAAAAACTGTATTAGCGAATGGATTGACAATCTGCTGAATGGATTACGCAATACAAGACATCCGCAAAGACCAATCGGCTATTAGAATTTTTAAACTGACAAATTATTTCATGAAACTAACTGTTTATTATACTTTGACTCTTGTTTAGTGTTGTATTCGGCGTGAATAGCAAAGCGCAATGTAATTTTGATTCATGTAGTATTTAGACAACAGTAGATGCCTTTTTGAGAGCTTGGTCAATATCGGCAATCAAATCTCGTTCGTCTTCAATTCCAACAGATAGACGGATCAGAGAATCAGTGATACCCAACATAGCACGGTTTTCAGCAGTGACCGAAGCGTGAGTCATGACAGATGGGAGTTCGGCAAGTGACTCGATTCCACCAAGAGACTCGGCAAGAGTAAATATTTCAAGGCTAGAAAGAAACGCGTTGGAAGTAGCGAGGGTAGCATTCTTGATACGGAAACTGACCATACCGCCATAACCATGCTGCTGACGAACAGCAAGATCGTGCTGGGGATGGCTTTTCAGTCCCGGGTAGATGGCTTCCTGTACATAGGGAGACGCTTCAAGATGCTTGGCAAGAGCAAGCGCATTGGATGCATGGCGTTCCATACCTATATACAATAGATGCAACTTCAGTACAAGAATGGGCATCAAGTGAATGAAACAAACAGCAACTTACGCAGATGAAGAGTCTTGAGTCCGCGATTAGCGAGGAAACAATCAAAGGGACTGGGAATAGCACCAATCGAGTTTTGAAGAAATTTAAGGCGGTCGTAAACCTCATCGTTGTTTGTAACTGCAACGCCCATGACAACATCCGAGTGACCATTCATGTACTGTAGAAATAGATTTGATAAATTTAGTACTTGACAAAAATCAGAGACGTAATGGATGGACAAACCTTGGTGACCGAGTGGACAACAATATCGGCACCATGTTCAATAGGACGCTGGAAATACGAGCTCATAAAAGTGTTGTCAACAACCAATAAGACATTGGGGAAAGAGCGTGTGATCTTGGAAACAGCAGCAATATCAACCAAACGCAGTGTAGGATTGGTAGGAGTTTCAATCCAAACAAGTTTGGTATTGGGCTTGATGGCTGCACGAAGATTTTCGGGATTGCTCAAGTCGATAAAATCGGCTGTGATGCCATTAGTGCTGGCAACCTTTGTAAAATAACGGAAAGTACCGCCATAAACATCATTAACACTGATAATATGGGAGCCAGAGCCGACAAGGCCGGCAATAGTAGCAGTGGTAGCAGATCCAGAAGCGAATGCAAGTCCTAGAAAACTATCAAGTCAATACAAGGCAAAACTAGACATCAATGCAGGTTGATAATTTACCATGTTTGGCACCTTCAAGTGCAGCAACGGCATGCTCAAAGTTTTGACGAGTAGGATTTCCTGCACGGGAGTATTCAAAACCCTAGTGAGGCAGTCCAATTAGATATCATCAAATACCAACACAATACTCAACCCATGCATTACCTTGTGAACGCCAGCGGCAGATTGAGCAAAAGTAGTGGACAATGACAGTGGAGGAATGACAGCACCGGTAGATGGATCTGAAGTGATGTAATTTAGTATCTAAATAAACCTGTATATACAGCATAATCTAATTACCAGGATCCTGTCCAGCATGCACGGCAAGAGAGCCAAAATGAAGAGTAGCTGAGCGAGGATTCATCACAATTTACAGCTTTATTCACGTAGAATAAATCTAAAAAACAGAATAAATAATAAATGGCAGTCTCGTGACATGCTGACGTGACCGCTGCATTCACGTAAAATAACATCAAAATACAGTCTGAAATAATTGGTATCAATTCATGCCGAATTTATTAGGCAATATTGTGCCATTTAAACTCGATAAATTTCACTGGGTTTTGCTCAAACCAAGCATGGCGTGATCTGCATGGAAATCACCTGCGTTGCTAGAATGTCAAACGCAACCGTAATGAGTGGACCTGGAGATCATACAATCTGAGTATGCCAAATGTGGATATTTTCATTCAAGATTACAATTTGATTGTATCATAGCGGATGCTTATTTATTGAACAAGAGCCAATTTCTAATAAAAATGCAGCAACTACTTGACCACTATCTATTCTAAAGCAAAACAGTGACTGCAAAACCAATACAAGTATTTCACTCTACGTGAACACGGCTGTCAAGACCCCCCGAGTCAATGCCATCAATCCATTTTATTTAATTCATCGACTACAGTCAATACGGGTAGTCAATCAGTATTTTCTACTCTGCCTTGGCTTTTACAACAGCTGCAATAAATTCATCCGCCATTTTGGCTGTCTTGACTCGGATCAATCCTTGAATTAACTTTCCTTCTGATTCACTACTGGTAACCAGCAATGATACTGAATTCTCTCCTACTTTTGTTACCGGCATGGTCTTGTATATTGCTGTATTAAGCAACACATGGCCTACCGTATCAGCTCGCATTAGCAATCTGCACTTTGAACTCTCCTTGTGTCGTTTGATGCGCAATATTCCGATTCCTTTGGATACCCATGGCGATATCGTTTCTGTATGCTTTTTTTCTCCCATAAAAAACAACTTTGCTCGCACCTCATAGTCTGTTACCTCGCCCTCTTCCCCTGCTCCGTTCATTAATACATCTCCGATTTGCTCTTCTAATGGTGCAGCATCTTCGTCTTCCCCATCCTTGACTTCATTTCCAACTGATCCACTTCCTGGCATAAATGGCTTTGCTTCTGTATTGAAACTAAATCCACTGGAATTTCCATTGCCAAATAATGTACTACTACCGTCAGATCCGGATACGCCTTTTGCCAATGAAAACGGCGTGCCTGTTGTAGATTGAGTGCCTGATCCAAATAATGTGGATTGAGTGCCTGATCCAAATGTAAATCCAACATTGGAAGCAGTGGCAAAAAGGTTTTTACTGCTCAGTGCTTCGGATGACGTAGAAGCACTAGCAAATGTTGGAGGCCCATTTCCAAACGAAAATGTAGGTAATGGCTTGACAGCAGTATCGTTACTAGTTACTGGGCCAAGTGTATTTGAAAGTAGTGTAGTAGGCTTAGCATGCTCTACCTCTATCCCACTGGTAGGCATTGAAATGGGATTGATTGTCGGTGTAGATTCAACTAGAGTGGATGAACTTGAACTGGTTCCAAACGAAAATTTGGGTTGGTCATTCGAGTGAATAGGCAAAATCACTGGTTTATCTTTAGATCCAAATGAAAACGGTTGAATCCCATTTGCATTCAAAGGAGGAACTGGTCCCAACGATTTACCATTTGAACTATTGTCAACTTTACTACTCGATGTAGCATTAAATGAAAATGGCTGGATTCCATTTGAATTCGAAAGCGGAGTCGGTGCTTTGAATCCCACAGAAGACAAAGCTGGTGATGCAGTCACGGAAGTAGCTGGAACATAAGCAACATCGTTGGTCGACTTTAGCAAACAAGCTACATCTTGAGCCTTTGCAATCATATCTCGGCGTTGATCCTTGTATGAATCAAATATACGGCCCAAATCCTGAAAACAATCTTCAGAATAAAGAGTTTGAATTTGGTTCAAAAAACTTGCATTAAGTCCACGCAACTGCAAAAGTATATGCTCCAGTTTTTTTGAAGTATGAACATCAATGGTGCCAGACATAGCATCCTTGGGTTTCATAGTACTGGTGGAATCGGATACAGTAAATGTCGGCATGGATGTTGGAGCAGGTGCTGTAAAAAGCGTGGATACCGATGTTGGAGCCGGCATTACAACAGATGATACCGATGTTGGAGTTGACACTGCAGCAGATGATAGTGGAGTGGATCCAAAGGAGAATCCTGATTGAAATGGACTGCTTTCATTTTTGGGTGGACTAAAAATACTAGCAGTAGATCCAAAAGAGAATGTCGATCCACTCGGCTTGATCGATGCTGGAATAGACTGATCATCTACACTTTTTGGTGAAGCACCAAATGAAAACATTCCTGCACTACTCTGTGTCTTGCTAGATTCAGTTGTACCAAACGAGAATGGCATTCGAGTGGTATCGTTAAGTCCAGTTGACGGAGTTCCACTCGTGGCAAAGCTAAACAATGAGCCCTGCAAGTCATCAAGTGAAACATCTCAAGAATTAAACAACAGTGGCCAGTCATATCATCTATTACAAGACTTGATCGAATGCAATACAATCTATAGCAGATCTAGCAAAGATCTAACGCAAGGCAATGGCACTTACAGTACTAGGAGCTGCTGCGTGAGTGGTGGTATTACCAGTTTTGCGACTACGAGGAGTTTTTATACTGCGTCCCTGTACGACTCTTTCATCTGCATGACGAAACATTCCCATCTATACAAAGCAAGTGTTCAAGTTATATGCATGAGCAACGTTTTCATCATAAACTCCAACAAAACAATCAACCAGTCACAGTACAATGAATACATGTAAGCAGAAAACTGTAGGATGAACATTGAGAGTATCAATATGCATGCTAGCTGCCATTGCGCTGAATTCCAGCAATTGTTCTAGTTGTAGCAATTGAACAATTTTGAGCTGTTCAAACACTGCAATCTAAATGGTTTATACATTTTGCACCAGACAGTAGAGTATAATCAGTGAGATATCTTCACCTGTCCAGCATGCTCAGCATTCTCGGCTTCAATATTAGCCTCCACTAGTTGGGAGTTGTCCGAGTTCAACTCAATATCTGCCTGTCGCTTTGACATGAATTTTAAAGCTGAAAGAAATAATTGAATTTATTTGAATTTATTTCTGATAATCAAAGCCAGTTCTCATTACCACGTATTACAATCTACTAGTAAATTATTCGCCTTCAATCCACTAAGCAATTGTCAAATCATCGCTATAATTCAAAGTTAGACCTAGAAATACATTCATCAAAGCAAATTGTAGATATTATCTATACCTAAAGTAAAGATGGATTGCAGGCAGCCATTGATCTTCGTCAATCCCAAGCTGATCAAAATAAGTACTTTCGTCTTTGACTCCATTCTGCTCAAGTGTCATTGACATGTCAAGTAAAACTCCAAGTCGTTTCCACATATACCCCTTGGCATGAGCGTTGAGGCTCAAGTATCGGTCTTGGATGGCAGATAGTTTATCCTCACAGCAAACCTAAATACACTCAAAAGTATTTAAATTCAAATATACAATTTCATTAAAAGCTTCATACTACCAATATTTTTGTGCATGATTGTCTTGAATACCTTGATGATATGCTCATCTTTTGTAAGCGTGTTGACAATACGAATCTTGCGCGTTTTAGCCGACAACGATCCAATGCAATACGCTTCTTTATCAAGCCACCATGGCATACAACCTTCAGTGGATGACCAGTCACCACGGGGAATGGGTGGTGGTATATGGACAAACCTCCCCTCTGGGGCATAGGGAACCAAACAATTGGTCAATGGGTGAATATGCATCTTGACCTGAGTTTGATCATTTAAATGTTCGAGTTAGACATTAATAAGTATAAAGACTTTTGTATGCACCTACATTTCCTGTAACTCGATCAAACCAGTGCGATATATCTTTTCCGGCATTTTTGATAATCGGCAGCAAAAGTGGACTACCTAGATATATCTAGCGGGTTTAGTATATCTAATTAAACAGCTGTAGATATCTAGACTAGTATTCCAAATTTGGATTTTTTCCAAGAATTCACAACATAGATGGTATCGACTTTTTTCAAACCCATTGGAGTTTAGACCCTCGATACCTTTATGTTCTTCGATAAGCTTTGTAAGGTCGTATACCAAACCAAGCCAAGATACCCAACAATCTTCAGACGAATTGTGGCATTCGACTTCTTCTGGAGTAAAGTATCTTTCAGTATGTGGTTTAGTCAGTTGCGATGTTGACTCTTCTTCGCGCTCGGATGAAAGGTAGTAGTTTTGGGAGTTTAATTCAGATTCTTGAGAAAGATTTTGATAGAGATTGTCTGTGTTATAGGAGTCTATCAAGGCTGTCATTTAAATGAGTGGTGTATATATCGGGTAAAAGGTAGTTTTGAAATGCAGAATTCGAAAATCAAACAATACGATTTCATTCAGACTAAAATCAATTCAAATCTCGCACCTATAAAGCAAAACTCATTCATCATCATCCGAGGCATCAAAAGTAATTTTAGTGCCCTTTTTGGTCATGTCAACATCCTTGGCAAAAACACCATAAGTGGGATCGACCTTGCGCTTGGTAGTTGTACCAAACTTTAACAGCTCGGGTGGAACAGGTTGTTTTGCTTGCTTTAAAATATTAATCAACCCACCTAGTTGTATAAGCCAGACTTGTTAGAAAAAAGCAAATTGGCAATTCATCTAGAAATATCTCTTGAAAAATAGATTTACCAGAATGGGACTTGTCATGCAACGTAAACATGGTGTGAGAAATGCCAGTTTTTCCTGCACGACCAGTACGGCCAATCCGATGGCAATAATCCTCCACGGTCAAAGGAAACGTGACATTAATTACATATTCCACATTAGGTATATCGATACCACGAGCAGCAACGTCAGTAGCAATCAACAGGGGAATTTTGCCACTTCGGAACCCATCAATAGCTGCTGTGCGCTGCACTTGTGACAAATCACCATGAATGGATGCTACATTGTATCCATTGCGTTTCAGAAATTGATCAAGTCGGGATGCTTCTTTTTTGTAGAGAGCAAAGATAAGAATACGGTTAGTGCGAGACTTGTGATAGTCTCTGAGAAGCTGAAGAAGTCGAGTTTCTTTTGCAAAGGGATCAAGAACTTCAACGCGCTGCTCTATGCTAATGTTGGCAGACAAATCTGTTGAGCCAACAGTAACTTTGACTGGGTTGTTGAGATATGACATGGCCATACGCTGAATAGACTGTGGCCATGTGGCAGAAAACATGACGGTTTGACGGCCCTGTGCCGCTGTAGGCAGCTTTTTAATAATCTTCCTGATAGCCTCTTCGAATCCAATATCGAGCATACGATCGGCCTCATCAAGTACAAGGTACTTGACCTGACTCAAGTCACAAGTACGATCATCTTCTTCAAACAAGTCAATTAGACGGCCCGGGGTAGCAACAATCACATGCATACCCTGCTGTAATAGTTTTTTTTGCTCCCACTTGGGCATACCACCGTAAATACAGACACTCTTGACACCAATAGCTTGACCGAATTGCACGAATTGGTCTTGGATCTGCATGGCAAGCTCACGGGTTGGTGAGAGCACCAACGTAAGTGGCTTTCCTTTTTGAAGAGTATTCAGTGCCAGGCAATTCTGGATATGCAAAAGCGCAGGCACACCAAATGCAAGAGTTTTTCCAGATCCAGTAGCAGCAATACCAACCAAGTCGCGACCATTAAGAATGGGCGGCCAGGTGACTGACTGAATAAATGAAGGAGCTGGAAATTCTGAAAGAATTGAATGCAGTTTAGTAGGGAAATTTGCCTGTTGGAATTTGAAGATAGGCTGAACATGGAATGGTTTATCATCAATCGAGGTAATGCGGATAGAATTTTCAACCAGAAAATCAGTAATAGTTTTTTCTGGCAATTGTTCAGTTTCAACAAATGTCCAAACTCCATTGGCTGCAACGGATGGCTTGGTAGGTCGGGTTGAATGTGTCTCGCTTGATTTGGACTTCTTTTCTTTATCCTGAGATACCTTGGCCTCTTTTTTTACTGCTACAATGGTAGTATCTTTACTGTCCTGCTCTGTTTCTGCCAACTTGCGCTTTTTGTCTTTTTTCTCCTTTTTCTCCTTTCTAGATTTCTTTGCCATTTCATCTGGGCTTAAAATAGCAGGTGCTTCATCAACAGGCTGATGATCATTCTTGAGCCTTTTCTCTTTCTTTTCCTTTTTCGGTTTCACTGTATCAATACTTCCCATGTTTGATAATGCAATGTGAATATTACTGGTTGACAAAGTGAAAGTGCACCAAATTCAAATAAAATGTTATTCTCGCCCTCAGGAATTTAATTTCAACACGAATGGCTTGGCTTGAAATAGAGCACTGGATCAATGTGCCAAAGTATATAATAAACAGTCGGTCTCCTGGGATGATGAATAACAATTATTGAGCGTATTTGATGATTGTACAATATATGATCATGTCAAGAATCTCAGTTTAAAACTAGTTTGATTGCATCATATGGTGGATGTTAACTATTGAACAATTGGTCAAGTTCTGGTAGAAAAACAGTATTAGTCATTTATTTCAATTCAAAATAAATGCAAAAAATGTTCCCTGTCGGGGAATCGAACCCCGGCCACCTGTGTGAGAGACAGGTATCCTAACCACTGGACCAACAAGGATACACATTAGTCTATGTTCTAGTTTGTATTTATTACTACATCTAGTAATACCAATGTGATGGATTTTGCTAGTTTTGCAGCTATCCAACCCAAGCTGCCAATTAAAGTTGTAGTGTTATTCATTGCATTTCAGACATTGCATGACTTGTCAATCAAACTCGTCCTTGTTGATCCTAAAACTTTGGACACGTTTTAGTTTAACAGAAGACTCACATCTCACGAGTACAGCTGTATAATTCTCCAAAATTGTGATATGAACATTTGTTCAGTATTTTATACAAAAATAAGCAAAACACAATATTACACATTAAATTTGACAAACCGGTAGTTTATTATGTACTGTGACATGTATCCCATTTTACATGAATACGAAAATAAGTCACATTAGTTCTCTGATGGAGCACTCTCCAGTTTTCTATATAGATACCGTGCTCTTGCCTGCATTTTCCTATGAATTAAAGTCAAATCCTCAAATATAACTCGAATATGACTCGGGTCGTATGACTCCTTCTTCAAATAAGTGTTGACTGCTGTTCCATATGACCAAGCATGCATATCTTTTAAACCATCTTGAACTTCAGCTATTATAGATTTAACTTCTTTAATCGCATCTAGAGCGCTGATTACACCATCGTTTAAATTCATGATTATACTGTATAATTGTGTTTTTTCGTTTTTAGAAATATACTTAATGCGTTTATAGTGCTCGATAAACCTTGAAAACAGTTCCAGCGTTGGGCCATCCTTGGTTTTTAAAACGATTCCTTTCAGTCTTTTCAAGTTACTTCTAGTCCAATCAAGGCACGTTTTGGCGAACGACCAAAGTGAGGCCAAAACAGACCCAAGCTCGTATCCGTAAATTGAAGCGGTCCTTTCAGCAGCTGCCAATGCTATGCTAGGTACATCCGTGATCTTTTTCATTTTGTGTCTAAGCGATTTAGATCTGCATAAACTCGAGCCTCCACATTTATATCTTCCTTTTGAATCTGGCAGTCCTGGTGATGGTAATATAACGGAAACGAGTATCCCAACAACCCTATGTCTGTCCTCGTGTCGTAACATGCCGCAACCTCCATCCTGACTGCTTTCACCGTCTTCATCGTCAAGATTATAGTTTAAGTCGTCAATTACAAGCTTGCCTGTTCCTAGATATTTAGCTGCAATTTCTTGCGATGACATGGAAATATCCTTCATCTTTTGCAACATTTTTTCGCATTTGCTTGTCGACTTGAAAATGATTGCACCCGAAAAACCTGCAGCACCCGAAGGACCTGCAGCATCTGAAGGACCTGCAGCATCTGAAGAACTTGCAGCACCCGAAGAACTTGAAGAATCCAAAGAGCTCAGAGAACCTGAAGAACCTGCAGCAATCAAGGAGCCTGAATGATCCGAAGAATCTGAAGAATCTGAATTTGAAGGTAGTCTACCTGCACGAGGTTGCTGCTCTGGTAGAATGGCATAAACACTACTAACCAAAGTAAAGGATGCGGCAACAATCGAAACATTTATGTATTTCATTTTTTGATTGGAAGTTTGCCAAAAACAGCCAGCTGTTTTATAGGTAATGTAAATCTAGTCCGCTAGGATTTTAAAAGGGATGCTTATTAAAATGATAGTGATTGGCCAATCATAATCATGTTCCTAGAGCTTATACAGCTGTTAAACGGGTGACTAGCCCTGAGCCAGATAGTGGTGCTGTGGTCGTTACACTAACGCGTCCCTGATCTTGTTAAGTGATCCAAGTACCTTTGCAGCGGATATTTATTCCTGCCATTCAACCCCAATTAAACCGATTTACTGAGTTTGAACACAAAACTTTGCTTTTATAAGGGATGTTGGATTGCTACAAATCGGTCAATATTATTAATCTATGCCCTTCCGTGATAACACTGGAATGCACACTTCACAATAGGGTTACACTGATTCGATCTGAAAAGTAGCTGTATGGGTCCTATATCAATAAGCTTATGTGTAGATATTAGGATGCGTTCTGTGTTGAAATAAACGAGTGTCGAGACAAGCTACTGTCTGTCGGTACGCCCAAACACCCACAGTGGAAATCAAACACACAAAAAATAAAACAGCACTTAATCGTTTATTTGATCAAGTGTAACATAATGAACAACAAGCAAATGCTTTAAAAACAATTACTTGTAAATGTTAGTATGGCAACTGAGTAACTCTAGCTGTATCTAGAAAACCAATACTCGCTGGGCTTACAACGTGCACTAGGTACATTAGTGTGTAGACTATTTTGCAGCACTGGCTGTGAACGAGTTGATAGTAGCACCCTTGAATGCACCGCCTATTCTGTCAGATGTGAAACGAAGAATCACTGAGAATTTCTCAGTGGTGGTGGTGAAGGGATAAGCTCCCTTGACCACAGCGTCTTTTCCGCTGACACCAGGAATAAGGCGTCCAGTGAGTCGCGAGGTTGTAGTAATGAGAGGGGTTTCCTTGTTGTCCGACTTGGTAAGTAGACCGAGGTAATCAAACTCCTTTTCACAGTCCAGGTTGACATCAAGATTCAAGCTGACCTGAGTACCCACTGGAGCAGTCATGAAAACTTCCAACGAAGTGACAACATTGTTGTTATACAAAGTACCATTGCCAACGATCCATTTTCCGTTATTGAGATTCCATCCATCTCCGGGTGCAGTCTCAGCATTGTTGAACAGACCGACGGAAGAAGATGTTCCATTAAAGGTAAAAGGAGTGGTAGCAATATGGACGCGCTGCTCATCAGTGGGCACAACGCGAACAATACGGTAGGTCTTGATAATCTGCTTGCCTTTAGTAGAGCCAATAATAGCAATACGCTGTGTTCCAATCTCACTACCAATGGATTTTGATGAAATGGTGACATTGTGATGATCAGAAGTGAGTTTTTGGGTAGCCAAGACCTTCTTGCCATCATCAGAAGTGATGGTAATGTCCTCAATACCAGAAACCTCAGCACCCAGCTTAAATTCTCCCATGTTTGCTTCAATAGAGAAAGGCTCGGCAACAAACATGGTGTCAGCCTGTCCATTAGTCTTGCCAATGCGAGAAAGGTTGTCAGCAATACGATCGTACTGAGTGTTGGTTGTGGAGTTGGGCTGTAGATCGGACCAATTAGCACGCACAACAATATCTGACTTGATACCGGTGTCCTCAATCAATTGGCCGTCGTACTTGCCATTACGGACAGATTGACGGATACCGACAGACAACATATTAGCATACGTAGATCCTGTAGCGGGATTAGTGAGCTCTAGGGAAAAGGGGAACCGTTGAAAGTCGGTTGGTGAATAAATCACCAGTGCAGGATCGACATCCAAAATATTGGCACCACCAGCACCAGTAAGCCCATCCTCACCGAAAACGGTGCCAGCTTCATGGCCTTGAATATTGGCAGAAAACAGGTCGCATGCAGAGAAGCAGTTTCCATCGGTGAAAACACCCATGGGTTTGGTGTAAACCTGTCCGTAAGAGTTGGCAGCTTCAAACGAGTTAAATGGACCAATGTTGGTGTAGCGAGCATCAGCGGGTGATTCGTTCCATACTTTAACCCAAGTGTCGCGGGCAGATTTTCCCTTGACGAAAATGTTGTAGGTGACGTTGTTTTTGAGGTACCGAGCACCGAATGAATCAAAATCGGGCTTGAACAATTGGGGAAGCGAGTTGGCAAACAGAATGCTGCCGCCGGGATTACCACGAAGCTCAAACACGATAGAGCTGGTATCTTTGAGTTCATGGGTAAGCAAGCGACGAACAAACGAAGTTGCAACAGAACTGGCGTCAGTACCAGTAGATGCCAGCTTGGGAGAAAAGTTGTCAAGTTTGATGACACCCATGTTCTTGGATTCTGGTTTGTAGACACCCCAAGATATACCTTTAAGATCCGTCTCGATAAATTTAAATGAACTGGTATCGGCACTTGCACTCACAGATCCGAAGAGTTCCTTTTCAACATTTGCCATCTCGGCATACACAGCATTGACAGCAACTGGGTTTCTGATGGCATCCTCGGCATCAATCATTCTTTGACGCTCATGCTCGGCAATGTCAAATGATGCAAAACCGGAACTGCCAGTTGGAGTGCCTGGAAGTGTAATGTTGGCAACTCTCTGGTACAGAGTACTGCTGAGTTCCCAGCACACATCGCTGTGGCTAGTGACGTAAGGAACGGCGATGGTGTATTCTTGGTTGTCGCTAAGAGATTTGAATTTCAAGGAAATGGAATCTACAGTGGGCAGACGATCAACTGAACCATAGATTGTACCAATGTATCGAAGAGCATTGCGCTGACCGCCAAAATCATTGGCACCATCTCCAGACTTGAATTGGTTCTCCTTGAACCACTCGACAAAAGTCTTGCCATTGATACCCAAGAGTTCGTCACCAAGTTTAATCTTGGAGTACTCATTGCCCATCAGGGCCAAAAACTCGGGAATCTTGACAATATCAGATACAACAACTTTGGGTTTGTTGACGATATCCTTGTCAGCATCAATAAAGTTATACTTTAGACCAGTGGTTGCAAAAAAACAACGGTATGGTCCAGGCTTGAACCAACGAGTGTGCTGGTCACGAATCATGACAAATGCATCATTGAGTGTAAGCTGGAGCTCCTCATCACTAATCTTGTCAATGTTGCTACGAACACTCTTCATGATTGGGAATGGATCAGCGGCTGATCCATAGTTGGCTATCTTGGAATCGTAATTGACCCATGCCTATTAAAATATTCAAATAATGTGACACGCAATATTGAGTGAGCCAAACAGTCAAATCTTTCGTGTACCCGAAGCACATTACAAGCAAACCAAATTGTCCAATCTCATGGTAAATATAGGTTCACATGGAACGGTAACAGGAAATTTAAATCAACAGTCAATTCACACTCGATTCCAACTTACAGTAAGAATATTTTCGGCATTCTTGAGAGTAATTTCCTTTTGGGCACGAGTGGTGGGTACAAATGTAAAGCGGCCAGCATCACGATCGGTCTTGATGAGACTGTATTTAGGAAGATCTGCAGACACGACAGAAGCAGCAGTTGCCAACAGAGCAACAACAGACGAAACAAGCATTGTTACAGAGTATATGTGTGTAATCTAGAAATGTGCTGAACAATAGTATGTAGCAGCAGAGTTACTTGGATATAGTAGCCAATTCCATCGTGTTTTATTAGATTTTTCTGGCACCGACCCGTGCCATAAACGAACACCGCACTACCCCTATACATGTGCAACTGCATTCAAAACTAAAGCGAGCCTGAAACTAATGCTTATCATCTATAAACTTGCACAAGCAAAGTACCATGTCCAAAACATGCATGCTACACAGGTGGATTGTGAATATTTTCAAATGACTACTTTGCATTAATAGTCACGCTCGAGTTTGAGGTTTGTCAAGCACATGAACTACCACGTGTGTATGACCATTTAATGAGGAAACTAGTGGAATGGACTGGGGACTCCAAATTTAAATCCATGGACTAAAGTACAATCTATCTTTGCTGGGCTTGGTTATCCACATGACTATTGATGCTTATCTTGAACAATCAGGTGTAGTTCATGTGACAATATTATCATAAATGCAAGGTGCTTGCGTCAATTTAGATCTAGTTGACGCAATTCAATGCATTAATGTCTAATTAATAGACGATCGTTATGGGTCATGGTCATATTGCTTTTACAGTATAGCATCCAATTCCACTTGATTACAATCTAGTATCAGCAAGTTTGAGGAAATTGGCATTTCAACAGTACAATATTGCTGCACTATTATTATGCACCACATATGCGGTGGTTTGGCAAACTATTATTGCATTTCAACTAGTTAGCTGTAATACTAAATGTATACGATTGCTCTAATATGTCTCGAGTGGGCATCACCAATGGACAATACTCGGCTTCCTTGTAGGTCTGAAATCATCAAACAATCAGCAACCCATAGTGATAGTCAATGCAATGAGTGTAAAGCACCTTGCGGTAAAACCTATTTATTGTGCACATGGACTGTTGGGTGACAGTTTAATTAGTTGATATACGTATGGCAGTACGATGATTGAAAAACTATTAAGCTATGGCGATTGGCTGTCTGTATAGAAAAGCAAATGTTCAACAGAAAAGATAGAAATAAGGGCAATATTATCACATGCTATACATATGCTTGGCATCAATTGTCACGCTCCAGAATGCAGATATCAATGGTGACCGACTATAGCCGTATTCACGTAAAATGGGACACTTGTATTTATCCTGCAGTCATTATCTTGCTTGGGAATGTACAATGGATGAATATTGATTGTATCCTTCTGCTAGAAACTGACTGCATTGTTTTCTCAATATGTATCCATCCGTTGCAATCTAGATCTTGGGTTCAATTGGTTTGGTGCTTTTAATCAGACTCTGTTACATTCTAAAATACCATACGCTTGCGGTTTAATCCAAGGAAACAGATTGCATGCTAAGAATGCATTGGCTGTTTTCATGCCAATCGCCAGGAAAACCCAGTCAATCTTGTCAAGGAGTTGCGAGAACATTGTCCAGTAAATTTGATGGGAACTCGCACCAATTATTTCATGGGTCTGACTGTATTATGCATTTTGGTACTTTTATTTGGTGCTCTGTTTTGCATGAATACAACAGTGAGTACTAGAGATGGTTTCAAATAGACAATATAGTATATCAATATGTTTTGGGAATATCCACAAAACAAAAAATAAATCCTTCACGCTCTAGTTCCGATCGTAGCTCTCTAGTTCGAGCAACAAACTTGGATGCATCTTTTTCCCGCCATATACCAATCACACACCCACCACTTCCAGAAAGCTTTGCTGCATGACCATGTTGATGAGCTAGCTCAATAATACGAAGAGTCTGTACACCAATCACTGCATCTCCATAAAGTTGACGACGAAGTGCAAAGTTGGCATCAAACAGTTGAGCAAGAGCAAAACTGTCGTTGACTTGCATGGCTGTTTTTGCCTCATCAGCAAGCTTTCCCAATTGTTTCATTCCTTCAACGACATCTAGATCGCCTTTTTCAAACCGAGTTTTGACTGTATGATGAACTTTTCCCGACTCTTTTGGTTGTCTCACAAATGCTAATCAATAAAGTGTGGTTTACATTGTGCATGCGTTAAACTAAAGCATATGCATAAGTTGCTGTAAGCTAGACGTATTGATCAACTTACCCATCCATAAATTTAATGGAATGCCAGATGTACTGAGTGGTTGGTACTCTCCAAAAGATCGGTTGGTCATCAACTTTCGATCAAAATCCATATGAACACATCCACCATAGACTTGTACAATTCTGTCTTGTAAACCAGCAGTAATTCCTAGCTCATCTGTCTCTGCAGACAAAGCCATATTGGCTTGCTTCCACAGAGGTATCGTTGCTTCGGAAATACTGTTGAATTTCAGTAAAGATTTCAGTAGCGCTATAACCAATGATGAACTACCAGCAAGTCCAACTTGTCTGAATAAATGTTGAATCAAATATTAAAAATTATAGTTTGACAATATGAAATATCATACAAGATAGTCGATAAAAGTTACCTAGGAATGTTGGTTTGATATATGATGCGCATACCGCGTCGAACCAGTGGAATATTGTTTGTATTGCAGTGCTGAACAAATATACGAATTGTTGCAAGCAACAGACGGCTTGCTCCGTCATATCCATCGATTTTTGCAACTTGATGAGCAGTGTGAATAGATCCAAATGAGATATGATCGCATATTTTGTTGGCAACAAAGCAACATGATGAGTCGGACGAATCTGCATTAGGTACCAGAGTGACATCAGCCCAAAAATTTGAGATTGTGGTGGATATAGTTTTTCCGTAAAACCCATCACTGGGGTTGCCCATGAGCCCAATGCGTGCATAAACACGATGATGGATATTTGGAATACAAGACAATGGAGCCACGATACGGGGTAAGTTGGGTTGAAATGATTTCCAATATGAGTGATAATCAGCAAGGGAAACTGCTGGATCCATCCATTTTGAAATGGGATCATCGACTGGAAGAATATGCTTTGAGAGTTTTCCATTTTGATCAAGCCATGCTAATAGCTGGTCGTATGTTGTCGTTGGCTGAGCTGTAGATTCATTCGACCCAACACATGGCGCTTTTGTCTGCCATAATTGCATTTGGCATAAATCAATGTATTCTAGTAAAAGTGGAACCACCTCTGCACTGACTTTAAGAGCAATTAAACTAGATCCAGTTGAAGAAACTAGCACAGAGACATGCCGAGGTAATACAGTCCAAGATGAAAGAAGATGCTGATCTGGTAAAAAGTCCGATCCAATGATTGTTATTTCTTGATCGATTCCCATTAAAGTATGTGAATCTGAAGAGTTGGTCGGTGCACAAGCCAATCTTAGTGCAACGCCAAGCGAATCTAAAAACGCATTTCTATATATTTAAACCAAGACTATAAACATTAGGATTCATCGAGTAGTGATTCAGTTTTAATGAATATACAGTCAAGATGGCTATTCTTACTTTGGGTCTCGTAGCTCGGCAGTTCCAATGCTAAGAACATGGCCAGCGGGAAGCCCAACATCAATTGCCCATCGCTCATATGGTTTAAAACTGCAGTAGAAAGGATAAAAGTCGGGATTAAAGGTGTATTAGGTGAGTAGATTGATCTATGCGACCAAAGTATAAGTCATGGAAAGACTTGCCTCTGAGCACTGGCAACCACATACACTCTGTCATGAATGTCGGATTGTTTTGAAAAGAATTGATAGCACCAAGAAAGACTAGGAGTGCTGGATATAGGAAATAGACCCTTTGGCAGACCCAGTAGATAAGAGTGTTGGAAATGACAAAGAGACTAGAATAAAATAAGCGCAAGATTAGAATAAACAATCTATATCAATACATGGATGACAGCAATACCAAGTGGGTACCTCGTCTACTTGATTCAACAGGACAGTAGATACGCCAGCAGCAAGCACTATGATCATTTGATGAGTTACAGCCAGCGACAATGGGGATGAAAATGGAGAGATGAAATGAGAAATTGTAACCATCAATGTGTTTTTTGCAAATATTAGTGAATTGTTGATTGATTTGAATAGCACGAGCATACATTGCTCGTATCTCCTGTACCATAGTGACAATCCGACTTGTTAAGACGGTCAGTTGAACAATTTATTGTTTCTCTTGATTCAATATAGGAACATGCCATTCGTTTGGTTTTAGTCTGACACGATATTTGGTGATTCACTTATACATAGTTTATGCATTGATCTAAACCAACCGTGCAATATTACTAAAAACAGGTTTCAAAATGCTGCAGTTTCAGACTATTGAATGTCATCAGAATGAGTTTAAAGCAGAATGAAATCGGGTTGAAAACATTCATGTCGCGTTTTCATCCCTTGTCTTCAACTGTCAAACAGATCGCGTCTTTGCCTTTTTATTGGATCGACTTGATGGACGCAAACGAAGCTATTGCACTGCTACAGCCTTATTCCTCATGCGATATATCCGATGCTCTACATAGACTGCCGTCGAGTGACTTTGGACAACTTACTGACATCCATCTAATTTCTCCTTCTCCACTTACTCATCCTGACACTCGTATTTGTGGACCTGCATTTACTATCGAGTTTGTCAAGAGCCATGCCATCACTACCAGTACCACAAGCAAGCTGCATCACATGGATAGGGTACCAGAAAACAGTGTGGTAGTTATCAAGGCTCCATCTGGTCCCAACGCTGTTTTTGGAGGGTTAATGGCAGCAAGAGCAATGGCTCTTGGAGTGAAAGCCGTTGTTGTTCATGGTCGAGTACGAGATCGCAAAGAGCTGGCCGAGTATGGATCATCATTGCCAGTATTTGCAAATGGATTCTCTACGCTAGGTGCTTCCCCTTTTATGAAAGTGGGGAGTAGCGATCATATTGGTGATGGTGTGGGTGGTAGTGTAACAGTGCCTGGATACGATTCATCTGATATAGGTTATCCAGCAGTTGTGGTAGCTACTGGGGATTTGATTGTAGCAGATATCGATGGAGTTGTGCGAGTGCCTATTTGTCATGTTATGCAGATTGCTCAGATATGTAAGCAGCTGGTGACAGCAGATGCTCATTGTATGGATGATATCAAGACGGGCCGGTCATTAACGGACGCATTTGCCGAGCATCGAAAACGACCGCTTCAGCAATGATTCTCTTGGAAGCTTACGATTGATATTTCTGATTAAATTGATATTTGGTGCAGATTCAATCGACTAGAACACTTTCATGATACCAGATTTAGTGGTGGTTCGTGATGGCAATTTGAATCTTATCGGCAGTTTTGAACAGCTATTCAACATCCTCTTTCTGCTGCAGCAAGTGTTGTATATTTACAACATCCGTTTATATTAAAAACATATTGGTTCAAGCTATCATCCGTCCATTCAATCTCTACAATTATCAAATAGTTGATGGAAACTGCACAATTCGTTTATCTGCCAAAGGCTTGTTTTCCTGCAAAGGTCATTGCTTGGAAAGTCAATGTCAATGATATAGTAGCCAAAGACCAATCACTTGGCATTTACGAATTCACTGAAACAGTTGTTGAAGAGCCAGAACACATACCCGGTGCTACTGTAAGTGCAGTTCCAAAGACTAGTCAGAAACGGACTCGGAGAGAGATTCGAACTGTCTATGAGGGCAGAGTCGACTCTCTTGGTGCTAAGCCTGGCGATACCATTGAAGATCCAAAGTATGTTTCTATGCTTCATGGACTGTCGTCCGAATAATATTCATAGATCTCTTACCAGGCTTCTCGCTCTTGGTGCCTATTCAATGGCTGGACCACTGGCTTACATTGCAGTCCTGCTACTAGCACACTTGTTTAACATCGTTCTAATCTACTTTTCATCTTGTTTGGTGTAAAGACATGCACTTATTGTCATTGTAGAGCCTTGTGGTCATCCAGTACAACTCAATGGATTATGCGCTGTCTGTGGAAAGGATCTATCAATGTATGTCGGCTTCATCAAATTGTATCTGCAATTTCAAATCTGTCAATGTGAACCTACATTTACAATAGTTTAACTATTTGAATTTACTGTGCATTCATGCTAATCTATACTCTCTTGCTTTATTGCAATAGTGCTGATTATACCGGAACTGATATGGAGCGTGCAACGATTCGAATGACCCACGATGCATCTGGGATTACTGTCAGTCACAAGGTAAATTTGGTGGTTTTAGAAAACGTCGATTGTGTCTTGGATTATTTCAATTCTATTAAATACAATTTTGTAATGAATACCCTGACCGTTTACAGGAAGCATTCCGACTTGAAAAGGAAACTGCAGACAGATTATTGGACGAAAGAAAACTGTCGCTTGTTCTTGATCTTGATCAAACCGTAATTCATGCTACTGTCGACCCTACTGTCGGCGAATGGATGGCAGATCCAAACAACCCTAATTTTCCTGCATTAACGGTATGGGCTACACATGAGTCTAATGATATTTATTTTGGCATGCATCTCTTGCAATATTCGTTTTCTTTATCGATCTTGCAATTGTCATTTGTAAAATACTTTGAAACTATTGCTAATACTCTATAAAGGAGGTTCATAGTTTTGTTTTACCCGAGAGTCCAGCTGTATATTTTATCAAACTAAGGCAAGTCGTACTTGCGTCTATTTAAACTTGATGTGTGTAGTTGTTGTAACGAGACAAGACTTTGAATTTAATAATATTGGTTTGAAATGTTTAGACCTGGAACACGAGAGTTTCTTCGTGAATTGAATGCAAAGTACGAGATGCATATTTACACCATGGGAACTCGAAACTATGCCAAGGCAGTTTCAAAAATTCTTGATCCTGATAAGAGATATTTTAAAGATCGCATTCTCTCTCGAGATGATAGTGGAAGTGAGTTGTGTTTATTCATGATTAAACAAGTAATTTGCACTTTTTAACCGACTTTTACTATCTTGACATTGTATCTACCTGAAACAACGCCAGGCTTTTCTGTCAAGAGCTTACAACGACTTTTTCCGTGCGATCAATCCATGGTTGTTGTTGTAGATGATCGTGCTGATGTATGGCATTGGTCACCCAATTTGCTCAGAATTAAGGCTTGTACGTAAAATTGCATTTCTATATTGATGATATTTGATTTCCATTTTCTATAATTATTAACTCTACTTGGCATGGTTTGCATTGTATGGTTAGATGATTTTTTTGTAGGCATTGGCGATATTAACGAACCCGTCTATGCTGCAGCTGCAGAGCTGACAGATCTAACAAAAGCCAAAGTATCACACAAGCCACACATTGGCTCTTCTGCACCACCAGAATCAACATTTTCAGTTGTACAAGGTAATACACCCAGATCATTCAATCTCTTACCAACCAAAACTTTTGCATCTCTATTGGCTCATGCTCAAATTATCCCACTTGCTAAAGTAGACATTCCAGAGCTTGAAGACAGTAAGCTTGATCCGGATACAGATAGCGATTCCGAAACAAGTGAAAACAAGGCAGAACTGCTGGCTAAAATGCAGGATGTACAGATGCTTGCATTGAAAGATCAACAAAATAATCGTCCACTTTTGCACTGTCAAGAAGAATTGGATATACAGACAGCACTGTTGACATCCCCCACCGACAATAATGCCTCTGACCTGATCACTACAGTAATAGATGAAGGCTCATTCACTTCTACAACGGCTGCACCTCGTCAAAGTCAAGCAATGGGGCAACCGCAAGTCTCCACCGCCATTTCTGCATCTGTAGCATCCACATCAACATTAAGAACTCCTACATCAGATTTGATTTCCAATAACACATCGATTGTATCTAAACAACGGCCTGTTTTGATTGATACAGATCGTGAACTCAATCTTATCAAATCTCTCATGATGTATATTCATCAAACGTTTTACGAACGGAGCGATGCTGGAGATATCAAGACCTCTGACGTGAGAGTAATTGTTCCCGAAATGAAGCGGTCTATTCTTGAGGGTGTACATATTTTGTTTACAAGTATCATTCCACTGGGTCTTGAGCCTCAAAAACACGAACACTGGATTGCTGCAACTTCGTATGGCGCTGTATGCCACGTTGATTTAGACCCTGAAGTGACACATGTGATTGCTGGCAAGGTGAGTTGATGGTATTTTAATTGCTGACAAGCCATTGAACACGCTCTCAACACCTTGATGAGTTTACAAGCAATCTGATTTGAAATGGATCAGTTTGTTTTTGAATCTCAATTGGTCTAATCTGGGGTGAACTTGTTAAATAACCAATGTTTTGTGATTAGACTGGCACGGCAAAAGTCAATGCAGCTCGGAAACGTCCCAATGTTGCCATTCTTAAAATTGACTGGTTGATCGATACTATTCGAACATGGCAAAGGGCTGATGAAGTTCGATATTTACTCTATCTAGATCATATCCCAGTAAATCTTCCACCTCGATGTATCAATTCGTTTTTTTTGGATAGTGCTCCAGCTGCATCTACTCTTATGGAAGATCGTTCTAGCATTTCTGACCAAGACGAGTTGCTCATTGTTCAAGGCAAATGGGAGCATGCCAATGAAATTTACGAAAAAGTGGGTGGAGACGATTGGAAGGAGATGGATGCTGAAGTCGATATGGCTATGATGGATGATGACTCGAGTGATATAACGGGAGATGACGACAGTGCCGATGCTGTAGAGAAATTTGGGGCTCAATCTGCATCTATCAACTCGACAAGCTCAAATAGTGGTGGCAAGACGTCCAAAGACTCTGTAGATGCTTTACAAGACGATGACTGGGACTCTTTGGCTGATGAGATTGAACTTGGATTGGAGGAAGTGCTGACCAACACTCAGCCTAAAAGCAAATCCTCCAGTCGTGTAAGCACTTCATCTGAATATGTTTCTAATCAAAGTGCTGCTTCTGTAGATATAGCCATGTTTCCAGCCCGTCCTAGAAAACCATCTCCGCTTGGACAGTATCAAACTGCTAGTAATTCTTTGGAGCAAACATCGTTGGCCGATGGCCAAGAAACCGGCGATGATGCATACTTTGATCAAATGGATGCCTGGGAAGACGATGATGAAAATATGGAACGGATACCCAAACGAAAGTTTGATGAATACCAAGACGAAGATGATAAATTTGACGACGATCTATGAAAGTTGAGCCTGATGCTGCTTCCAACCGCATCAACCCTTGAATAAACTTGGAATAAGAATCAAAGAGTGCGCAATTACCGATTAATATTAAACGACTTTTATAGCTATGCACTTGGGTTTTTACCATTATAATAGTCACAATTTGAAAAGTATTCATACTTGGATGCAGTAATCGAAAAAAATGATTACACATGTAGCAAAATACTGCATAGTGCTGAGCTTTTCGCCATCAACTCTCAACTTGGTGATTAAAAACAAGAGATGAACTTGCAAATCTGTCAAGCAAGATCGTTCAAACCAGCAAGCTAAAAAAGCGGATGAGGCGTACGCGACTTGAACGCGCAACCCTTCGATCTGGAGTCGAAAGCGCTACCAATTGCGCCAACACCCCTTTCCGCGTCTGCCAAAAAAATAAATTACATATATTCTAACAATAACAATAAAAATTGTCCCGATTTCACAACTAACAGGTGCCATTTATAACTACTGTATGGTCAATACAGCTTGATTTAATTGTTGTAAGCCAATTCATAAACATAAATGACAACTCGTTTATCTTGATGAAAATGCTTATATAGCAATAATCATGTTGTGTATTAGAAATATTTATATGTTGCTATTTATCATGTCAACTCAATGCGTCATGTTGATCATTCCAGTTGCGGACACCACGGCTTCGAAGTGCCATGGCCACCAGTGCTTTTTTTTCCGAGTTTGTAAGAGATTCCAAAGGAGTGGTGTGCGTCGGTATAGATGCAGATTGGTTTGTTGAAGCTGTTACAATTAGTCGACGTCGGGGTTTTTGTCGTATACGAGTCGATACTGGTAGTGTACGAATCAGGGGTTCTTTAGAAGGATTCATTGGCGCTGCTTGAACCTTTAGCATATCTGTCACGACAATGGGAGAAACAGGTTTATGCTGTTTTGTTGTAGCTGGGTTTATAGTTGAATTTAATGATACGCAAAAATAAACAATGATGAGAATTTAGTCCCTGTTGAAAAAACATACTACTCATATCACAACAAGTCAACAATCTTACTTTGAGTAGACGAATCAAGATATTTCTTTGACTGTGTTTCTGCCAAGCGTCTTTCGGCACGCAGCGTATTGCTCATATCCATAAACTGGTCTCGTTCGTTACAAACTATTTGAAAATCATTTAAGCAAGCATCAAGACGCCGTTTGAGATCATCCATCTCAGCATTCGTGTCGCTAAAGTCTATCAAACGTTCAAGTCAACCAAATGATAAACATATATTGTAAAAACATTATACATTGTACCTGCTTCAGGTTCAAAATGAAAACATGATTTGCATGCAATGACTTACTGGAAAGATCTTGCTTTTGGGAAAACACAGGTCGAAAATCGTGTTTTTGTGACGATTCCGAGTTGAGCTGTCGTGTAGAATGTACCTGTCTATGTGTTTCTAATGATCCAGCTACTTCTAAATTGTAATTATCATTCAAAACGTCCTTTGGTCTCAAATGATTTTGTTGAAAGTGTGAATCTACAGCATACTGGTTTGGAGGTCGTGCTGGAGGTGAAGGAGGGTAGTCGTCGTTCATTTGAGGTTGTAGTAATTGGGTTTGAAGTGATTCCATCTCCTGACGCATTTCCCTGACAATACCTCGAAGTTTCAAATTCTACTTGTTGCCATTATATAAAATGTTAGTCTTGAAAAAGCATTACATAGATTGAATAGTTTCACCGTACCTCGTTTATCAAGTTTTCCATTTGTGGATCAATGGATTGTTCTGTATAATTTGACTGTCGTTGCATGCTTGATTCTAACGCCTAATACATTTCAAAATTTGACAAGATGGTCAGATGCCGCCCTAATTAAAGGCATACTTATTTCGTTACAAATGTAACTTACACGAGCTTCAGCGTGAGCCATTTGAATTTCTTCTTGGAACTGTTTGGTAACTATATCCATATTCAGTTCATGCTGACGCTCTTGTTCCACTAAGCTTTTTTCCCGGGTTTGTATTTCTATTTTAAATACATGCAAGCAGTAAATTAAAGATGTATGCAAGAATGATTACAACTGAATACATTAGTTGTATACCTTGTAGTAACTGTTTCTCTAATTCACGTTCTTTAGCAATTCTTTCAGATATCTCTGTTTTGAGTAACTTGACGTCATTTCTACGATTGTCAACATCTGTCTCCAGTCGAGTGATTTTAGCGTGCAGATGTGTAATGTCTTTATGACTAGCAAACAACTATGGTTCACCCAGTTGGTATATTTGTGATTGAGTATTAAAAATGAAATAATTTGATATTACAAGTTTGTTCTCACCTCTTGAGAGTGGTTGCGTTCCATTTCACTCATTGTGGATTTCAATGATTCTACATGCTCTTCAAGATCAAAACAGGAATGCTTAAGGACTTGCACCTCGTTTTTCAAAGCAACAACAGTGCCATGGTGCTGATTTTGATTACTGTTGATGATAGAATGTGATTCTTGAAGTTTTAAATTAAGATTACTAACTTGACTTTCCAATCTCTCTATTTCAGCATTTAAAATCTTGATATTGAAAGCACCATCAAGCAAAATAAAGTTAGATATTGGGTTGCTTGTTTGCCTTGTTTCAAAATATTTGCAAGCATATATACATTGTGTAACTAAACATCAAAACAAATACCTTGGTTTGCTGTTCCGCTTTCAACTGTATCTCAGATAGTTTTGTGTTGTATTCTTGCCTGTCTATATCAGATTCTTCATTTCCGCGTTGAATGATAAGCTCGAGTTCAGAAATCCGTTCTGCAGTCATTTTATTGCAATCAGTCATGTCCCATTGTTTTTGTCGCAACCGTTTATCCAAGTCTTGATTGATTGCTATTTGCTCATTCAAAGAGATCTGATGAGCATGATGCATAGCTTTCAGAGCTGCGATTTCGGAATCGCGCTTGGCAACTCGATGTTCTGCATCAGTCAGTCCTGCTTCGAAAGCTTGTTTTTGGCTACGTATTTCTGCATCATGGTCTCTTTTCAAAGAAGCTATTTGTGAATCAAATGTTGATCTAAATCAATTCAAATAGAATCATGACAGCAATGTAAATGATGCAGCAGTGAGTGTTTTGAAATCATATATCTATAGCATATAAAACACATATTGAGTAGTATTTTCAAATTATAAAATGATAGATATTACTTTTGTAGATCTGAATCTTGGATTGCAGTTTTGATTTGTACCAAATATTTTGATTTTTCCAATTCCAATTCATCTGCTTTTGCTTTCATCTTGTCAGCTAATTTTTCAATATCATCCTGTATGCAAACCATTGTGAGATTAAACCATTATTGATACGTGGATATTTAAAATAAAGATTGCCGACATACATTATAGATGCGATGTGTTTTGCGTAGAATTTCTTGGTGTTCTAGTTCTGATGTTTGTAGCGCAGATTTTAAAGCGGATGATTCTGACATTCGTTCAGAAAGTGCCATTTTGAGCTCACCTATTCTTGCATCACTGATTGCATTCATGTTTAACATTTGAATCGAGTCAAGTCCAATAAACCAAGCACTTGCCTGTCGTGAGATATTGCTTTCAAGTCTGCAATGACCATCTCAAGTGATTCCAGCTCAGCATCCCGATCTTTAATTAGTTTTATATTATATACAAAATCGTCCTGAAGAGACTTGAAACGAGCGCATAATTCCGTATACTAGTAATGGTACAACAGCACAAGTTGGAATCAATAGTTGATAATAAACCTATGAAGAATTCAAAGCTGCATGATGAGTGAAGCACCTCGACTCACTAAACGATGTTTATTATGATATTTATGAATAGCGGTTAAATAGAGAGTGCGTATCTGGTGAGTACTGCCTTGTAAAAGCTGGTCAAGTTTGACAGTATCTGCAGATGAATCTGAGTTGAATAATTCCTGTAGTTTATCAGTTTGATTTGAGTGTTCTGAGATGAGCAATAGTTCTGGTTGTTCCATGAGAGTATATTGCAGTGATTTTTCAAGGTAAAGTTGAGCAATTAACACAATATTTAATCTTTAAATATTTAACAAGTATTTAACAAGTATTTAACAAGTATTTATCAAGTATTTAATAAATCTAAAATAGTATTCAAAAGCAGATATCAATCATGCCAATTCATTGATAAAGCAGAATGTCAATTCACTAATAATTCCATTCAAAATGAAAGTTTCAACTTTGTTTTTTGTTTCGTATTTGCTGATACGATTGAGTCTGTTGCGACCACTGAAGACTGGGTGAGCAGCAGTCAAGAAGATATGAATTGTGTTATTGAACATCAGAAACAGCCCATCACTTGCTGGCTAGACCAGATTCTCTTATCCAGCCATCTACACTCTTTTCTTCCTTTCTAGTCTTGGCACAGTCCTCTCGTTCAGTCACCATCTATTGTATAGTCCTGTAGATCATTACTATGGATTGCTGTTGATCTGGTCAAGAACTCAAAATGCCATTCCAACTCTTGGCAATTCAGTTATATTGTATCGAGATTCTCAAGTATTGACAGCTTGACATGGAATCAAGTGTAGATCAGTAGTCATGTTGCAAAACAATGGAGAGTTGGCTCTGTTGGGAATATCATGTCATGTTGGTTTAGCCAGTTTGATGTTTTGTTGTTTTTGTCTGAAACTGATGATCGTAGAATCAATCTGCAGTGAATGTGTCCATGACTGCTCCTCTTCTGCATGGCTTGGTTACCAATGTTAATTTATCCTGCAGATTGATGTGCTAATATTACCGTATTTGCTGCTTTATAAACTAGGTGATATCTTGATCAAATACTAGTTATTTCAGTACAATCAGTGCTGTATCTACAGGCAGTTTACTCGAGTTCATCGAGTATCTATTATTGAATCATCTTTTTTTTAAAACCGTATCGTCAACTCGGCTGCAATGAGTCGATATTTGAATAACGGAGGGATAAGCAGTGGCTTCAATACCAGCTATCCCCAGCGACATCGCCATTTAGGTGTCACTCCACCCATCTCAGAAAACCCTCCAACAGAAAAGGAAATTGCGTGTACAGAGCAGCTTGTTCAGACGCTGCGTGATTATGGCCAGTACGAAAGCGAAGAAGAGGCTCAAAAGCGGTGTGTCGATTCTTGCTGAAAACCAGGCTGTTTGATGTGCTGTTCTGTTGGCTAATACTATTCCTGGTCAGTGAAATAGTTTTAGGAAAAATTGATGCCATTTTTAAAGAGTTTGTTCGATCTGTGAGTATTAAAAACGGCTTGCCTGAATCTCTGGCAAACGATGTCGGTGGTAAAATCTTTACTTTTGGCTCTTATCGTCTTGGGGTTCATGGCAAAAGTAAGTGTTTATCGACTGTGTTTCATACAACTTGCATTCTTTTAAAAGTTACAGATCCTAACATGGTTCAATTACACACATTCTGCGATGCTTAGAGAGTGATATCGATACACTTTGTGTAGCCCCAAAACATGTCAAACGTGAGGATTTTTTAGAATACATGTATGAGCTTTTAAAAGCTCGACAAGAAGTATCTGAAATTACCGTAAGTTTTGGGTTTAAAATTCAAATGGTTTTGATACTTGTAGTTTGACGACTCAATTTTATGCCATGTAACTTAGGCTGTTGCCGATGCATATGTGCCGATTATTAAACTTGAATTTTCAGATATTTCGGTAAGAATACTTTGTAAACTGCAAAACTCTTGTAGCATGCCTTTTATTTGTTAAACTCCAACTTGTTTTGTAACTGTATGGCATAGATTGATTTGGTATTTGCGAGGCTGGCTCTCCCAACTGTATCTGAAGATCTTGATCTTTCTGACGATAGTTTATTGAAAAATTTGGATGATCGCTGCATTCGTAGTTTGAATGGTAATTGGGTTTGATAGAATTGAGCATCACTTGACGGTTTATTGTAGGCTTATATGCATTGATTTAAACTCTAGGTTCACGAGTAACGGATGATATTCTTCGACTGGTTCCTAATGTAGAAACATTTCGAATAGCATTGCGGTGTATTAAACTGTGGGCCTTGCAACGAGCAATCTACTCCAATGTAATGGGATTCTTTGGTGGAGTAGCATGGGCCATTCTCATTGCACGAGTATGTCAGCTGTATCCTTGTGCAGCAGCAGGAGAAGTAGTGTCCAAGTTTTTTCAAATCATGTATCGGTGGTAGGTGATAAAACTGCAGGGTATGCCAGATGGAGTCATTTTTAAACAATGCATGTGGTATTAGGGAATGGCCGCTTCCGGTTCTTCTCAAACCCATCGAGGAAGGACCACTTGCAGTGCGAGTATGGAACCCCAAGATTTATCCACAAGACAAAGCGCATCGAATGCCTATTATTACGCCCGCCTATCCATCAATGTGTTCAACACACAATGTGACGGTATCTACTCAAACAGTGACCACACAGGAGTTTGAGCGGGCAGCAGTAACTACGGATAAGATTATGCTTGGACGAGAGAAATGGACAGTACTCTTTCAAAAAAACGACTTTTTTCACAGATACAAATATTACTTGCAGGTGATAGCTTCATCCAACGATGATGAGAAACAGCTCATGTGGGCAGGGTTTGTAGAGTCGCGATTACGACAACTGGTGATGAAGCTGGAGCTTGCAGAGAATTTGGATATTGCGCATCCATACATCAAAGGATTTGATAAAAAGACAATGTGTTTTAATGAGAATGATCAGCATGATGTAGCTCATGGACAAGCACCTAGTAGTTCAGATGCATTGGCATTTATAGAGCAGGCGACCAAATCAACAGATGGCGAGGTGGACAAGGAAGCAACGGCCCAAGTAGAAGAGTCGGCAACAAAAGCAAACTCGGAAGAAAAGGCCACGGAAGACACAACGGCAGTGGGTACACCAATCTGGACCACCACATTCTATGTAGGGCTTGCAATCAAACCCAAGGATCCAAACAATGTCGGATCACGTAAGCTAGACATTACATGGCCAACATTGGAGTTTATCAAGATGGTCAAAGCATGGGATAAGTTTGAAGATGATTCGATGGGAATTGTCATTCAGCATATCAAAAGGTAAGACGGATGAACAGTCGTGCAAGTAGATTAGAAACATAAACTAATGAATGTGTAGTGCGGGGTTGGCAGCTGAAGTATTCCAAGAATCTGAGCCAGCACCAGGACTGAAAAAGCGAAGCAAACAGCAGAACAATGCTGCAGTTACAGGACAAGAGAATCCCAGCAAAAAAATGCGATCTTCAGGGCTAGTGGTAGAGGCCAATGAGGAATTGAGAGAAGACACACCATTGACAGGGGAGGAATTAAAAGAAACATTGCCAGCCGAAGAATTAAAAGAAACACCAAGTATAGTGAGCAAGGAAGAAGTAGGAATGACAAGTAATGCTAGTGAATCACCTCCACCACGATCGTATTCTGAGGCAGCAACAGGCAATCGGTTTGGCAATGGAGGAATAGTAGGAATGGGAATCCCACGCAATGGACGCGGGCCAGAAATTAAGATGCGGCAGACTAAAAATAAGGGAGCCGAACGAGAAACTTGAAAATAAAAAATAATAATTCGACAGTTGACCATCAATGAAATGATAGCCATCGATTGTACTATTGTTCCGCTCTCTCCATCAGCTTTGGCAGCAGCCAAAGTGTTTCCTGTCCTTGTATCGGACTTGAATCTTGCGCTGTCTGCCAAGGAACTTTGGGTTTTATCGGCAACTCCTCGGTCGACTCTCGATGCTGGAGCTTCCAAAGTCATTGTCGATTTTCCCCAAAATGACATGTCTGTTCTAGAGGATCTTCCAAGAGATCGTTTAGGCATCAGAGTGTCTTCATTCAACCATGACATGCTGACTAAGCTCTGCTCGTTGGTCTCTCTTATTGTCGCTGATTCTTGCTCTGCTGATTCTTTGGCTTTGCTCGATTCCATGGCTGCAAAGGATCCTTCTTTATCCATCGTATCCTCGACCATTTCATCGGATACTCCGCACATTAAGCATCTTGTTCAAGCATCCCAACTTTCTCTTGGTCCTGCTCCAGGTTCTATTGATATTGTTCATGCATTGACCAGCAAGTTGGTTTCTGATCGTCCCGATGGACTATTTCCTACTATTGTAACCGACACGCAAGGCATTGCTTTGGGTTTGTGTTATTCTTCTTACGAGTCTATTCTGAAGGCCTTGACCACAGGTCAAGGCGTTTATTACTCTCGTAATCGTGGCATTTGGCATAAAGGACTGACTTCTGGTGCTACTCAGCAATTGATCCGCATTGATTGGGACTGTGATGCCGACACCCTTCGTTTCACTGTCATTCAAACTCATCCTGGTTTCTGTCATCTCTCCACTCGTACTTGTTTTGGTCCAGACTCTGGCATATCTAATCTGGCTGCTACCTTGACTCATCGTCGTCTTCATGCTCCTGCTGGTTCCTATACAAAACGTATATTTGATGATCCTGCTTTACTGCATGCAAAAATCCTGGAAGAGGCTCAAGAATTGTGCGATGCTACAGCTCATGATGACATCGCTTGGGAAGCTGCCGATTTGATTTATTTTGCCATGGCAAAATGCATCGCTTCTGGAGTATCGCTATCCGATGTGGAGCGTCAATTGGATGCCAAATCTAAAAAAATATCTCGTCGTCCCGGCGATGCCAAGTGCAAATTCGCTGATATGGTCGCTTCCAACAAGGAGAACATCCCAAATTCCGTTTCTGAAAAAACTCTTGAACCCACTCCAAAAGAATTACTTCCATTTACTATGCAGGTTTACAAAGGCAAACTGTCTGCTCAATTGTCCAATCGTTTGATTCAACGTCCCATCATCAATACCGACGAGATCATGGCCAGAGTTCGTCCTATCGTCGCCCAAGTGCGTGCTCAGGGTGATGCTGCTCTCGTTGAATTAACTGCAAAGTTTGACAAGGCTCAGCTATCCATCGACAATTTGCTGGAACGCAGTCCGTTTGATCCCGCAAAAATGATCATTGATGCCAACGTCAAAGCATCCATTGATCTTGCCTTTGAAAATATCTGGAAGTTCCATCAGGCTCAAATGGACAATGAACCACTTGTTGTAGAAACTATGCCAGGTGTAGTGTGCTCTCGTATTGCTCGTCCAATTGAGCGCGTAGGTCTGTATGTACCTGGTGGTACTGCCGTGTTGCCCTCATCTACTCTCATGCTGGCTATTCCCGCAAAAGTGGCTGGTTGCTCTGAAATCGTCATTGCAACACCTCCTAGAAAAGATGGTACCATTTCGCCAGAAATCATGTACGTGGCTGCAAAGGTGGGTGCGACTGCCGTTCTCAAGGTTGGTGGTGCCCAAGCCATTGCTGCCATGGCGTTTGGTACTGCTACTGTCCCAAAAGTAGATAAAATTTGTGGTCCTGGAAACCAATACGTGACGGCTGCAAAAATGATTGCCCAATCGGATAGTTCTGCTTTGCTTTCCATTGACATGCCTGCTGGACCTTCTGAGCTTCTTGTGATTGCAGATGCATGTTCTGATCCTCGTTATGTCGTTTCCGATCTTCTCAGCCAGGCTGAGCACGGTGCTGACAGCCAAGTCGTCTTGGTTGCCATTGGATTTAAACAGAACCATCTAGACGCTCTTCAGCAGGAGCTGCGTCGTCAGGCCATGGTTCTTCCTCGTGCCGATGTTGTTAAACTTGCTTTGGAAAAAAGCTATATTCTCATGGTCGATACCATGGATGAAGCACTTGCCTTTTCAAACGAATATGCGCCTGAACATTTAATTCTGAATGTGGACCATGCTCGCAATCTGGTAGATAGGATCAAGAGTGCCGGATCGGTGTTTTTGGGAGCATACTCTCCTGAAAGGTAACTTGTTTATTGACCTTTTCATATGAATGTTCAATAGAATAGACATGAAATAATTGTACACGTGTCAAAGATGAAAGTACTGACGTTTAGGGTTTATCTTGTTTAGTTGTGGAGACTATGCCTCTGGAACCAACCACACTCTTCCCACATATGGGTATGCTCGTATGTATTCGGGTGTCAACACCCACACATTCCTGAAACACATCACAACTCAGGAATTGACCAAGGAGGGATTGGATCGTCTGGGCGATTGTGTCATGACTCTCGCTGCTTTGGAACAATTGGAAGCACATCGCAATGCAGTTGCTATTCGTCTGATGGATATTCGTCGCAAATAACATTTTGAACTCATTTATTTTTACAACTTTTTGTCAGTGTGATTTCAAATCATTATCTATTGCCCATTTACAAGCAACACGATTTGGATACAATACACTTGCATGGTTTGTTTCAACTCAAGATAGCGAGCTTTATTTAAATGAAACAGATTTGTTTTTAAACGTGAAAACGGAGTTGGAGTCTATGCGTTGGGAACTGTAATCTGTAAATCTTCTAGTTCTGATGATCCATGAATTTCCAGATTCTTTTCGTTTGCCAAGTGCAACACACAAATAAAACAAAATGCTACCGAAATATCATTGTATGCAGCCGGCGAATACGCATGACAAAGCTCCGAGACCACAGATGAAAACACTTTTGGCTGTACGAGATTCCAAATGTCCAATAAAATTGTGTAAAGACATGAATCAAAAGTTGATCATTCCAAACAAACCAAATAGTAAGTCATTTTGATATTATTTCCAACTCGTTACAAAAAATGATTACATACCTTGTGATATTCTGATTGTTTTGTAATATCAGGAGCACAAGTGTTCTGCAACGAATTAGACTCGTCACGTTCAACATCAATTGTTTTCCAGATATTATCCTTCAATTTTTTCACATCTACTCGCTTCGCCGACCGAGCAAGTCCAACCAAAGGCGCTATAGATTGCCTTGAAACTCCTGCAGATAACATAGTCCCTAAATGACTCTTGTAATCACCACCTTGATCCAATGATAGGTCGATTATATTGGAGTTATCCACAGAATGCTTTGAATTGTACATTGTGGGATCGCTTGGATGACCGTCATTGCCCCCTTGTCCAAAATCATAATACTCATCACCATCATCGTCGCCAGCATATTCCAAAGGATTATTGTATTCGTTTTCTAATTGCCCTTAAAAACATGTTGAGTAAATCAGCAGTACCGATATAGATACACAATACCCAAACATGAATCATTACCATCAGTGATAGTGTGCATTCCTGCATCATTTCCATCATCTAAAATCTGCCCAATGCTAGGTTCAACTCGATTTGTGGATCTAGCATCTGTCGATTTAACCATTTCAACAACACACGTGTCAAACATACAGTCTCTGCATACTTGACCTCCCAATGTATATTCAAACTCGCTTGCTTACCTATGCTGACTTGAAGATGAGGTTTGAGAAAGTATTTGAGAAAATTGGCAGACGATACATGCATATCAGGTGGAAGTTGATGTGTAGACAGCTCTTTGGTAGAGTTTTTGGGTAAAAGACTAGGCTTGGCTGGTGGGGTAAATATAGCCTCACGATCAATTGGCACATTGCTTAAAAAGTCGAGTGTGGGAGCTTGCTGAGATCTCTTTGGTTTGGCTGCATTTGTTGATTCAACGGAACCTTCTGTTTTCTTATTAACTAAAATAAAAACAGTGCATAGAGTTTAGAATAGATTTTAGCATTGAAATGGTTATCCAATGAGTCATGCCACAACGGTATTTACCCCGAAGTGATCGTGAACGCCAATATTCTGGCCCAGCCCAATTACGAGCCGCATTAGCATCAAAGTACGAAAACAACTGGCTCGACATTTGAGCATCACTTTCCGGTTCATCCGTTTCACCAGCAATGGACATGCTGCTTATATCTTCTAGATTGAGTGGATGAATAGATTGACTAGCTGAATCTTGATTGTAGTTTTCATAACCATCATCGTCCTCAACCATTGGACCTTGATCATAGGGATCATAATTATCAACATCGCCATAATCATCAGGATCGTCTTGCTGTTGCATCATTGTATCATACTTGGCTGGAGTCTTGGGATAAAACTCGCTATTGTCAAATCGAAATGACGAAAAAGTAGGACATATATCGAAGTTGTCTAGACTGGAAAGATTGCCTTTAATTTTAGCTTGAAAAGATTACATTTTTAAAATAATTAGTTTTACGAGCCTTGGCGATACATCTACCATGCCATCAAATCTTGCAAGCATGATCTAGATCAACTAGTACTACAAACTTACCGAATAACTGCTCAAAATGAGCCGACAAAATATCTGAGCCGCAACTCAAGGGTGCCATATCATCAGCAGTGCTGGAATCCATCATAACATCGCTGGCATCAAACAGAACCTTTCCATCAGCGGATATCATCAAGTGATTCAGCAACAAGCCTTGAGCACCACCTTCATCAAACTCAGCTGCGGTTTTCTTGAAAAGTGGATCGACCGAAAACTCTGCATCCATGTGTTTCCAATTCAGCTCGGTGACATCTTCCTGTAAAGTTTTTGCGGATGATTTACTCTAAATTGTAGTATACAGTGGGTTTTAAATTAAAAGGTAAAATAGTACAATATCAATATTTGAATTCAAAAAGTGCAATGTGTCTGGCATGCATCTATACAATCAATCACACTGCACTTACCTTTGTTTTTACACTTGATACAATGGCTGTTTCGCCTATATTTGAAAGAGGCATGGGTTACATTTGAAATGATAAACTACATGCTGGACAAACACATATTTGAAAATGAAAACATCAAGTGATGAGATGCAATACCATTTTCAGGCCGATTTTCTCTATCTGCAAGGCTATCCAGCAATCGTTTTGTTTCTGAATCAACCGAGTCAATACGGGATGTGTAGATCTTGACACATCCATCCAAGGTACAGGATGCCTTTTGAAAATTAATAGAGCTGCCGTCACGAAGAACACTCATATCATGAAAGTAATCAATCAGTGCCAAATTCCATGTGTTTGCAGTGCTAATATTCTAAATTTAAGCCAATCGTATTTCAATTAGCTTATGCATAAACCATCGCATTCCGTATAGTTTAAATCCTGTACTGTTCGAGCTGAACATCATGAAATTTCGACAATTGACCATTAACTATCCTTTTCTGGTTGAAAAGTAAAGATATTGTATAGCAAGCCATGGGTAAAAGATATCAACAGTGTGAATATTACATTTTCAGCAGCAATCTTCATCCATTCGTCAAATGAACGCCGAGCATCTTCGGTTCCAGCGGGAATAACCGAAGTTGCTGGACTGGAGGGATTTATGCGAGTTAACTCTCGAGGCTTTAATGGAGATGATGGAATCTAAACACAGCGTTGAATATATGATGATAGTACATGTTAATCAGCAGTTGGTTCGATATGAGAGTCAGATTGCATTCTTATGATTCGTCAAGTGCAGATCCGTTACTGAAAATGCATTCTACCAAAATACCTGAGACAAACTTTTGCTTTTAAACAGAGCATTTGCATCATTAGACTTGACAGTATTTACTCGAGACTTGGACATGGCGATTTCTTATGATTTCTGCTGATAATTGTTGATGTCCAGAAAAGTCTGAAAACACCAATTTGTGTCCAGACTCTAAACTAACACGCTGTTTAGAGTCTACTCCCCAAATCAGAGCATAGGCTTTTGGTTCAAAAAACTCATTGTGATGCTCAATCTAATCTTGACTACCGTATCATTGTATAAAAACTATTCATTTTCAGTCGTATTCAGGTAAAACACACAATGTTTAAAGGAAAGGAAAGTTGGAGGTTAAAGAGATGTCAAGAATGTAGAACAGAAATGTAAACATTCGCTCTATATTTTTGTACAAGAGTGGGCATGAAGATCAGTGAATTAATGAGTTTAAAACAATATTGTCCAGTAAGATTAGTACCAATCAAACACGACTGCTTATCATGTATTTTAGCTTATTTCGTGTTTCATTTTACATAAATACAGCTGTAAATAAACCCTAAATAGTCAATTGTTGCTGAATTTCTGGCTGCAATTTGGTACTATCAATTCATTCAGTTTTATCATCAAATCAAGTAACATTGTCTTTCACTTGTCATCATGCTTGCTGCATTCACACAATAGCCATTTGGTTTGACTAAACTAGTTTAATATTGACTCATTTTTTCTTCCACCCCTTTCCCATCTATTTAGGGAATGTCGAGTATATCCACTCCATCATCAACCTCGGAGATTGATAATTTAGATTTAATCAAAACCTTGATTTATTGTTTATTCAAACTTTACAAATCTACCAATCAAGCTTATCTGCAATGTCAGTTGTACCCATCCCACGACCTTTGTCAAAGTCTCCTCATTCGCAACGACGTCATTACGACACCCATCAACTATGGTATATCCCATTTGTATCAATCATGCTTTTATTCAATCTAGCTGGCTAATTTCACTCTTTACATTCAAACATAGCAATCTGCAAAATAGACTTTTAAAATACGATTTACAGTCTCGTACTTTGGATTCCATTTACACAAAGGATTTTACGGCATTTGAAAGCGTTAGTAATGCAAATGATCGTCGCAGTAGAAAAAAAATTGACAATTATGCTGCACCTCTGGCAGATCTAAAGGTAATTTGTTGGAGTTTTTGGTTTGAATTTTTTTATTTGATTCAAATAGCTTATTGTCACTCGCATTTTCTAATACTAGAAATTTGATCAACACATGGCAAAATTCCCTGGATCAGGCATTCCTAGCCAAAAACATGTTGATAAACTGATGTACATGTCTTCATACCAAGCTGCGTACACCATCAACAGGAAAAAATGTAAGTTGACGGTCTAATGTTTGAATCTAGTCTATGTACTATCTATATTTGGCAGTAGTATGCAACAGATCCGATTTGTCTTTCAAACAGTAGTTTCTCAACTAATAGCGCAACTGTATTTTCACATCACTTTGATAGTAGAAGTAGATCAATTTCGATATACCGATGATACCGATCTCCGATCTGAGCGACGTCGAATGCTAGAATACCCAACAACAGAATCTCTGTATCACGATTCTTACACTACCCATCAAATGAACCAATCCAATGAACTCGGAAATCCTGGGAAAAAACATGTCATGACCAAATTGCTTTACCAAAGTCCCACTCCAATGCTTACAGTAACAGACTTACTCAACAGAAATGCCAAACCTGTAAAAACTACGTCTTATAAATTTGATTATAGAAATCTTGATGAATTCAAACGTATACCACAACCTGATATGCCACCCAAACAGTACCCAGCTGTTCCTCGTGCCGTCAAATACAGACGTTGGGCGTCACAGTAATACTCAATGGGTTCAAACCACGCTTTCTACACTGTTCAAGTTTATTTTAAAAAGTAAGCTCGATACAATTCATTTGACTGGTCTGTGTGATAAGCATATCTTATATCTAGGCGCTTGTCAAAGTTCTCTTGGATTTTTCCAATCCTGCCAAATCATCTTGCAGTGGAATAAACTCTCCAAGATTTTTCTTGGATTTCATCAATGTTCCACTTTTATGAGCACGTAGCCTAATTGTTTGAGTTGAGCATAGATAATTGTCACAAGTTAGTGTCTAATCAAATAAATGAATCAAGTCAAACTTCAGATTTGCATTGAAATACTTACTCTGGAAAATCATCTGGAACAACCAGATTTATAATATCGTTGATGAGACAGTGCTGTTAACATTTCAAAAATCAGTATCATTGGGTTGAGTAGATCAAAGTACAAACATCAGTCTATCTCATGATAGCAATACCTTCATGGCTTTATCGTCTGCAGTTGTTGCAGAAAGTGAGGGAGAAGCATTGACTTCAATCAACCACGGCCGTAGATTTTCATCAATGATGATATCATAACCATAACACTCGAAACAATGCTTGTCGTTAATCATTAGACTCTGAACTGCACGAAGAGAGTTTATAAGAATAGAATCAATTTCGTCCGATAGTTTTTGAGTAGCTTCCTTGCCTCGTGTAGCATTCAAGTAGAGTAGCATGTTTTTGAAATGCCATTTTCCACCGTTATTTTCATTATAATCTTCCTAAATCAATTGATACAAGCCCGTTGCACAATGTTATTTCATTGAGCACATTTACATAAACTTCATGATGTGATACATACTCCATGTTTTTGAATGGAAACGTTTGTAAGATGCATAAAGTTGTTGTCCAGTTCCTCGATATCGCGATTGTATTTGACAGCACAAAAGCGTCCAAATCCCTGACCGTGTCGATATGCTACCAAGGGCCGCCAAGATGTTACCAAAACATAAAGTCTCAAATCAAACTTTTTTGAGCCAATCAGCAGTGGATTGTCAATGTATCGTGAAACAACATATGTATCTTTACAGTTGGCATACGACCATCTATAAAATACACAAGTAATTAAACAAATGGTCATAATTTTTCAAATATGATGACCGACTACACTCAACTGTAATTTATCTCTTGACCATTTTTTGATTTGGCTAAGTTTGCTGATAATAAAAATGCCTATTCCTCGTGCTTTATCGGTTGGCTTCATGATCCAAACTGCAGAAGGATTCTTGCGAAATTCTATATTTGATTTTAAAAGTATATTTTAAACTAAGCATTGATGGTATAAACAGCTTTGTAATATAAAGTCTTGATGCATTCTGTACCTTCAGCAAATAGATTGTAGTCTCCTGGTAGGGTATATGTAACTGGCAAAAAATCTAAAGTTTACATGTTCATTGTACATGTATTCGAATTATAAATAAGTAGGTTTGGTACAAAAAATGCCGCTCGTCCCTATCATGGCTGATGTGCGTGCTATTCAGTTTAGATCGATCAAGGTCGTGCAGATACAACTCACCAATATATTGAAACTTTGTCGGCGGTTTGTTTTTATCCTTTTCTAATTCTTTTTTATATCGTTTGATGTTCTTGACCATTAAATCTTTCTTGGTTAGCTCGATATGATTAGGAAAATGGTTGATGATTCTGCATTTTAAAAGTTTAGCGCGACTCAATATCTAGCAAGGTTGAAATCATGCGTGGGTTGCTTACTGATTATCAGAGAGTCGATATCCTGATTCTGAGCTCATGATACTCCTAAAATTATGAACTCCTGTTTGTGAAATGCCGCATTTCAGTCAAAATTGCATTTAAGAATGTGATGCAAGTTTTATCATATATAAATGTACGCTCATCATATTTTAACCAGGTATACTTGAACCAACAAAGGTTTAAAGATAAAACGGTATCTACATACCGGCCCAATAAAAATTCCAATCATCTAGAAAACAAAATATATTTGTTAGATAGAGTCTTGTTTTTCATCAAGCTGCTAGACTCACACTCGGACCCTTTTTGCCAACCTCGTTTTTCAAAGTTGGTAAGTAGGCATGATTTTTCCATATCTAACGATATTAGTGTTAGCCTGTTATATTCTAAACAAATAGTTGTGTACATGTTATAAACGAGACCTTGCCTGCCAGCCATTTGATGGGTTTGGTCATGTTAGTATGCAAACCAATGTAACTATCACGATAAGTGCAGCCAAGTCGAAACTGCCAAATAAAAGTATAATAATGATTCTCCAATTTTACCAAATCATCATTTTTATCAGCACGATTTCGTTGATGGTTTACTCATTAATAACTACTCGTCTGGCTCAAGTCCTTCCATTGGCACCCACCATCGCTTATAGAACAGCAGCTTATAGGTCTTCCCACACAGCATATTATTCACTTTCTTCTGCACAACAATCCAAACCACTCCAAACATCCTATGAATATATATTCCAGTCCATCCCAGAACTCCAACAAGCCCACGATCGACTCTGTAATTATCTTGAATCGATTGGCGAGCCTTGCCCATTGCCCAACCAGTACGAACTACTTGCGAGAAAATACCTGCGGGATAAGCAGATTGCCCAACAGCTGAAAGAAATTAGGCATATTATGCAGGTCTATAGGTTGGCTGGGGAACCGACTGAGCCAATGGATCACAAGGAGATGCTGCTTCAAGGTCCTGGTGGACAACTGGCGAATGTGGTTGGGCTCTCTGTGCCTTCTGCGAGTATCCAGATTAAGATGATTGAACACCGCGCTCAAGGCACGCCGGATAGCAAGAGGCAATACAATCAAAACCATAGCCTTTTGAGCAAACTATGGAAGGCGGTCAAGAACGGATTCAAATGATATAAACCAAATTGATCAGAATGTTGAACTTGATTTTAAAGTTTATGTTTTCAAATTTATCAAGCTTTATTGATTTGTATGAGTGGTGGAAGCTAACCAATCAGTCCAATACAATTGCAGTGATGAAGGAATCATCGTAAGACTCGGTACAACTGTTTTTAATATCGTTTACCCAGCATGATTCTAGAGTTGCACCATTGCATTCAAAAGCACAGGCTGCTGTAACGAACTTGTCCTGATCGTTGATATGTTGAACAATCTTCCACAGCGAATCAGAAATCTTTCCCTCTAATTCATCTAGTCTAGGACGAATGTTTTCACTAAAGTGATCTTGAATATCCTGGGTGATTTCACTGTAATTCACATTGCATGCGCATGTTAGAATACCTTGTGATCAGATTAAATAATAGATTCTACACATTCATACAGTATTCAAGACACATCTAGCTGTAAAAGCAACGACTCACCCAAGATGTTTTTGCCTGACTTGATCTTGACAAACTAAATCTGCGAGCTGCCGACTCCAGTGTGAGCCAGCGCCTTGTTTAATTTCATTTGCAAGAATCAGCATCAGCCAGGTATCAGAGTCGAACCAGTCCTCCTCATCTGTGACCGATTCATTGTCATTCCAACGCAGGGATGACACAGCAGCCATCAAATCTACAATACCCGGACTCAAATGTGGATTGAGCAAATGGATCGTACAGTCATCAATATATTCTCTTAGTGTTTCATACTGCTTATGGCATGAGCTAGTCATGGAGGCCAAAGTCCGTGTATTTTGGATTGCATGCTCAAGAATCGACTGTTGTCCTGCACGGTAAATGTGTACAAGTTTACGCGCTTCATCATCATTTGGAAACTCGATTGTATCTTGTTCATAATTTGGCGTCGTACTTTTCAATACTTTCAGTTTACTATTCAACAGATTGTAAAGAGTAGAGAGCGCAAGGATTTCGTTGTGGAGGCAGATGGGAGTGGAGTGTGGGGATACTTTTGTGGATGATGTCAATCTGGCTTCCAAAATCGCCAATTCCCAGCTATTAGCTACAAGTACTCGTGAAATGGAAATCATGTTTGTTGGCAGATCATCTTTAAGGAATACCAAATGAGATAAGTCGTTTTCTGATACTACTTCAAGAACTGCTTTTTTGGCTGTATAAAGTGGATCCTCTTGTTGCAGACCAAGAAACACCTTGAAATAGTCTTCTGGGTTATTTTCAATAACAAATCCGTAATTACTAAGCAGGTTCTACAAAGTAGAATGTTGAACCATTATGTGAGTTGGATAGTTTAATATCGAATTAGAATAAATCACATTACATACTTCGTTCCCTTTTGGTCCATAATTGTTCAGCAGCTCGCTTCCTTTGCAGATGCCGTCGGGAGTAATAAATGACACACCTTTTTCGGTCATTCTCCATTCTACTCGATACCCACGTTTATGATTAAACTGTATTTCACGACATTGTATGAATGATATTGCGCGACAATCATCTGTGGTATACAACATCAAAACGGATCTACTTACCATATCTAAAATCGGAAATAGACAGATCTCGGATAGCCCGATCCAGTCTTGAACGTCTTGATGGCTACCATCTTGTAGATCCAAGGATGGTTTAGCTTTTGGAAACGCACGACTCCAGATAGAGCAGGTTGCCCATTGCATAGACTGAACAGTAAGCGCGCCAGTAGGAAAGTAATGGCCACATGCATTTTCGACCACTTTTGTGCTATTCTGGATCCATTCCAATCGTTCTATCATCATATACAGCAATGACGTTCCACCAAGAAGATTCTGAATACGATCTCGAGTCCACATGAGTGGCAAGGCATAATTTTTTGGTAGCGAGGCGAGGTACGGTAGCCAGTGCGAGTCTGCTGTTGGGAGCGAGACCTGGTGTACAATGAATGCGGCCATGGCAAGCAAGATTTCTGCGTGTGGATGCTTGATCTTGTCAGAGATTTTTTGCTTTGCATCTTGATGCTCGTCAATGTAAGTTAGTATTGCTTTGCCGATCTCGGATGCACGCACATCAGATTCTGATAAAAGTATTGTGCTAGGAATAAAACATATTTCCGAGTTGGGTGGAATGTCTTTGGAAGCATATGCGCCTCTTGTCAGTTTTCGATCATCTATGCAATAAATATATGATAGTGTGGTTAAATAGACCGAAAACTATCTATATTAGTAGTTTATGATATTTTTAAATATTGTGAAGCCATATATTCGCCTTCACCATCAGAGGCCGTTTCTTTAATTTCAACGTTTTCAATATTCGCTCCATGCATACGACCCCAATCAACTAGCAAGGTAGACTGTGATTCTGGCTGTGAATGTAATCTAGTTTTACGGCTTGCATCTTCACTTTTAGCATTTGAATGCACTCTTTTTTTGCCAAAGGATTCTGCCATTGGACTCGGAATGTATTTTTCAAGTCGAGTGAAATTTACAACTATATTCATGTAAAATGAAACTTTTTGCAGGGACTGCCTCGATTCTGCTTTGAAATAAAAAGAACTGTTTTCAACTCGTTTTCAACACAACGTTCATTATATAATACAAACTATAGTTTTAAATGATTCTCATTTTACATTGTATAATCAATCAGATAATGAATTCTGATACTGTCAATCCAACTCGTCTTTGTATTCTAAAACTACATACGTTCGCGTTTGAATACAACTATAAATCATAGTAAACCAATCAACTCATGAGTTTAAAATACAATATTGTTCAGTGAATTCGCTCGTTTGATGAATGCGACAATAAAATCCAGAAATCGTTTTTGATATTTTGACTTGAATCAGTCAATCTAAACCACTACAATTCACATGGAATGACGACTAGAATGTAGATTCCAACTCAATTCTTTACCATTTTCGGATCCGATTCTTCGTGTTTTGAATACTTTGAACATGGCGTCCAAACAACAGAATGATCTGTCCGACTCGGATGGCAGTAATGAGTTTGAATCAAATATGCAAGTGGATCAAAAAACTTGTCAAGTATCAGAAGCCCAGCTTACATGTCTTTATGAACGAGTGGGTTTCAATCTATTTCTGGAAACATTGTCTTGGCTTATCTTCAAACTAGTTTCATACTGTTAAACATGCTTAATATATGAATCTAGCTTACAGCAAATATTTATGATTACGATGCTCATGTTGGCATAATTGCTGCCATGAAAGCTCTGGGTGATCTAGAAGCATTACGTCAAGCAAGACAGACTATGGCAGACATCTTTCCCCTTACAGAAAGTGCGTCATTGTCTAGATGGATTCTGCCTTGTAGTAGATTGCTAATGAATATGTCTTGGTTACATAGCCATGTGGATTGATTGGGTCAGCGATGAAATGCCTTTGGCTGCAAACAAGACGCTGAAGCTTGAATTGATTCAAACATTCCAGCGGTCCGTTACAGACTACTTATGCAAGTGTATACTTTCTTCGTGCATGCATTTCTACTTGAACACTCGAGTTTTGATATCAAGCACACGAGCAGTTGTGTACAAGATTTTGCTCATTGCATCCTGTATAAATGTGTAATCTAGCAATCCCGCTTTGGAAAATGTATTTAGACTATGTGCTTGAAGAGTACAGCGAATCACTTAAAGACGGAACAAATTGGTTATCAACTGATCAGGTCCAAAAAATATGCTCTGCTGCACGTAAAGCAACAGATCATCATTACACCAAGGTAAGGCTGCCATGTTGTTGAAACTGGATGGAATCTGTATTACATTTTTACAAGAGCTAAACTGCTTTGTTTGATACAGAGTCATGTAATCTGGAATACAATCAAAGACTTTCACTTGGAACAATTGGAGGTTGGTGCAAATGATCTACAAGATGCAATCTTGTTGTTTAGTCACACATACTAACTAGTCTTTTTTTAAATTTTCAGATAGATTCAAGGTAAAGCTGAAAGATGTCATTTGCTCATTTGGATAATTTTTAAACTTTATCTTGCTGCTGATATGTGATCATCAGTTTTGAAAATGTGGAGAAAATGCGTAAAATGTTTTTGGATCGTTTAAAACAGCCCCACCAAGAGATTGATAAAACACTCGAGTCATACTCACCATTCGAATCACAATATAATCAAAAAGAATACTTTGAACGTCTTAAACTTGCAACCCAAATTTGTAACAAAACCAAAAAGGATCAAAAGTATTGCGAGTCACTTGAAAGAAAACTGGTGTGTAATGAATTATGTCAACTGTTCAATCGCTTGCTTAAATATCTTATATTTGCTAATACCAATCGTATAAATTCAATGGAAAAATAATAGGAACAAAGTGAATATTCGCTAGACGCATTTAATGCATATCTGTCATTTGAAAAGAAACAGGCAAATGGGGGCAATATAAAGTTTATTCAAACTTTATATGAGCGTGCGCTTTCTCTGCACTGTCTTGATCCAACATTATGGAACTCGTATCTAATCTACATGACAGTTTGGGATAAACTACCGACTACTCTTGTTTCAATTGCTGAAAGAGCTGTGCGAAACTGTATGACATCTGGACCTCTCTGGTGTCATTTACTCCGTATCAAAGTAATGTATATAGGTTTAAATGATTGTTGAGATGCCCAACTTATTTTTTTGTATGACGTGATAGACTATTGCTCGAAAACCAAGATCTGATGTTACTGGTAAGTAGAAACAACATTGAAACTCTATAATATGAATTTTGATTATAAATGCTGAATTTTGGACATTTTGTTGCTAAATAGAGGATTACCAACGCGCAATAAGGTTTTTATCCATGGCAGGCGATTTTCAGCAAATTTTAGCTGTGGCCATGTGTCACTGCGAAGTAGAACTCAAATGCATTGCATTTGATGATAGTAAGTTGTAGTTAAGCTGCTAAATTTTCAAATTATTCATGATTCAAAGTTTTGATTGATTTTAAAATGGTCAATAGCATATACACCAGACACTGTTCGAGCTGTATTCCAAGAAACTGCAATGTATTTGGATGGTGAGTTGCTGTATACAGTGCATGATTATTCCCGTTTTAACTAACTCATTTTTGCTGACACAGCGATCACTAATATTGATCCATTGGCAAAATTTCAGCGTTTTTGGGCCAAGGCGGAAGTAAGTTCAAATTGATCATGTCATACTGCAGGTATTTGTTTGATCTAAACCAAATATCTATTTTTATAGGAGTATTTTTTCAAAGATGTTTCTACTGCACGAAACATCTATCATATAGTGGTAAAGCGTGTACCTTTTTTAACAGAGGCATGGCTAGAGTTTGTGCAGTTTGAAATGTATTATTCTATTTGATATCTATTGGAATGGCTTTATTGTCACATTTAAATTTTAGCAAGTACAATTTTCTATGAAAACTCACTTTTCAAATCATATCTTGATCATATCTTGATTCAATAGTCGACACGATAATATTTCCAAAGCAAGATCTCTTTTAAAACAAGCTGCATTGCAAAACACGAATGCACCTGAGCAAATTTATGAGCAGTGGATCGAGTTTGAGCGTATTCGTGGTGGATTGGATACACTTTATGAGGCGCTGGATAAAATCCATGTTTTGCAGGCACGACTGGCTAAAGTATGTTTAGCTTATTTATAGATGGTTTTTGTGCATTACTGATTCGACGATTTTGTTTAATGATCTAGGTGAGGGATGCAAAATCAACTGGCGTTGGCGATCAATACCATGCTGCTGCAACCTGTTTGATAGCATCTCAAAATCAACACGCAATTTCAGCCGATTCCGCTTCACCACTATTGGTTGAAAATACCAAGAAACGATCTGTTGTTGAGAACGAAGCCGAGGCACATTCCAAGCGTGCAAAAAGTAAACAGTATTGATTTCATTTATACGTTGATTACTACATACCGATATAGTTCTAATTCATTTGTATATATACGGGTAATAGTCGAAGAAGCTATACACGAACCATCCCAAGAACCACATGCCGGAAAGCTTCCTGGTAGCTTAGCAGAATACAAAGTCATTAACAAGTACGTTTTTCAAATTTGCATTGAGCTATGAGCTAAACTATTATTTTGTAAATTCATCATTAATCACGGCATACCATGCACACAGTTCAATGGCAGGAAATATGGTATATCTCTCAAAACTCTCTCAGAATACAACCGAATCAACTATTTTGAAACATTTTGGCGTGGTATGTAGATGCCGGCATGTATGGAATGGGTTTAAAAGATGACTGATTTTCATTGTACATACCCAACCATTCTAGTATGGCCAGGTTGAGGATTTGTTTATGCAGCCAAATGAAGAATCTGGAGAATTGGAGGCTTTTGTCGAGTTTTCCAAAGCGGTAAGTGAATCAATAGTATTAAGTTGAAATCATTGCATCAAGAGTGTATATTGAAATATGCATCTACTTGTGATTGGAATGAGTAGGAGCTGGTCCGAAAAATCGTCCTAGATGGACCTATTAGTATCAATGGGACCGTAGTTACACCTTGTCGATGTCGACCTTCTCAAATGGTATGGGATTTTAAGCAGCACGAGGAAAAAACCAAAATATATGTGTCGAACCTATCACCACAGATGCAGAAGCGTCAATTGCGACATATTTTTTCCGAGGTAAAACCCGATATGTTGAGTGAAACTATAGTATTTTGAATGTTTTTTACTGGGAGTGTATCAACCAAGTCTTGCATTTGATTTATATTTTGATTGATTTTAGTTTGGCAAAATTCGCGAGATCCGATTGCAAAATCGCAAAACAATGGCATTTGCATATATTGATTTTGAAAAAGAAGTATGCTTTGTGTGCTGACTAGAGTTTACAATGTCAATGTGATTTTAACATGAGCGTCTTTGATTTTATCTGCTTTAGGAAGATGCAATAAAGAGTCTCAAAATGAACCAAGCGGTTATTGAAAAAACTGGCGATCGCAAGATAGGAGTAGCGATTTCGGATCCTACTAAAAAAATGCAAGTTAAACATATTAGCCTAGTTTAATCAAAATGTGATTTTAATGTTTTATTTTGATTGTAAACCACCAGGGCAAAAGAGATTGATCACAAGAAACTCTATGTATCCAATCTTTCTCATACCATGACGGAGGATGATCTTCAGGAGCTATTTAGCAAGGTTTGTATAAAAACTGCTTTTTGAAATGTAGTGAGTTTGGTATGTTGATGGATACTGATTTGTTTATTACTTTAATCTTGTCAGTTTGGAGAAATCAGTGGTAAGTCATTTTTGTTGAGTTGATCCAATGCAATGGATTACAGCTAGTCGTCTCTGTACGCTAATTTCATAGTTTACAATCAATGTTTTAGCGTTGAGAGTGGTGCGTATGCCCAATGGCAATTCGAAGGGTATTGCATTTGTCGAGTATAATCAAGAGGTAACAGCAGTAATAGCTAGCATGACTCACAGTATCGCCTTTTAACCAAATGAGCTTATATTTATTTACAAATATACAGGATCATGCAAAAGAAGCCATGACGCTTAATGGGACAATGGTAGATGGTCGACTGATTGTAGTGTCAGTATCAGATCCCAATCTACGCAAGGGTAAGTCGACTATGGAATCAGCGCGTACAGCAGGAAAGGAAAAAACACAATTGAACGCTACTTCCTCATCCACTGCAGCTACCAGCAAGGATATCAAGTCGGATTCGTCAGTAAAGTTTACAGCAACTAATTCCATGGCATTTACTCCACGTGCAGTGCGAGCACCAAAGAAGCGTGGTCGTTCATCTATTGTGATCAAGGCTAAACCAGACGATGCGTTTGCAGCTGGAACCGCACTCACCAACAATGAAAAAAGACCAGCAAACAAGGATAGTCACGAATCATCCAAAACACAATGATTTCAGGAATATGTTGTTGAATAAGAAATAAACAGCTTGAAACCAACCAACATTTTCCTGTGGACGAGCAACAAACTTGATTGAAGCGACGCTTTTCTTGTTCAACCATTTCTAATTGAATGATGACCAAGGAACAAACTGCCGATCCTGTTGAGCAATCTGCTACCGATAGTCCTGTAAAGAAGGCTATTTTTATGGAACATCCCGCTGCTGCTGCTGAAGAAACCGCTTCTGACGAGCTTAAAGGCTTGTCAGTCAGCGACATTCCTACTCTGTTGGCTGCTGGTGCACAAGCCTATGCCATGAGCAACTTTTCTCTGGCAGCCGAGAAGTTGTCCATTGCCTCTCAACTCCAGTAAGCTCCCGCTGTTTTATTTCTACAAACATTGTTGTATGCCAGCGCATGTTGTGCCATGTCTTGGGAATGACAGTTACTATTCCAACTATTTTCCATCGTTTCAGATTAAACACTTGTGATCATAGCGTCTGAGCAATCCGATTTGTTTCTTAATACTGTTCGTCTTGTATTGAGTCTCTTTATTACCATGCTCATACTTGATCTTTCTGCAACCAATATATACTCTATCCTGAACAGATTGTCTACTTCAGGTTTTGACTGGTTGTTCAATATGCTTTCATATTGAATCAACTCATTCTTTTTATATACGCACTTTGCTATTGATATACTATGTTGCAAATCTGTTGTGACTTGCTATCGTGTTGACATTGTGTAATATGTTTGAATTCGGACAATTTTTTGTAGGACCGAAATGTATGGCCAAAAGTCGAGGGAAAGTGCAGAGATTCTGTTTCATTATGGACGAGCACTTCTTGCGAATGCTGTGCAAAAGAACTCTCTTCTTGGAGAGAATGTGGGCGAAGCCGGTGCTGCATCTTTTTCTGAATCTGTTGCTACTGGTTCCACACGTAGGTTTACTGTTCATGCACTAGTGGTATTGCATGGATCTTGCCGGTATTAGGCGATTAACACTGATATTTGCTTGAATTGAACACGACAGCTGGAAAGGCTGGTCATTTTGTTTTTAATGGTGATGAGGAGAACTCGGAGGATGACGATGAATGTGCAGAAGAGCAGGTAGAAAGAGCCGATGTCGATGAGAATGGCGGCGACGATGGTGTTGCATTGGGTGATATCGATGAAGAAGATCCAGAAGATCTTGAAATTGCCTGGGAAACATTTGATCTTGTCCGTATCATTTACACTGAGTCAGAAGTGCCAGAAGATAAAAAGAAACTTGGCGAGGTGTACATGGCTTTAGGAGATGTATCTCTTGAGTCTGGTAAGCAGTCTGTGCTTCAATGCCGATTGATTCGTATCTTGTGTTCAATTCACTTTGCATTGCAGTTCATGCAGACTAACAGTTGATTTAAACCATTGACTGACAGGCAATTTTGAGCAAGCCATTACAGACTTTTTAACTGCTTTGCGAATCAAAGAGGAAACTCTTGATAGCGATGACAGAGAGTTGGCAGAGGCGCACTACAAGCTTGCATTGGCGCTTGAATATTCCGAGCAGATCGAGGATGCCATCGTTCAGGTTACACAAACCACTACAGTTCTCGAGAAGCATCTTCACAAACTCACCAACCGCGATGCAGTTACAGAAAATGGTGATGGCGCTGATATCAAGGGAAAGAAAGCTGCTGATCCCGTTCCCGAAGCTGTTTCTAAAGAGATCAAAGAGGTGGAATCTCTTCTTGCCGAGATGTCGGCAAAAATGTTTGATCTTGGTGCTGCTCTTGAAAAGGAACAGGACGGAGAAACGATTGGTAACGAGTTGAAGACTGAAAAATCAAAAACATCGGTTAATACTACCGATGTGTCTGGTTTGGTCAAAAAGACGGCCAAAGTTGCTGATACCAACAAGCGTGCTATTTCCGATGCCGAGACTACTGCCGAGACTGCTACCGAGTCTAGCAATGAAGATCATGCATCCAAGAAGCCTAAAGTTTAATTCTTTTAAACGCTGGACCGTGTTTAGCGGTTTACTGATGTCTTGTATTCCATCCGATTGGCCCTCACTTCCACCAATATTATAACAAATAGTGATCAGATTTATCATGATCTGTCTGTCAAATGAAAGCAGTTTTATTATTCATGTTTCGATGCCAATCTCTTTATTTTAGTGTACAACCACTATTTCTGAAATGTATACGGTTTGGTCCTTAAATGCAATGCGTTCATCATATTTCAACAATTGTCAAAACCAATGAAAAAAAATTACAATTAAAAATTGGAATGCAAGTCGCCAATAACAACGATGTCAAAATATACTCGATTACGAGTGCATCTCGGTCCGCTATTCCAGACTGGGCAGTACAAAAGAATAAGGAAAAACTAAAGCATGATCAAGGTAAACTGCTGAATGGCCGTTGACTCTTTGAGAAACTAACTTGCAGTCGCATTCACGTAAAATGGAACACTCGCAGTCATTACTTGTATTTTACTTTGAAATATAGTGGTTAAATATCCGCTGTCTTTCTACTAGACATTAATCACCTCTTCAATTGGCATTCTCAGTTCTTTCAAACATAATGTCCATCATAGGATACAGACTAGTTTGAGCCTCTTTTCTTTCCATTTGACATATTCATGCATTGTACGATCACTAGATTCATTCATTGCAATTCAAATATTGGATTCAACTGTTTTGATGTTGTCAATCAAACTCTATAAACTCATCTTTGCGTCCTGGAATCTCATATGTTCGCGCTCCAGTTCAAGAGCCTAAAGATTGAGCAAGTGTGGGATTGACTGGAACTGTGAGCATTCGTTTAGTTGTTTTATACAAGAATGATCACAAAGAAACCCCATTCAACTTTGTCAAGGAGTTCAAAGGATATAGTCTTGTCCAGTAAATGTGAAGAGTGAAAAAGTGCATAAACAATCAGTTTCATGGAGTAATGGATTCCAATTCTCATAGTTGATGTTTTATTTTACGTGGATACGACTGTAATCTTTCATGGTTAGAATTAAAAGCATTACTTTTGACTCTGCAACCCCATCAAGCCATTTCACTTGGTTCTACTTGTTTATTTTTATATTAACCAATACTTGAATTTTTTTGCTTAATTTGGGCATTATTCTTGGGCGATCGATTTTAAATCCTAATTGGGCACTTTGGAATGGCAGCATGGAGAAATAGAATAGAGTTGATTCAAGATTTTGAATTCCCAGAGGCATCATTGCGACTTCAGATGACTAGAGACGGTGAATATATTATGGCAACAGGCAAGTTGATTCAGTTGTAGATGATGATCAAAATGATACCATTTGATTTTGATGTTTTTATCAAGTAGCACAACATTAAACTCGTGTATAATTAGGTGTATATCAACCTCAGATGCGAGTATTTGAGGTTTCCCAAATGGCAATGAAACTTGATCGTCACACTGAAGCAGAAAATGTTCAATTTGAGGTATACTCATTGTAGACAAATGCAACATAATTGCCGTTTGTACATTATATTAAGCCAATTGTTTTATGTTTATGATAGATTCTATCTGATGACTGGACCAAATCTGTGTTGTTGCAATCTGATCGTACTATTGAGCTACATTCTCAATTTGGACTTCATTACAAAACACGAGTTCCAAAGGTAAACTGCAATTTGGCTTGCTTACAAAAACAACCACATGGTTCTGAAATCTGTCGTGCTACTTTTAACGATTTAATTTATATCTTTGCATTGCCAATCCATAGTTTGGGCGAGATTTGTCATACCACTACCCATCATGCGATCTCATGATAGTTGGATCTTCAAGTGAAGTATGGCGTCTTAACCTTGAGCAAGGCAGATTTCTCAACTCACTTCAAACTGGCATGTCTGAAATCAACGTATCTGCCATTAATCCAGCTCATCAGCTTTTTGGGTTTGGTGGATCAAACGGATGTGTCGAGTTTTGGGACCCTCGTGAGCGTAGTCGTATTGGCAGGTTAGATGTTGCTGCAGCTATTGCTCGTGACATTGATTCCTCACTTCTCGAGACGTTTCCAGAAATTGAATCACTTGCATTTTCATCCGACGGTCTTTCTTTTTGCGTTGGTTCAAAAACGGGACAAATTGTCATGTACGATCTTCGACGCCCTACTCCAATTCTTATCAAAGATCATCAATACGGGTTTCCAATTAAAAAGCTGTTATATCACGACGCTAGTCAAAATATCTTGTCAGCAGACTCGAAAATTATCAAGATTTGGAACAGAATGGACGGCACACCGTTTACCTCTATTGAAAGTCCACACGATATCAATGACGTGTGTGTGAGTGGCGAATCTGGGTTGGTGATGCTTGCTAATGAGGGTGTCCAGATCCAAAGCTATTATATCCCTGCTATGGGTCCTGCACCTAGATGGTGTCCATTTTTAGACAATTTGACTGAAGAACTGGAAGAAGGGACTGGCATGACAATGTACGATGATTACAAATTTGTTACCCGAAAAGATTTGGCAAAGTAAGTTGTATTTCAAGACATGTTCTGATTCACTGTCTAGGCTATTTCCGGTACTAATATTTGACTTTTTATCAATCTAATGATTCTATTTAAATGTTGAACATTGACTTTATTAGCTTGAGTTTGGATCATTTGGTTGGAACCAATCTGCTCAAGGCATACATGCATGGCTTTTTTGTGGATCTTCGTTTATACGAGAAAGCTAAAGCAATTGCCAATCCCTTTGAATTTGAAGATCATAAGCGTCGTCTGGTTCAACAAAAGATTGAGACCCAGCGCAAATCCCGTATTACAGCAATCAAAAACCTTCCGAAAATCAATCGTAACCTTGCTGCCAAATTAGTGTTTGACAATGCCAATTTATCGGACGAGCCTGATTCAGGTGACGAAACCAGTAAAAGGAACAAACACTCGAAACTCAAAAAGAAGCGAGCCCTAAATGCTGCTGTGCGAGGACTGGAAGAAGGAGAAGAAGTTTCTAGCACTAACCCACTGGGAGATGATCGATTTGCAGCCCTGTTCCAAGATGAAGAGTTTCAGGTTGATGAAGAAAGTCATGAATATAGGCTGCATTATCCTACACAAGCTGCTGCTGCTGTCGCAGCCAAATCGCGCCATATCGATCCAGTCCAAAACCCTGGCAGTGCTTACAAGGACATGTCTGACCCTGAAGGAAATGCTAGTGATTCGTCTGAATCGGGTGATGATGCTATTCGATTTTCAAGATTTGATAAGCATGGTGTAAAGTCGAGTGCTCCACATGTTGTTGGAAAACATACTGGGATAAGTCAAAGTAAATCTAACGCTACTACCGAACCATCCAAACGCAAACCTACGTTTTATGAGCTAAAAGATGGATTTAATGCCAATGATGTGCACAAGGAAAAAGACAGGTCACGATATAGTCATGGAAAGTATTCTCAAAGTCACGGCAGCGATGTTCACAAAATGGCATTTGGCCAGCGTGTGCAGCAAAATGGTCATGATTCGAATGCATTAATTGAACGCAATATTGCTGGTAATATGTCGATTACGTTTAAACCTGGTCAGCGCAGACCGAATCGTAAATTTGGTGGCAGTCGTGAGGACCGTGATACTCAAGGTGGACATAACAGCCGAGAAGGCGATCAAGAGCGACGCGGTATCAGAGATCTTAATCTTCGTGGACGAGGACGAGGCGGTAGAGGCCGCGGTGGTGGTAGAGGCAGGAGATAAACAGTTTATTCCCACTTTATAGTTTGTTTTTATTGAAATATAATACGCTTTATTTCTTGGCCATAGTGTTTGCAAGGCATTGACAGAGATGGATGATTTTGTTTAAGCAAACTCAAGCCATGAACCCCGTATCTGATTGCATTGAATGAAAGAGTGCTACTGATATTTGAATTTGCAATTTTCTAATCAAGTCTCAGTCACTGGCTGGGCTTTGTGTCCAACAGATTCCTAAGCATGTATTCATTGTTTAGCATCCGTGAAAACATTACACTTTTGAAAACTGTTCAACTTTATAAATTAAGCATACATATAGCAATGATTGGATATGGGCAAACTGAGAATCATCGATAGGCGTGAAAGTCATGAGATGGTTACTGTCCTTGTCAAAGAGAATGGGTTCAGAGGACGATAATTGAGCACATTGGGCGGCCAACTTGGAAAAGTATTGCTTTTCATTCTTGAACCTAAAATATATTGTATAGTAGTGATTGGATTAATCTGGAAAATAGTTTAAAGATGGGTTGAAATTCAACACTATACATTCTAATGGCTTCTACATTGAAACACGTTGGTTCTATATCAAAATACATTAGCAATCTTGAATACAATACAGCTCAGACATACACTTGCCTTCTAACGAACACATGGTGCTTTCCCTAAATGAATTCTTGATATAATGCAGAATATGGCAAATGAAATCCTTATATGGACGCCATCGAATAAATTGCTGACCCAGATTAAAATAACCGTCCCGATCAATCAGTGGATGGAACATGTCGGTGATGAAGCGCACTATAGGAATCTGCTCAGGATAACTGTCAGGGATCTCTATGTAAAACTTGAATACTCCTTCCTTATAATGGCCTCTGTGTAAAAATATAGTTCCATGCCAGACTAAATAAAATAGGATCACTAAACTGAACTAGTACAATAGCAAACCAATGTCTTTTAAATCAAATCAGTCAGACATCAGACTTACGATACAAGTTGTCAATATCGGGAATAACATAAACACCGGTTGGACAACTGTTTGAGCTACGTAGATTCTTACTATTTCAAAGTATCCAGATTCAATGCCCAGAACTGGATATAACGATCAAAACCTGAAACACAGGATGTAACATATTGGACCTACTATTCAATCAAGAGCTGATATCTTCTAAACAGATTGGATGTTGATGATTCGGTTTGGTTTTGGAGTGGTGCATCCGAGTGGATGCGGTTGCTGCTCTAAAGCATATACCATCAAGATGAATTCATGCACAGGAGATTGATAGTTTAGTAGGTAAGCAATACGAGTAATCGGATATAAAGCACTATACAACGATGGTTGGTATGGTAGAATATTGCATGCAATGATTACAGATTTCAGACAGTTTCGATAGAAATCATGTCATCACCGTCAACAGTAGCAAATCCAATTTTTCTCAAGGCAACGCAGCACGAATGATGAATGAAATAAGTCAAAGCATACCATGACGCTGACTAGGATTGATGGTTGTTTAGACAAGTGCCAAACCAGTTCAAACCAGTTCAAGAATCAATGTGGCGTCTGTTTTAGTTCACGTAAAACAGTGTTGAATGCATTCAACAATCTCATAAAACGACAAGTTGTTAGTCTTGAGTTATTCCATGAAACTCGAATCAACACTCGATTGCTCTGTAATGTTCGAGTATTAATTTAATAGATTTAAATCTTGTCATGTTCTGATAAACCACGATATGAAGTGTTATCAGAATAGTAAATTAGCCTGGAAAATGCATACAAAATCGAATTCAAGTCACAAACTTGCAACTCGTCAGTTTGCTTGTAACTGATAAATTCAACCAGCATTCGTGATATAATGGAAAACTTTGTTGAACTCCTCGATGGCCCCCAACAGTTTGTTAAAGAAAGTATCCAGTTTGTTAGCAGATGCACCAAGCCTGATAGAAAGGGTTCGTATTCGTCATATGGCTGCTTTGATTATTGTAGGTGTTGAAGTGAGCAGCAGACTCGGCATATAAGAATAGATCCAGCTCTGATAACAGTCTCAATGGCAACCATCACTTTATTATGGACACTGCTAAAGTATCGTCTATTGACATGTAATGGAAATCCTGGTAGGATTGGATCAGTAGAAACCAGGAGTGGTTTGGCCATAGAGTTGGTTCTGCATACCCACTGCTAAACTGGCCATTACATCCAGGATTGTCTTTATGAACATATATGGATTGGAATGGATGCACTGTTGCTTGACTTGCTGATCACAATGCTTCACTCCTGCACTGTCAGTGGTTGGACTACACCAGCATCCACAAGCTCATTCATCCAATTATTTGTATGGCGCCTCACATGCCTTTAATATATGATCGACTAACTATCAAGTTCTTTCATGTCTACATAGAGTTTGTCAAGGTCACTCAGGCTGTAGGCGTCGGCTTCATTCTTATGGGATTCATTGGTTTCTTTGTCAAGTTGATTCATATCCCCATAAACAATATCATTGTGTAAGTCGAATCTTGTTGCTGTTCTCATTTCTAACTGGTCTTAGATCTAACTGGTTCTGCTTTTGAAACACTAGTGGTGCGGTATAAAGCCAGTCATCTTAAAGGCTCAGTAATAGGCGAAACTAGGTATAATGTAGCAGGATCAATTCTAAATCAAGAATAAACTCAAGCAGCCTTTTCTCTTACTACCAACGCTTGTGGAATGTATATGCTTTGGTTCTACTGCTTAGCAAGTAGTTTATTAGGGTGTGTAGGCATTGTATTGCAAACCGATATCAGTTTTGATATATTCGAGGGAGACTTTGCATTGATGGTGGACTTGTATAATCCACTCCAATCTTGTTTGCCATGAACGACGCTACAAAATATAGGTTTAAAGCAATAGCATTCATGCATCTACAGTCGTATTCGTGCAAAACAAAACACTGAATAGAGGCATCAAAGTATATAGTAAATAACCAGTCCCACGGTATGACTGATGCTAATTTACTGGACAACATCGTTTTTTAAACTCACTGGTCTTTTGCTGACGATTCACATGCATGGCTGCATTTCTAATGTGCAATCTTGTTTTCTTGAACGCGAACGCATGATTTTAGAATACAAAGACGAGTTGGATTGAAAGCATCAGGGCTCATTATCTGATGATTATACAATGTAACATGAGGATAATCCAAGTTCAGAACTATAGTTTGTGTTATATAATGGATGCTGTCTTGAAAAAGCAATCAATTTCTAGTAGGAAAGCAGTGAATATTTAATCATTGCATATCCAAATTAAAAGTCGATCATTGCAAGATAGTGTTCCATTCTGCATGAATAAAACTGTAAAACTTTATAATACTCTTGGGTTTGAGCAGACTTGTCTTGGTCAACATTCAGGCTCTTTCAAGGTTTAAAGACCAATCATACAACATATTGACAACTTAGTTGCTTGAAGCAGTCAAACCTAACGTATTCTTCAACATCAATAAAAACCAATCTGTATTATTTAGCAGCAATGTTCCGTTTCTGCTGTACTCTGAATCAACTGGCCGTCAAAGTTTTGTATGGCCAAAATGCCATGGTTTCAACAGCAATTGATTTGACCGAACCTGTGTAAAATATTTGTTTTTGCCCATCATTCAACAACCACAAAAACTAATGACTGGGTCAATCAAGATATTTGCAGGCAACTCACACATTGAGTTTGCAAAGCTTGTTGCCAAGTATGCGCCGTTGGCTTCATTTTCCTATATCATTATCATGCATTTGCTTCGTCTTTACTTTAACAGAACCTAAAATATGCTCAAAAACTTGATGCATGTTAAATATTCACCATATGACAAATTCTCATTGTGTCAATGATCATAGTGAATCCAATATCAGATAACAACAAGACATATCCTGCTGCGTATAAACTGCCTACACCTATTCTCACATTGCTGTGTATTGGCGTCAATTCAGTATTGCATTGACAGCCTGCTCCAATCACAACTCAGCTAGACTGAGCTGAAAAAACAAAAGGTTATCCACTCAATTTTATTTTGTCGATTCATTACTTGCCACTACCTATGTTGGGCATTTGGATTCGACTAACCTGCATTCACCATTCTGGCTCGTCTTTTCAATGACAGTTTGTCCATGATCATTGAAATTGAATGCATGCCAGTTTTTTTGATGTTTTGTTTCAACCCAATATCAATACTGCGTAAACTGTCAGTTTTTTATTTTCAAATTATTCGAGTGAATAGTGTAGCTCATTGTTTATTTTTTTATGATTAAATTAGACGCCTTGGACTTGAGCTTGCCAAATGTGTAGTTGTCAAGTACTCTAACCAAGAAACCTCTGTCACAATTGGAGAATCTGGTATGTGTAATCTATATACCATTCATTGTACATTCATGCTAGTCTTGAATTACACTTGAACGCTTCTAAAATGGCACTATCCATTGCTATCAATCCAATAGTTCGTGATGAGGATGTGTTCATTATTCAATCAGGCTGTGGCGAAATCAACGACAACTTGATGGAGCTTCTTATTATGATCAACGCATGCAAAACTGCATCTGCTCGTCGTATCACTGCAGTGGTTCCATGTTTCCCGTATGCTCGCCAAGACAAAAAAGACAAGTCGCGCGCACCAATCACTGCTAAACTGGTTGCCAACATGCTCACTGTTGCTGGTGCTAACCACGTCATCACCATGGACTTGCACGCATCTCAAATCCAAGGTTTTTTCAACATCCCCGTAGACAACTTGTATGCTGAGCCCAGTACGCTCAAATACATTATTGAGCATATCGAGGACTATAAAAGTATTGTGATTGTCTCGCCTGATGCTGGTGGTGCCAAGAGGTAGGTTCATTTGTTGTAGTAATCACTTTAAATCAATATGACTAATGATCTAAACCTCTTGCTTTACTATAAATAGAGCTGCCGCTATTGCTGATAAGCTTGATGTAGACTTTGCACTCATTCATAAAGAGCGCAAAAAGGCCAACGAAGTTTCTCGAATGATTCTTGTAGGTGACGTCAAAGGCCGTCCTTGTCTTCTCGTGGATGATATGGCTGATACGTGTGGTACTCTTGGTCTTGCTGCTAAAGTGTTGATTGAGAATGGTGCGACGAGTGTTTATGCCATGGTCACACACGCAGTTCTTTCAGGAAAAGCCATCAATGTCATCAACAACAGCTCCCTGGAGAGAATTATTGTAACCAATACAATCCCTCACGATGAAAAGAAGCTGTTGTGTAGTCGGTTGGATACGATTGATGTTGCGTCGACATTTGCCGAGGCGATTAGGCGAACCCACAATGGCGAAAGTATATCGTACCTATTTGGGTATGTTCCTAACTAGAGATCCGGATCAAGCACCACACAAGGAGTATTTTAGATTTTTATCAAATCGCAAGAATAAAGACTCCAATCGAATATATATTTGAGATTGTATTATCCGAGCCAGTGTTTCCATCACCCAACTGTTCTGTATAAAAATTCTATAGAGAGCAATTGCTCTTTTTTGAAAAGATGTTTTTAAAAGCATCTAGACTAAATTTCTGCTGCAATCTACCCAAACTTGGTTTAAACCCCTTATGACGATCCAGAATCCATGCCAACTGTGATTTGTTAATTGCACCTCGACGATACTTTCGAACGTATGCAACCGCATCCGATGGATCCATTCCATAATCAATCAGAGCGCAGCAAACAAGTACAGGAGCACGACCAATCCCGCTTACACAGTGAATGGCCAAGACAGGTTTTGTTGATGTGAGTGAGCTGGAGGATATTTTTTTGTCGAGTGTGGATGAAGTGGACAGGAGCTTTGCTTTTTGATTCAAGATGGACCTGAATGCATTGACGACTTGTGCTGTGGGAGGTGTTCCTAAAACAGTTGAACACAATATTAGTTGTATGCTACAATTGTCTAGGTTGAGAGTTGGTATTCAATGGAATGTGCATGTTGGCTTCATCGTTGATCAATGGTCAAGACCTCATTAGCCAACCTGATGCCATAAATTACCACAGGTTTGTTCTAGTAGTCTAATTCATGGTTGATGTGCTGCATCCATCCAGTATTCACCAAAAATAACCACAACTTGTATAGCCTACCATCCTCAAAATACAACTCATGAACTTTGATCCCAGCGACACTCAACAAAGAAGCATCGTATGCAGAAGGATCACATATCCGCAAGACATCAGAAACTTGATGGGAAAGCAAGAGATGGCTAAACTCATCGATATGATTCTTGTCAGGACAATCCGTAATAAGAAAGTCAATTGGAAGTGAGGAGTGGGTGATAGGAACAGCTGTCTGCTGCCATTTGCGCTGCTGGTGGGTACTGATGGAAGATTCGACATGTTTTGGCAGTGGGATGCTGCTCATCATCGTCTATGATTGAATAGATGCTGGAAAATAAATCAAAAGATGAGAAAATCAACAAATTCTGTCCAATAAACCCTAACCCTTATTTGAAACAATCCATCGTCACTTGCTAGATGACTATAAAGTGCAGTCATCAAGTCACCGCATTACCAAAAATAACTGAATGTGTTTACTGGTCCTTAAATTTTATTGGCTAGCTAATTCCAGAAAGAAATATATTTGCCAATCATTTAAACAAAAAGGCTAGTCAGCCTCTGGCATTCAGAAAGATGTGAAGCAAGGAAATGAAGTATGTAAATATGAAAAGATAAAAGAAATGTATAATGTATCGGTAGTGGGGTTCGGTCAAGGGAATATGTCTAGATCGGAAGTGGCCGAGTCTCTCCTGGATTGGACTTTGGTCATAAGGGACTTGAACCAAGTAGGACGAGTCAGAGCAGCAAGGGAAGCAGATAAAGATGTCATGGATGAAGACAATACAGACGGAGAGAGATGGGATGTTGGAGATGCAGCAAGTTGCTGCCGACTAAGCGGGGCTTCGCCCAAGTCTGAAAATCGGCGTGTTGATGACAAAGTATCAATATGAGTGACAGCGTCCGAAAACCGCACTTTTCTGAGTGGCAGAGACCGTGTAGAGGTGCAGGACACTTGTTCAGTAGAGATATTGGCAGTTGAATTACGATGGTTGGGTACTGGATGAGTGTGAGATCGATGTGGTGTGCGCTGGAACGACCTCCTAAATGGATCACTGATAAATGGAACGGATTGCCCGGTATTACCACATGAGTTTGACATGGTGTTGTCTGTTGTGACTTCATCTTCGTCATCGCTACTTGAAGTATATATGCTGCTGCTTTCCTGACCATCATTTTGCCGTCGATAACGATAGATTGAAGTAGTATTTTCAAAAGGCATGGGTTCAAACAGAGACTCTGGTGTTTGGCTGTGCTTAACAGCATCAAAAACGTCCATCATTGACGGACTAATAGAAGAAGAGCCTTTGTTGGCTTGGACAATAGTCCCCATCAGTGGGTGAGAAGAGAAGAATGACATTTGTTGAATAAGGTTAAGATTAAACTATCGAGGAAGCCAATAGAATAAACCGACATCACGTGGACTAACACGAGAATATTTTGCTTGGAGAATTTAAACTCCTGCGTGGCTGCTGAGACAAACCCGCGATCAGGTGCTTATCTCAAGCTGCAAGCACCACTGCTTTATTGTGATAAGCAGGGCTGGGAGAGTCTGTGAATTTGTAACCATCAACGTTGACTGAATTTGACCTTGCAAACGGTCAATGCTGGAAATCTCACTATCCATAAGCATGGTAAATACCACTTTATGCCATCGTCCCAAACTAGATCCCAATCCTATACAAAAGCTTTAAAATACAAACGGCCAAACTTGTATTGCTTAGAAACAGCGGCTTTATTACATCCGACTTACCTCTCAATTCCAATTTTGCCACAGTTTTAGGGTTGCTCTGAAATTACCACTACCAAGGCTGTGCTACAGTAGGATCGACTCATACTAGTCAGCTATTGAACTGTCGAGATACATTTAGATTCAAATTAGAACCCGATATGAGAATAAAAGTAATACAGCAAGATCAGATTTGTTTTGACGGCTAGATTCAATTTTTATTCAATATGAGGCTAGAATTAACCAGCAGTCTGTTGCTATCGAATATCAGTTGTCGAGTTAAAAATTACTGCTTTTGATCGACTGATCCCATTACAGCTGTATTCGCGCAAAACAGAACACCATATTCCAGCGACTTTCCTTTCCTTTACTTTGGAATAGATAGTGATTAAACATTATACCTGTTGAAGGCTGTTTCAATTGGTGTTGGCAATTCTTTGAAATACAGCGTCCATCCTATGTACAGAATCTATAGTTTTGAACCTCTCCTCATTTGGCATAGCCATGCATTGTACGATCACCAAGTTTGAAACTGAGTTTATCCATTGCAATCCATATATCAAGTTTGACTGTCCAATGTTTGTAATGCTTGGTTTGAATAAAAGAGTTGGAAACTAAACAAGTCGAGGGTTTACCGAAACTGGTGTGGGTGCTGCTTTGAACATTCATTCAGTTGTACAAAATGAACAAGGCAAAGACCGGAGCCGAGGACACAATATGGTCCAGTAAACTAGCACCAGCCATGAGATTGTTTATACTTTGATGCTTCTAGTGTTTCATCTTGCGCGAATACGGTTGTCTAGTAGATATTGTTATACCAACAAATAATGACCCAACACTCGGTCATAAAGTGTCGAGCTGTATTCATACAGTTGTGTGCGGTCATCCGTTTCTTTCCTGCTTTCAATACCAAAATATCAACAAGATGACACACACATTGCATATTGCTATGATTGGGCCTGGCCTGGTCGGGTCCGAGTTTCTTTCGCAAGTAGCTGCATATCAGCACCGGGCACTTTCTCTACCACCACTCTCCAAACCTCTCTACAATCTGGTCGTAGTGGGCATCGCATCATCCACTCGTCATTTAATCTCCTCCAATATTGATCTGCTCACTTGGAAAAAGGCACTTGCAGAAAGTCCCTCGAGCTCACTCTCTGCATTTCTTGATCATGCATCCAAGCATACTTCATGCGTTCTTGTCGATGCCACAAGTAACAACGATATCGCAGAGTCTTATCCCGATTTGATTGCTAAATATGGCCTACATATCGTTACTCCGAATAAAAAAGCATTTAGCGGCGATCTGACTCTGTATCAGCGTATTACAAGTCTGGCCGCCAAGCATAACAAACATGTTCGTCACGAAGCCACTGTTGGGTAGGTTGAATATGGATGCACTTTGGTCTCGACATTGTAGTTTAATGCGACGTTTTGTAAATCTAATGTGTTGATAGTGCTGGATTGCCAATTCTCTGTACTTTGAATGATCTAGTTCAAACTGGCGATGATATTGTCAAGATTGAAGGAATCTTTTCTGGTACTTTGTCTTACATTTTCAACTCGTTCTCAACCCCAACCACCGCACATGGCAAGCTGCCTTTGTTCTCGGATGTGGTCCAGCAAGCTAAACAGCTTGGATATACGGTATAGCTTTCAATGGGAAAATGATTTTATCAAAGCATCTGAATCTAATTCAAAGCATGCATTTTAAACTCTGATACCATTAGGAACCAGATCCAAGAGACGATCTCAATGGCATGGACGTTGCACGCAAAGTAGTGATACTTGCACGTATTGCTGGATTAGATCTATCCGTGGACACCCTTCCCATTGAAAACATTGTTCCTCAACCTCTACAAACAGTTGCAACTTCAGACGAATTCATGTCGCTTCTTTCAGAGCATGATAAACATTTTGATATGCTGAACCAACAGGCCGCTGAGCAAGGCAGCGTGTTGCGTTATGTGGGTCAAGTGGATATTAAAAACAAATGTGGCTCGGTAAAGCTGGCCATGTTTCCTTTTTCTCATCCATTTGCAGGTATGAAGGGGAGCGAAAACGTTATTGCTTTTACAACCAAAAGGTTTCCTGTACCTCTGATTATTCAAGGTGCGGGTGCTGGTGCGGCCGTTACTGCTTTTGGCATGATGTCCGATCTACTCAAGATTGCAGAAACAGTCCAATAAACAGCCGAGCGGAGTGCTTGAATTTGGGACATTTAGCTTACAAAGCATGATTCGATTTAAACCAAAATATTGTTTATTACCAAAACACAATAAGTAGAAAAGCAACGGTCAGGATAGAAACATGAACAGATTCGAGTTGTTTCAAATAGTCTAGTCGGCCCACACATTCTCTGAGCTAGCCGATGCTCTCATACCTGGTTGTTGTGGTACAGCTGGGGAGGAGTCAGGCGTGGGTATGTGAGGAAGATCAGCCATTTTTTTTGAGATTGGAGACTCGGACATAGATGTAGGAGTCAATGGACCATCATCGGTATCCGGCGCATTCTGTTGTGCATCGCATGTCACTACAGGAGCAACATCCGATGATGGTGTAGGTGAGGCTGTGGGAGTCACAGCAGCAATGTCGGTTGGCTTCAAGAACACAGTAGCCGCCTCTTTGCTGATATCCATCATCACTGCTCTCACAATTGCAAAGTCCAGTATGATGTTGTGGGTTGCTCCTTCGACTGCATACAGCAGAAATTGCTTCATCTCTCGCTGCATCCACATAGATGCACCAAGAGGAGAAATCGTATCATCCATGCCGTGCCAGCATTTTACAGAGCATGTTAGAGCACGATGATCGAATCCAAACGGCTTGTTGATTTCAAGAGCTAACAGCCAGTCCAGCTCAAATGCCTTGTATGCATCCGTAGCATGGTCCTCGGCAACACGTTCCAAGACTTGGTGCACAAAACGATCTCGAGTATTGATTAGTTCTCGAGAGCCAATGGCACCCATTTGCGTAGGAATCTGGCGAGTTGAAGACAAACTGGAGTTTGTGCTCAAAGAATATACACCACGTAACATGCGAGTAGGAAGTGAGCGTTGAATGGCATAGCTGACTGGCATGCACGGCAGGTTGGATGGAGCCCATGTGCCCAAAAGTCTCAGTGGTCCAATGATTTTGTGTTTAAGAAACTCGTAGGATGCAAGAGCATAGCTGGATCCAATCGAGTGGCCAATAATGAAGAATTTGTTGATGCCAAGAATGCTGGTCAGTTCGTCAATATAGCCTGTCATAACAAATACATGATGGTTAGTCTAGTTGCCACTAGTAGATTAGAAATGCATAAACAAATGTCTAATACAACAATCAACAAAATATTTTCATCAGCTTCAAAGCAGTGCTTGGAATGATATCTTGTAGTCGGAGCGTGGAGTAAAGATAATAGGACATGAGCTGTACTGGTAGACTGTCCAGCTCATGTATCCATCTTCCTATCCATATCCCCACATACATAAACCCCCCTCATGAAACTTGCAAAGTCCGTGTACCAATAAAAACACACCTGCTAATGACCGAAACTCCCATAGCTTTGGATGTCGAAGGGGAGTAGAAGCTCCTCTTCCCGGTCGATCAAAGCATATAATACGTAGCCCAGATTCAATGGCCATATTCTCATAGATGGCCATGAGAAACCGGTTGTAGTTGGGTCCTGGAATCCATACTACTGGATAGCCTGCCTTGTCACCAATTTCTGCATAAGATAGCTGCTCGCCTGAACGTAGCTTGACTGTTAGAGAGAAGCAAGGTCGACACATCACATCGTGTGCACGACGGTGCTTAATAGCCTCGACAGTACTTGGCTGTCGCTCAGAGTCTGATCCAAATCCAATCATTCAAGTAGTATCAGTAGTAAATTAAGAAGTAGAGTAGCAAATTTTAAGCCTTGAACCCCAAAATATAATGTGAAAAGTTGAGTGAGGAACAGTCAGATATATTATAGTCGCAAGTATTGATGGTTGGGCCCCTGATTTACCACTTATTCACGTAAAATGAAACACTAAATAAGGGTGTTGGCACATACAATCAAAGACGATTGGTGTCGACTCACAAAATTTACTGGACAGCGTTGTGCACCCAAACCCTGAATAAAGTTCACAAATCTTTCTCCTGTGCTCATTTTGTATACAAGACTGTACAAGTGTTCACATACAGTTTCATTCAATCTCACATTCTCGACACTTGTCCAATCTCCAACTCTCCACAAACACTGAGTGATGGACATGAAAACAATATTTCCGAGGCGTGTCCATCTTTGTTTTGAACCCAAGCATGAGATTAGAATACAATAATACGAGTTTTTACTGTTTGATTGGCAATATATGGGCGCAATGGATGAATGGGCGATTATACAATGTAGAACTATGCAAAATGATAAGAGGTCCCAAACTATAGATTCTGTACATAGGATGGACGTTGTATTTCAAAGAATTGCCAACACCAATTGAAAGTCAATTTTTAATAAGCGCAGCAGATGTTTAACCATTGTTTATTCCAAAGCAAAATATAGTCTGTATGATAAATACAAATGCTCATCTACGTGAATATGGCTGTAAATCTCATTCAATAATTGGGTTTACAATTTCATTTTAATTCTTTTGTATCTCAGTATTGCCAAGTGGTGATGGTCCCTTGACTTTCTTGACTTCAGCAACAACACTTGTAGCAAAATTCATCGAATCTCCAATACTTGGATATCGTCCGAGTGCAGGTGCTGTGTGTTCTTCAAGTGACTTCAAGTGTTCTTCTAAAAGTCCTCCTGCCGCAAGAATAAATCCAAGGAATACTGGTGTAGGTTTCAATGGACGAGTGAGATATTCTGGATGATACTGTGTTCCAACAAAATATGGGTGATCTGGAAGCTCTGTGATGATCATTCGTTCTCCTTTTTCATCACGTCCAACAAATCTGAGTCCTCCTTCTTCAAGGCGAGCAATGTACTCTGGATTCACTTCATATCGGTGGCGGTGACGCTCGTGCACCATATCAACTCCGCCATACATCCGGCGAACAATAGAATTTTTGGTTGTTGCGGCAAAAAGCGTTGCACGAGATCCTAAGCGCATTGTACCACCCATATGTGTCTTGGATATTTCAGGCATAAACACAACAACTGGGTGTGGAGTCTCCTTGTCCATCTCGGTAGAATTGGCTTTGGCAAGACCAAGAACATTACGAGCATACTCAATCACTGCAAGCTGCATACCCAGGCAAATACCCAAGTATGGGATTTTGTTTTCACGAGCCCATTTGATGGCCGCGATTTTGCCTTCAGTACCTCGCTCACCAAATCCTCCTGGAACAAGAATACCATTGGCACTCACAACGTATTTCCATGCCTCATGGTACTTGAGTGGATCTTTGGCTAAAAAGGTAGACTCGAGCTCCTCTGCTTCTACCCAGTCAAGAATTAGTTTGAGATTGCACGCCATGGCTGCATGCTCCAGTGACTTCACCACAGATATATACGAGTCATGCAAAGACGTGTATTTTCCAACAAGAACAATACGCACAGTATCATGCAAGCGATCGATTCGGGTGCATAACTGCTGCCACTTGTTGAATAAAGATGCTGCTTCAGGGCTAGGCCTAGGCTGCATATTGAGTCGCTTTTCAAGCATCTCAACCAACCCTTGATCATTTAAAAGTAGGGGGACGTGGAAAACAGACTTGCAATCATGAACCGCCATGACATGCTCTGGTGGAACATGACAAAACATTGAAAGCTTTTTCTTGACATCAGGCTCAATTGGAGTAGTGCAGCGACAAGCAATCAAGTCTGGAGAAAGTCCAAGACCTCGAAGATCACGAACACTGGCCTGGGTAGGCTTGGTCTTTTGCTCTCCCACAGATCCAACAATAGGAACAAGAGATACATGAATAAGAGCAAAGTTGTCATGGCCTACGCGGAATTGAAACTGGCGCATGGCTTCAATAAATGGAGCAGACTCAATATCACCTACAGTTCCACCTAATTCAATGATGCATACATCTGGCTCAAGACCAGATCCATCTACTGGAACCTTGGCAACACGCTCAATCCAGTCTTGAATGGCGTCTGTAACATGAGGCACAACCTGGACAGTTTTTCCAAGATAATCTCCTTTGCGCTAATATTGTAGTATACAAGACAATCAATTCACACTCAATCTGTATATTCAAAACAGTACAACAATAAAATTTACCTCTTTTTCGATCACACTCTGATAAATCTTGCCAGTGGTGATGTTGTTATCACGAGTCAAACAGATATCTAAGAATCGCTCATAATTTCCAAGGTCGAGATCGACCTCACCACCATCGTCAAGAACAAATACTTCTCCTAGTAAACAGTAGTTTATGTCCAGAAATAAATTAGTGACGCATAGTATGATTTCAAGCTGTAGGGAACTCAAAGGTAAGCCATGCAATTTGCATAAAACAACCATAGTACTATTTAAAATAGGGCAAATGTTGTTTCTTGTGCCAATTGTATGTGTCAAACATTTTTACAATGACGGATCAAACAGAAAAGAGAAAAATCCAGCAACCAAAAACCTCGTATCATACGCTTGAATAGCTATTCAACTACCTCCTATTCAAACTTTGAATGCATTTGACTCTTACCGTGATCAAGAGGAGTCATAGTTCCAGCATCGATGTTAAGGTACGGATCAATCTTGATAGACGTTACTCGCATGCCTCGAGTGTGGAGTAAAAGACCAGTAGAAGAGGCAATTACACCTTTTCCAATACCAGAAATCACACCACCAGAAACAATGATATACTTCATATTTGAATAATACTGTTTGAAATAAAGTAGAGATACAAAGCAATAGAACTAGGCGACCGACCAGTACTGGCTTATATGCTGACCAGTAATCGGTAAACTTTTTTTCCAAAATTTTCGACTGTAAATTGAATCAAGAAAATAGGTTTCATGCACTCATCCGCCGACATTTATCAACCACCTCTATTCACATACAATTTGAAATGTTTTTTAATTCTCTTGAACAGTTTTTGAGGTTTGCTTAAGCCATGTAGTGGGAAATTCAAGGTTTCGTGCAGTCTGACGAACACCTTTTGGTCGTTTTGCATGGGTGAGATTCACTGGCACATCAGTAAACGAATCCGTTGTGTCCTGATCAACAGTGCATAAAAAAGTTTAATAGACATTCTAAATATAAATATAAATATAATATTACCTTGGCTGCTGCAATCATTTCGTCCATGTATCCACTGAGCTGTTTGAGAGAAAGAGCACGATCGATATCCTCAGACAAGGAATGTGACTGTCCTTTGGAATCGGCCATGGAAACCAAATCCATATAAGGATCGTATGCCTTTCCAGCAAGAAGCAAAAACTTGTGTTTTTGTGGAGGAGTCAGACCCAAGTCTGCCACTCTGACTTGCAATGCAACGGCATTATTAACAGGTGGTGGACGTGTAAAGTCGTATGTGTATCTCTCAGTGTATTTTACACAGATGGGCTTGGTAGGAGTAGCAGGTTCGAATGGCTTGTGCAGATCTAATTCAGGTAGATTAGAAAATAAAAATACATGATTCGTACTCGAGTGCATTATCAACATTAACCAAAAACTTGATATTCCAACCCAAATGGCATTTTACTCACGAGCTAGATCCTTTTTGGCATGCTTCATTTTAAGCAGGGAAGTCTTTACCCAATCTGCAGTTTCCATAAAATCTATCTCAAATCTAGTAAGTCCATCTACATCTAGATCACCAGTAAGTGGTATGCTAGGAATTCCAGTGTTGCTAGCACTATCCCCAGCGGATTTTCGAGCAAAAAGTGGTGTGTATGAGTTGAAAGAGCGAGCATTCAATGAAAATAATAAATGACAAGATGGTCCAAGGCCAGTGGACAATCGCAAGACTGGTTGCATCCTCAATGGCAAATACAATTGTCGAGTTGATTGAAAGATGAATGGAAATGTCAAGAAAACAAATGGTGGCTAGACTGAATAATTATAGAGCCATGCAAGTCTTTTCCTGAGGGGAATTTATCAAGCGTGGATTGATTTCACAGCTGTATTCATGTAAAATAGAACATTCTTGCAGTGATTATTCAAGAATACAAAATAGTTGAATATTTGTTACGCCTATTAGAAATCAACTTGAATCGACATTGTCAATCAAACTATACAAACCCATCTTTGCATTCTAGACTATCAGATACGCACGCGACTAGTTCAAGAAACAACTGTTGTTTGGTGCTGGTCACCCAATGCTTACCCATAATCAAAGGAGAGTCAAAGTTGAACAAATTCCAAGAGTGAGTTGATTGGAACAAAGAATGTTGCTTTAAACACTCGTTTGGCTTTCTGTACAAAAACGAGCATGGAGAAAATCCAACTTTGTCAAGGAATTAGTCAACAATGTTCAGTAAATGCGGTGTAAAATCGCACCAATCATTTCACAGAATTCGTCTGTTTTTATATAATTTGACTTCCTTATTTAGTTCCATTTTACATGAATACAGTTGTAAAACAAGTTAATCTATTATAATACATTCAGCCGAGCATTGAGGCCGTTGCCAACCATTGTCATCACATACTCAAACTAAATGAATTGCAGAAATACGCTATATCCACTGCCATTAATGCTGTTGCTCTCGCTGTTATCAAGCATTTGGATTGCTGCACCTTTGGTCCTTGCCGATGCACTACCACAATCCGCCATTTCTGGTCCTTGCATTGCTGACGAAGACTGTGCTGTATACAACAAACGTCTTGCTGGATGGGCTCCTGGTCCACAGCCCGGCGGATATCTGTGCGTGAATGCCATGTGTAAATACGTTGTGGCTGCTGGTGAGTAATTATATTGCCATCAATAGTACATTCGATCCTATTGCTATCATTCCCATAGTATCGCTTAATGACATGAAATGCCTCCTGTCGAGCATTCATTCAGTGCACATGGCACTGCATTGACTCGAGCCAACTGCAACTTTCCCTACAGCATTTATGTAACGATCTTTTTTTATACTGGCTATTTTTAGCACAATTAGCTAGCCGCTTTAGTCACTGTAGCATATTCTTTCTGTTGAAAATGATGGAGACCATTCAGTCAATATAAATTGGTTTTATAATCCAGTTTCCACTATCATTTTTGATGCAAATTGATCGAGATTCCAATACTTGCATGGGCGTTGATGATGACTCGACATTCTATTTCATTTGGAATGCTTTGTAGTCCATTGACAATGCATCTAAACATCACGGTAACTACCAAAGCACTCGCTTTGATGCATCAGTATTGTGAATTCCATTGTTGGTCCATCATTATTGTCGGATCCTTGAATGGTCAAAGTCGAAATTGCCAACCCTTTTATTTTTGCAACAAAGCATCGGCCAAGCGATTCGGCCGACTTGCCATATTCACGTAAAATGCAACATTGTTGACCTTGCAGTGATTGCCTCTGCTCCGCTTTGGAGTAGACAATGACTAAATATTCGCTGTGCTTTCCTACTACAAATTGACTATTTCTTCAATAGACATCTTCAATTACTGTTTCAAACAGTGTCCATCATATGATGCACAATCAAACTATAATTTTGAACCGAGTTTATCATCTTTTCTTTTGGTGTGACCATACATTGTACAATCATCGTATTCATCCAGATATTGGTTTAACTTCCTCAATCCAATTCCCTATTGTATCCTAAAATCTCGGATACGTTCGCGCTCTAGTTTGAGAATATCTCGGCAATGCAACTATGCATGTCAATCACCCAATGTTCAGTAAATTTGGTGTAAATTATCACGAGGCTGGCTGTTTGTTATGCAACTTAGCAATCCTATTAGTGTTTTATGTTGCATAGATATGAATGCAGATACCTGCATGTTTCTAGCTTAATTTTACTGATCTTTTCATTTTTTAATTAGGTGAGCTTTGTTCAAGGTCATCGGATTGTAGTGTTTATGAATATATCAGACGGACAGTAGCACGAAATGCTTCCGCATCACTTTTACCAACAGGTTCCGTTGCTAACATGACGGGATATATGAACTCAATTTGCAGTCCATCATACTGCACGATTGCATCTACTTGCTCGCGAATTTCCGATCCACTTTTCAACTATGACCCTACATTTGGCATAATTAATCTTCCAGATCAACACGTGGGAAACTCTTGTTGTGGTGGTGCAACAGACCATGATGCTTGCTCACAACTAGGCTCTTTTCTCGATATTTGTAGTATTGATCATACTTGCTCCGCTTCTCCTGATCCAACTATAGATCATTTAACATGTGCTCCAGTTAGTGAGCGCTCTACTCAGTGGATTGGTGTCATTATCACTCTGGTTGGTGCAGCTACTCTTAACATTGGTCTTAATCTGCAAAAATTGGCATTGCGAAAGCGTCAAGAAAAGTTTGTCAAGAAAAAAGAACAGCAGCGATCCAACGTGGTTCGCAAAATTACTTCTTTTCGTGTAGGCCTTTCTGATTTGTATCGGAAATATTCATTTGCTAGTTTGCCATTTGGTCGTCGTACTCCATCAGAGTCGCCTCCCCCAGCTTCGACTCAAACGGATGAGTTATCTACCATAAACATGCCTGAATCTACCTTCAATTCCAACAGCCGAAGTCCTAATCCAACCACAACAGGCGATCTTCGGCCTAATCCTGGTGAAACAAATCTTTTGTTGGATGGTTTGCCAACTTCAAAAGCACACACGACCGATTCTTTTGCTCGTCCTACTACCAACGTGTCTCAAACGCAAGATTTCTCCAAGTCTCGTGAGCATCTTAATACATTCGAAGCATCATCAACGAATGCACCCATTGTTGCTCTAGATTCATCACATTTAACTCTTACGCAGTCAGAGAATAAAGTAGCTCACACCGATTATGATCGTACAGGATTTCCAGAAACATCCGAATATAGCACTGTTTTGAATCAGCAAGCTGACCAGGATGAAATCGTTTCTCAGGATGCATTGAAACCCAAGTCAGGAGCAGAAAATACTAAATTAGCAAACGGCAAGTACCCAGCACCTGTTCCTCGAGCCAAGTCTACAAATGATCATCGAGCTCATCGTCTTAGCATGGGAAACACACCAGAATTTGAAAAGAAGCTCAATTTCAGCAGTCTGCTACGTAGCCCAGCATGGATGTTGGGAATGCTGGTGTTTATTATTGGAAACTTTTTAAACTTTATCGCTTTGCAATTTGCTGCTCAGTCTCTTGTTGCTCCATTAGGATCTATTTCTCTTGTGGTGAACGTAATTATTGCACCGTTGCTTAACAACGAAAAATGGACATACAAAGATGTTGTTGGTGTGATTTTGATTGTGGGTGGATCAAGTATGGTTGTAGCATTTGCTGGTGTTAGCGGCAAAGACTACAACCTTTGCGTGTTGATGGCACTGTTTCGTCGTGTTCCAACCATTGCGTTTTTAGTAGTGACAAGTACCTTGATTGCCGTCGTATTTTGTACTATTGTCATAGTGGAAAAGAATTTGGATATTGTAGATGAACCAACTGCTGCAACAATCAAGGAAACACTTGCTGGACGACTTATCAAGGTTGAAACAAATGGGGATGGAAATGACGAAGATCGGCCTAGTGATGAGAGCGATGCCCAGGTGCCTGTGATTGCGGATAATATAAATGGACTGACTGTGAGTGTTCGTGAACGCATGACATCAGATGGTGAAACTCGGCGTACTCTAACACTTGCAGAGGCTCCATCTCCCCTCAAATCTGGCTTTGGAGAAGAATTACAAAATGGAGATGCTTCGAGATTCATTCCTAAAGAAAACACGGTTGGTAATCTATTGAATGCTAAAAATTCTGATGGCCGGTCAGTGTACTCGGTATGTCTTACTTTTGTTGTTGATGATGCCAACAAGCAAAAAACGACACAATCCAACACGCCGTCGCTCAGCACGTCCGCACCCAATGCCAGTGCAAGCTTTCTTCCAGTCGTCCCCAAAACATCATCTATTGGCGGATTCGAGAATGTAAGCCAGACTGCTAAAGTTGATACTCGATCTCCTTCATTGGATTGCAGCAATGACATACATGAGGCTGTTTGTGCCTCGTCTCAAGACCAAGCCGATGATACGATACACCATTTAGGCCAAATTGCTACTGTTCCTGGTCGACCTACTCCATTTGGAATATCTTCCAGGCATTCGCACGACACTCATATTGAGCATCATCCCATGATGCCACCTATTTCTCTATCTCGTGAACCAACATCCACATCGACAGTAAAATCCTTCAAACCGCATAGATTGAAGTGTTTGCAGTCTATCCGTAATGCATTCAACCAGCTTCCATTCATTATTTTTCTCAAAAATATCAAACTTGTTCCACGACTCAAGCACAAAATCTCGCTCAGCTCAATTGCTGTTCGAGTGATTCTTCCTTTTAGCTATGCCTCGCTCGGCGGTTTAATGGCAACCATTACTGTTCTTTTTGCAAAAGCTACAGTCCATCTGCTTTCAGCCACTTTTTTTGAAGGTAACAACCAGTTCAACAACTTTGGATCGTGGTTGATTACAGGTGTGACGGTTGTTACTGCTGTAAGTCAAATATACTGGATCAATATGGGTCTTCAACGGTACGACGCACTTTTGCAAATCCCAGTATTCTACGTTGTGTGGACATTATTTGATGTTGTTGGTGGTGGAATCTACTTTGATGAATTTAGAGGATTCAACACCAAGCAATACGCACTGTTTATCTTTAGTGTGTGTGTGATTTTTGCTGGCGTTTCTGTGTTGGCAAGCCGGCTAAAGTCTTTGAGCGACGAGGAAATACTGCTGAATGGTGGAGTTGTTCCAGAAGTTGGTAAAGTAGAACAAAAGAATGACGAGGAAAGGGGAGGAAATCCCCTAATGTCTCGAATGAACGATGAATCAGTCAGTACCACCAATGGTAAACCCTGAATGGCAGACTGATGCAGACTGTTTGCAAAACAATACACCAAATATATAATCTTTATTTTTTATACGTGTTGCTGATTGCATTGGGTGTTTTCATACAGATTGGTTTGAATTCTAATGCTAGATAGTCTATTACACTCGATCGGGATTTAATTTAAACGGTGGTTTTGTTTATTTCAGTGATTTGTACTAGTAAATATTGTTTTAATGATCAGCCCACTCCGCTGTGCAAGTGTCTGATGTCGATTTTTTTCTACCGATCCATCTTCTATGCTCATCTCGTCCAGCTTTGACTTGACTGGATACTCTACTGGATACACTTTAAATATGTGTGTTCCTAATGCCATGACAGGCAGATCACCTTGTCTAATGTATTTCTCTGCACCAGGATAGAGTATAAAGCAGGTTGTACTAGCTAGAGGATGCATGGTATTGGGATGCCTGTTTGTTAAATTTTCAACACTGATAGGCTATAAACAAGTTAGTTGAGCGGCAAGACTTTTATTTTGTCCAGCTCAAAATACAAGCTTACCCAACGTGTTGGCGGCCGTGTAACCAAGACTCGCGGAATGGTTTTTTGTAAAGTAGTGTTGGTTCCGTTGTAAGCCCCTGAAATCGGATGCGGAAACACATCGATGACTGATTTTCGATCATTCTTGCTGGGGTTCACATAATTATCTGAAATATCAATAGAGCAAATGGATGCTTGGCTCATTGCAGCTCCATACCATTTGATACCCGCCCCACTTCCCAAATCAACCATTAATCGATACATTCTAGGCGGATCTTTGGGCAAAGCCGCTGGTGCTCCTAGAGCACCATGTCCTGCTCTAGTTCCTGCAAACTGTCTTCGCAAAAAATGCTCTCTTGAATATCGCAACAAATATGAGGCGCCTACACTCATAAATATCCCTGCGAGAAAAATCAGCACCAACGTTGCAATATCCGATAAAGGAAATGCAACAGTTGCTGGATTGCTATTTGTCACACCAGGGCTTGTATATAGAATAGACAGCATGTATGTTGTCGAGTTGAATTGATTCATCATACGTGCTGGAGAAGGTGGCAGTGGGTACACACCTACATCATTGTTATAGGATATACGGATTGTAATTGGACCAAGGTAACCTTTAAGCATGGTTGAATTGAATGTCAGTTTCCCTGCAGTAGATGTCGGAGTTGATGGACGCACAGCAATAATCGTGGATCGTAGCATTACAAATGGCGATGATAAATTAGATAGTATTACATCTACGTCTTTTTAAAACAATGTGTCGGGTCAATATGTTAGTCTATTTACTGTGATCAAATTGCCTTGGATTAGATATTAAATCAACACTAGAAAGGGATGTTACTTGCTCAATGTTGGATCAGTTATAGTGAATATATAGTCATGAAAGTTCCCGTATGATATATTTGCAGTCTGAGGGTTAGTGGTTGTTATAATCGAAGCTATAGACCCAACACATTTGATACATATTCATAATTGTCAAGTTAACACGTTGCACCACTACAGAAATATTCCATTCATGTGCTTGAACAAAGATATACCTGCTGGACATGAGTTTGGCGATTTTATCGAGGTTGCTGCTAAACACAAATTCACAAAAGACATGTTTTGAGATATTTGGAGATTGGGTAATGGAAGTGTGGAGTTGTCGAATCCACATCTATCGTTGCACCATCCACAGTACAGTCTTTCCGAGCATGTCGAGCATGCAAATTCGGCAGAGCAATACGTTTGAGCTAAAGTATACATTGAACCATGATTGTTTAAATTCAAGAAAATCAGCGTATTCACCTAGCAGATGCATGTTAAACCAATATTTTCCAAATAAACAGAAACTACCTCGACATATGTCACGATTCACTGTAGGTTTGCATTGGGGTGGCAGAGTCAAATTCCCAGAAACAAGATTGCATTGACCATCAGGAGGGACTGTACTAGGCTGAGGTAAAGTAGAAAGATTAATTTGAACTATATCATTTTTGAGTACTCCGTCTGAACCACCAACTAAAACCAATGAATTATTCCGCATGACCATCCCAAATCCAAGCCTTCTGTATCTAGTCACTGTTGGGTCATCATAGTACGACCACGTACCACAAGCTGAATAAATGTGGTAGGCATAGCATATTTGATTGACATCAATTAAATTTGTTAGTTCCTTGCTTTTGTATTGCATTGCAAATCAACTTACCTATATCCAGTATCTGCATTTCTCCAGAAAAACAATCGTCGTCAATTCGCGACGAATCCCATCCCTTTTCCTGTCCGCCAAACATGATTGCGTATTCCTGATCAATATAAACAGCTTGAGCCAAGTATCGATTATGTGAAATTCCCTGAACAGCGTTCTGTGACCATGTATCGGTTGAAATGGAGTATTCAAAAACATACTGATGTCTTTGCAAGATACTGTCGGTAAGAAGAAGCGGATAAGCTGAGAAAAATTGAATCGTGTTGGTTTTTTCGTTATAGACGCCTGTTCCACCAGCAAGTGCAATCGGTCCAGAAGCCAGATTAGTCCATTTGAGCGTAGCTATACAAATTTGTATAAATCAATCCAAAAGTTAGGACATTTCGTATATTGATTCCATTACAAGGCTGTGAATTGTAATGATTCAACAGTCTATCTGATATGTTTACCTGAATCAAACATTGACAAGACTCGTGTAAAGTATCCAAGTGCATCAAATCCACCGTAAACATATAACTGGTATGACTGGCTTTTTACTACCACTACTGTTGACGAGTCCATTGTTGGTGTAGGTGAACTGCTAATGGAAGATTGAATTGATTTCCATGATTTTATGACTATAATGTTGAATTCAAAAAATTGGATCAGTACACATACACTCGGCTTATATTTAAACACTGATCGTGAGTGCTTTTGATGATAAATGAATCATTTATATTCACCTGGATCAAATGACCAAAGGTCAGTCATTGCACGATAGTTTGAACTACCTCCATATATCATCAACGTTGAATTGAACACCCATGAGGTGTGTCCACTCCTTTATACAAAATTGATTGTACAGGTTTAACACGTTAGATTGTGTGGTTGCTATTCCAGAAAGTTGTGATTACTTGCCTAGCCAATGGTGCATCATCTGTAGTGTTTCCAGGTAACAATTTGCTCCATGTAGCATTTGCTAAAGCATTCAACATTTAGCAATAATCGATTCTGTACATTTTAAACAAGTCACATTGATCACCTACGTACCAAAACTATATGCCCACATGTCTGAGTAATAATCTGTCCAATTTCTTCCAAATGTTAAATACATGACCTAATCACATGAATGCCAATCCCAAAGACAATGCAGTTAGAATGTCAAGCATTTTTGATAAAAGTGTAAATACTGACAGACATTTAAAATGCTTGCTTACATCAAGTGTCTTATCATACGCTACTGCATGCTGCTGTCGTGGAGAAAACACAGTCATGTCTGAAAATGCGTGTTGGCAGTATGCTCCGTAGTAACCGGAATTGCACAGACACAATCCATTGTTGCACTGCCCATTAGACCCACAGTCTGATAAAACATCACATGTTTCTGTAGCATCTAATTATCCATCACCAACTATTGATTAGCATTTATACAGCTCATAAACATGTCTCGGTAATCGCAGTTGATATCAGTTCAAAGTTTGACTGTTTTTACTTTGAGATTGAAATACACCAATAAACCCATTCGTATTGACTAGCGAATCACTTGTAAACATAACTGTCATGGAGGATCCTGTAGAGACAAATGTATCGTTATAACCATACGCTAATGATCGATTTCCACAAAGTACTGCTAGTGGTGGAGATGAAGTTGCGGGGCCGTCGTATATCGATACAAAATCCCATCTAAATTTAAATATTGTAAGATTTATATTGACTAAAACAATGACTTTTCCTAAACCAAACGGTCAATTCAGCAACGCATTTGAGCAGTGGAATAATGTGATACAAGTGCTATTGTGTTGATCGGCTTACCCACATTCCGTCGCAAAGCTACTAAATTGCAACTTTAACCAAATATTGATAGAAAAACAATGGGTTTTAATAAAATGATAACAGTTAGGATTAGGTTAGTTGCATTGCTGTTTAGCCTGTAACCATATCATTTGGTTATTCATGATAAACGCGTCGAGGAATTTCAAGACAATAGGTTTGGAATGTTGAAGCCAATACAAGAGTTTTCAGCTACAATGATTGAATACCTGGACAATTTGCTTTTGTAGTGGTGCGTTGATTACCCATATACAATTGCTGAAAGGTTGGTATAGCGGCTGTGGTATAACCGAGCTATGTGTAATGACTCCGGAGAAGGCAGTGATGTTTGTAAAGAAAAGGCACGGTGATGGAGCGTCTAGTGATGGATACCATGTAAGGCTATTGATATCAGATAAAGCCCATATACATGGGACGTTGCATGCTATGGCAATAATTAGAATGATACTGCCAACGAAATGTAAAGGCAGTTTATTTCCAAAGATAGATGGCGATTCCAATCGCATTATTAAATAGTGCTTGATATTTCAAGTGAATATATGTTATTTTAGTGGTTTGTACTATTGTACCAATATACAACAGTGCTTGAAGATGTTTGAATTACTTGAAATTTGAGTTGCTAAGAACTCAAGTTTACAAGCGACCTTGACAATCACGTGGAGAAAGCATGAATAGTAGACATTGTCAGTGAGCAAAAAGTTGTCGATGGTGTATGTCAAGGTCGGAAATGCAAGACTAGTGAATATATTACACTAGAATAATCTGCAAATTATTTTACACTGCCAATCTGAATTGGCAGCTGATTATCAATCTCGCATTTTTAACATTCAAACTATTCTTGTAAAGCAGCGTAGCGGGCATGTCATCTGTAGCCACTCCTAATCTATGTACACCTGTATTGAGAGAGAGTTCCTTTAGCGTACCCTTGGATCCCAGCTTGCTAGAAGAGATTGAGCTCCAAGCGGAAACGATTGGACAGGAACTTGCCCAACTGATTCAGAATCTCCAAATCAGGTTGAAGGAGGCAAGCTGATCTCTTGGGTTCAATTCATTGATGCTACATGCGACTAATTGGGTTGTCTTGTCAACTAATATAGATATCTGGATATACATTGGAAAGTGTTGAGCTACACAAGGTCGCTGTAGATAAACTATGCGATGCTGTCGAGGAAAACATTGTTCACACTTCTGAATTTGTCCAAGTAGTGGACGATATCTCACAGGATATGCTTACTGTACAAAGACTCTCTCAACAAATGTATGTATTGAAAGCCCCTGTTTATTGATCAGATGTATACTGCTGAAACTAGGCAAATATAAGTGCTTGTGAATATGCTTGCAAATGAATCCACAAAAGTAACCATCCCATGCATATGTGTTTTTAGTGCAGATATTCGTGGATCGTTAGATTGGCTAGAAGAAACTGCATTATCCATTTCAGGAACTACACATAGTAGCAGTGGAGGAAACATGTTTACCGATGCATTTGCAGCAGCTTCAAAGAATACCATCAGAATCAGAACTAGCAGATTTTCCAAATAAGGTTTTCACTAAGATAATAATTGATGCTTGGATTCGCAATGGAAAAGGAATGCATAGTTGAATACATTTAAATGAAAGTGGGTTTTGGCAGGCTTGCAGTTTTTCCAGCAAGATGAATGATATTGGCTAGTTGCGATCTCGATATTTCGAGGCATGACATCTTGATGTGACTAGTGTAAGGACTCACAATGGGTATATGCACAGCCATGATTGGTAATAAAAGGGATGATACTGTCAGAAACCATCACCGCCATGCTTTGAAAACATCCAGATAGTATCAAGCAGATTATTATTGCAGCATTTCAAAGCCATGAATTATTCGTTTGTAAATTGCACATTTGTTTCGGATCAATGCATAAACCGTATAGGTGGAGTGCCAAAAAATGTGTCGGTAAGATCAAATGAGATGGGTGTTTTTACCATCCAAGCCAGCAAATGATCCACTGATGAGAGAATATCACCAAACCTGACCATACACAAAGGTGTGGTTGAACGAGTTTTACGTGAATACAACTTTAAACGCATGATACACACTGATTGCGATAGTTGCTGACAAACTTGTGTACTTATTACCAGTTGTAATCCAAGGGTTAGGGTTGCTATCCCTTCAGATCTATGTACTTCAATACAGCGTATAATGAATACCACATCAATTTCAATTTTATTAGACTATTGTTACATCAGTACAAACATTGCTATATATTAGATTGAATCAATGCTGAGTCTTTGAAATGGCAATAATCCCGTAGTCAGTACTATACATGGGATTGTGTTTACACGATTAGTTACGAAACCAGGCGCCTACCCATTCGAAATACGATAACGACGCATCAGCTTTTCGCCTATCCAATTCGGCATTCATTAAAACAGTGTCTGCTTTCCATTCCTTTTCAGTATTTCGTACTTTTGTGACACATTCAGTCCAATGTTGTAGCATACGATAGCATTCCAAATAGTCTTCCTTCAGCTGTTTCAGTTCCTTTTTTAGTGCAAGCTTCATAGGAACACGATCGGGATTTGGCGACTGATGGTCGAACTGCTTTATCAGCAAGTACTTGGACTTGAGGTTTTCAATCCGCTTTCGAATCTTGTCGCACTTTTGTGCGTATTTCTGTTGATTCCAAGTTGCTTGGCAAATCGATCTTTGTATTTCACCGGCTCTATATTCAAAGTAGATTTTCTCGTTTTCCAATTCAGGTGTGCTCATCAGTAGGAGCTTCGATTCGATATCGCTGGTGGTGGGAAGCTCTACCATAACGAATTCCTCTATGTTGATTTGATCATCGGGTGAATCCTGCACGCACTTGTCGTCAGTTGGAGCGGCTAAAATAGTCACAAAGTTTATTGCTGCCAAGACAATTAACTGCCAATGCATAACTACTCTGAATTAGGAATTGATTCACAAAGGTCGCAAACTTGTTAAAGCAAAATAGGCTGCGCTTTAGTTTTCGACTTGTACTATAAATAGTCATTTTTGTCATGACAAAAGCTGTGCAGCCACAAGCTTGTATAGTTTGGTAAGGATTCGCATTAGTCAGCCCTATGTTAAGGGCTAGAATGAATCGATGTATTTCGTTAAAGGCTGTATTCGAATAGGATAACAATAAACTTGAATACATTGTGTGAGTGTACGGATTGAATAGTAAGCCGTCGAATTTGGGAAACTTGAAGATACGGTCGCTAAAGCCGCATGTATTCAACGATGAATACTCAATCCATCATCACAATGATGAGGAACAAGTTGAGAATAGTACACAGCACTTGTTCTAATGAGGATTCTTCTATCTGGTTATAGTCTCTTGTTAACTTGTAAATTTCTCGCTGGTTTACTCAGACATGATAGCTGTGAACACACCAAGAACCGAATCCAACTTGGTTTCAATAAATAGTAAACTTGCGGGAAATACCAAACTGGACAGTACTGCATTATCTCCGAGTTTTACTTATACCACTCCTATGTCTGGTATAGAGGTTTCAGATATGAATGTCAATGCTCATCTACTTGATACTTGTCAAATACAAGACCAATGCAGACAAGTTGTGCCAGTCAGAATACCATCTGCAGTGACAGATGCGTCGCATCCAAGTGTTCGTGCTCCGTCCTCTGCTCACACTACTAATACAGAAAACATGTCGCTAGCCATTAGGGCTGAAGTGCAAGACTCTCATCACACTGCAGATCCTTCCATTAATGCTACAGCAGTCATGGAGAGCACCGACTCACATGAACATGAATTCCTTATTGCTCGAGCTGCTGAGCAACCAGCCATTGCTCATCTGCCCTTCCATTCAAACCATCATCTTGATTCATACTCTAATAGTCGGTTGTTGCAAGCTGACGACACTCGAAACAAACACAGTCCTGCTCAGTTGCAGACAAACCATGCTTCCGCATACCCTTTGAACCAAAATGATGTCCAGTCCGTCCATCCATCTCCACATGTCGAGACTGTCATGGTCGATGATATGGGAATTGTGCACCAGCAACAGCAGAATTCACCTTTGCACAATACTAAATCTGTAGCAGTGCCCATGACTATCCAGTCTTTAGTCGAGCGAGGCATTGATCCTCAGTCTGCTCAGATTTCATCTGAATTGGCTGACCAACAAGATCTGTCTGTGCAACAGTCGCAAGATGATGGTTCTGCAATGTTGACTGATTGCATGTGCGAATGGGAGGGTTGTCGATTAACCTTTCCAACGCAACGAGATTTAGTGCTACATGCTGCTGGCCATCTCGTAGCTCTTCCATGGTCTACAAAGTGGGTTTTCTATCATGCATGTTATTATTTAGACCTTTATTGATTTCCCTTTGTCATCTTTAATTTATTATCATATCTAGAACAAACAGAGACAGCACTTTTAGATGTCGTTGGGATGGATGCTGGAATACTCAGGCTTTTCAGTATCAACAGCGCATGATTGGTATGTTGACCTAGATATACTTGATTTCTTTACATATGTGCATAATGAATGGTCATTGACTTGATGATACTAATCAAATATCCAACTATAGAACATATGCGAGCACATACACTTGAAAAACCGTTCATGGTACGTATTAATCTTCTCGTTCCGTTAAAAACAGACTTGATATTATACTCTGCGTTACTCATCCCGTTGCTTTACTCTTTAATAGTGCCCAGTAAGAAATTGTGGGCATCGATTTGCTGTTCGCTCAAATTGTCTTGCTCACGGTCGGACCAAACATCAGCGCACATTCCGGCCCATCTCCATAGATATTATCAATGATCCCGAAAATCTTACGTACGAGGATCTCATGTTTGATGTTGACCATTTTTCACTTGATGAAGTAGAAGACGACGACTTTTCAAACTCGGGAGCAACTGCTTTAAAAAAACTTGCTCAACCTGATTTACCACGACTGTCTAAACGCAAAAGCTCGGTTAATGAATCGGGAAAACGAGTTCGTCGTGCTCCTACTTCTATTACTACTCCCACAGATACAAATATTCCTGAACCCTTATGTTTACCTCTTACAAACGAGCAGCTCATTCAGCGGGAAATTTGCAGTTTACAAGACCAACGTCGGCGTATCTCCAAATACAGCGAGTTGATTGAGTCGTTTAAACTAGAGCATGAAATTACACGAAAGCGATATGAGCAACTTTCTGCTTTGGACACTCAATTTCAATACACAGGTGATGGTGTTTTAGAGCCCAATCAGACTTCTAAACCACCATCTTTTGAAACGGACTCGCCTATGGCTGCCACTAATACCACACCGTTTTTGATTCGATCAGAGGCTTTAGAAACTCATTTGGACTACGCTCGAGGATACATTGACTCTACTGTAGATAGGATTGACAGTAAAGTGATTGTGGGGTTACAAATGGTATTAGATCGTGTGCGACAAAACGGATTCAATACAACTGTAACATCCGCAGAAGTATGATATGTGCATATTGGGTAGGACAAAAAGTGATGCAGGTGTATTTCAACACTGCATTTTTTGGTTCATAGTATTAAACAATATTTCAAAATCAAACCAAGTTTATTTTTAAATTTGGATTTGGCACTTATTTTTGCATCAAATGAATCGATTTTTGTTTTGCAAATAACTTGAAATAGAACTAGCGCGAGTGTCGATCAGACTTTGAAATAACTACAGTTTGTTATAACAACATGGGCGAATCATAGACATGAGTTGAATAAAGAAATGCCAGAGAGAAAAAGTGCACAACAGCAATGAGAGGCGGTTTAAAGAATCAAATAGCAAAGTACTTTTAAATTTCACAGTTGATCATACCAGCATAGTTTCTGAGCATGTTTTGAAAACTGATTGGTTTTTTTCGCTTCGTTAATGTTTCCAACCTGATTAGATCTGCTAATTTATCCAGCTCAACTAAATCCACTAGTTTTTCCAATTCGGTGCGCTGAGCATTCAAACTGGCTAAAATTCTTTGCTCTCTCCATAAAAGTTCATATTGGCGTGCTTGTTGATATAACTGTTCTTGTTCAGCCATTTCAGCCGGGCTTTTGCCCTTGTGGTTCGACCACAATCTCACCACGCAATCAATAAAAAACTCGCCATCAAAAACACCCCTACAAGACACGCTGATACACCTAGCAAACCAAATTCTGCAATCGTGTCAACAATGTAAATGAAGCGTACAAGCGGATGGATATGTGTAAAAGTTGGACGAATATCCTGCTGTTGGGTAACACATAACTGATTAGAGATGGGTAATGAATGAGATGAGTCTGGTACAGATTCATTCTTGTATAATTTTTCAGAATAGAGTGATTTCTGATCTGTGATGGTTGTGTTGTGTGATGATTTGACCATTTTGGCAGGCACCGACGAGGTTATAGTGGTGCGTATGGAGCCAGAAGACGAGATACGACGAATCATTGAATTGGATTTGCGTCTCGTATTACTTTGGCGTCTTTGGAATAATCTACGGTGTGTAAATTTGAATATTCGACTAAACGCCAATGTGATGATATTCAAACAATCTGCATATGAATGCAAACAAATAGATGGTATCATATTGAGCAGAGTATGTAGCCGAGAAGATACTTTGGAACATACTTTTTGTTCCATATTAATATCGTCAATAGGAGCCGACTATACAGAACGAGTTTAGAGATGCAATATTTGAAAAACTAAATCAAAACCAGTCCATATCAAAAAAGCATTGGCAGTTGTCAGACGGCTTGTTACCTTTTGTATCTGGTCTGGGAGATAAGATTCCAAGGAAGCAGTTGTGTTTTTACTACGATGGATACGACTGAATGGAGCAAGCTTAAAGATTGCCAAAATATAGTCAAACGTGGTGACCAGCTGACGTGAATGGGGTTTTAAGCTCCACCGCCGCCCGACCAAACGCCTAGAACGGTGTGAAGGCAGAGACTGATGCGCCTTTTGTCCATAACAGAGTTGTGAAAGAATGTTGGACCACCAAGAAGCTTTTGAAATATCAGACTCTTGAGTATGCTTCTAATCAATTCAGACACAATATTAGGAATACGCCAATATCAAAATCCACAAAAGTATTTAGCTAAACATATACTCGCAGTATATTGTACTCTAGATTATCGCTTGATTGTAGAGCAAAAAAAACAGCTTACTTTAGAGGTTTTGAGTACTGCGACTAAACCTATGCTTGCAACTATCAAGAATAGCGCCTTGTCCACCAGAGCAGTCAACAGTGCATCGTAGATTAAAAGGCTGTAGGTGTACTCGGTATTACCAAAAGTATCCTTTAATAGGGACCAAGATATGTTTGTAGTCATTGATGAAGAATGGAGATCCAGTAGTAATTGGTAGAAATAATGTGATGGAATAACCAAAAACAGGTTCGTTTGATAAAAGTTTGTATCGAGTTATTGCATGCAATATTAGGCAACTCTGGGCTAGAGTGTGCCTACCAAGAGTTGGCCATGGTAGTACAAACGCTTGGCTAATATTATTTCCTGTACCAACTGGCGTACATTTTAAACGCATCTCCACCTTATTGACGCATCTCCACTCCATTACCAGTGTATGCCAACCATCTGAGTTGAAGGCGCATCTTATTCCATTGATTCGGCCAAAACAACCCGGCCAGGCGTACTATAAACTATTTCCAATTGTCCTGCTTGGGATGCGCCAAATTAGTATTAATCTCAAAAATGCAATTCCATCACAAGGCAAACAATATGGATTCAAAGATGGTTTTATTGCAAACTATATCAGATGGGCCAACTTTTTGAGATCACTCGGCATAAAGATAAGGAATTCTGACCGAACTCAAATCTCTCTCTACTCGGAAAGTCCACACTGGTTCAGTATGCGGGAGTGAAAGTACTTCCCAAAACGACTTGAGTGGAATGTTGCAGGGGATTCTTGTAGTGTATTCTCGTCGCTCAGCTTCTTTATCGATACGTTCTTCCTTTTCGAGTAAAAGTCGACGAATCTCGCCACGAGTGATTTCCCGCAGTTTAGGAGGTTCTTGATGCGGTAATAAATTCAGTTCAGAAGAATCGGCGTGGGAGAATTCATCAGTTGGATCGGCTAGTAAAAAGATATCATCGTTACTATCCGTGCTTTCTGCGCTATCTGTGCTTTCTGTATCACTATTATCAAGAGATTGTGCGGGTACAGAGGTAGTAAACGATGGATGGATAGATTCCAAGAGTAAAGTATACTCCTCTTCAGTTACTTGGGTCTTGATCGTTTTGGCAAGATCGAGAAAGTCTGATATATGTTTAGTGACTATAGAATCAAATGCAGTATTCATGATTCGCTTTTTCATGGGCGGAATTGCTGGTAGCGATTGAGGAGTATAGGAAGCATTGTTTTCAGACGACGTGGAGTCTGTTTCTGGCGATTGAGCTGGAGCATCAGTCCATCCAAAAGTAATGCGGGATTGTGCTCGTGTAGGAGGTAGTCGAACTATATCTTTAAGGCTCTGTCTACGAAGAGGATTGGGCTGGACTATAGGCACCTGGCTTGTATCATCACCTTCGGGTTCTGCTGTTATGCTGTTCCCAGTAATGGATACACTCGAGGATGTAGATAGGCCTTTTTTGTCAAAAGCGTCGCAACTGCCCGTTATTGAATTGGATATGTTTTGAGAATGCAGCGACTGGTCAAAAGAATTTGCATGCATTAAGCTTTCGTTCTGTGTTGTAGCATCAAAAATACTGGCACATTTGGGTTTGAATAGCTCGCCAAGAAATGCCAGGGGACTTGGATACTCGATTTCTTCCAAACAATCATCGGATGCATAACTGGAATCATTCAATGACTTGGTGCAACTTTTGTGTCTACGGAGATATCGAGAAGGAAAAACAAAGCCATCTTTCAATGGGTCATCGCATTGACGAGCATCATGATAATTTTTAAGAAAATTTGCTAGTTGAATTGGACGAATGGAGAACCATTGCTTTAACTCTTCTTTATCCATGCGATCAAAGTTACCACTGATAATGTCCTTTGTCCATGGTGGTTCATCGTTATCGGGAGGAAATCGGATTGGGTCCATGATTGATTGAGAGTTTAATAATTATAAACTACTTTATAGGTTTAAAATGATGGATTGTGGCACTACATTTGTCAGTTTAGGGTCAGATTAGACTACTTGTTAAAACGCGGTGTGCCCAAATATTCGGACAGTTTATGGCGTTCTAATTGAATTAGAGTGCCGACTCATTTATTGCATACAAAGTATAACACAGCATTAAAAGACTGGAAATAATATAAATATATAATGTTACTAACCAAGAACCTGGTCAATTATAAACGCTGGTTCAAAGGTTTTATTACATCGATAGTTTTTATTGCAAGGTTCAGTTTATTGGTAAACTGGGGTTTATGTCTAAACAATATCAAAGAATGAATTTTGATTAAAAAGAAATGGCATGAAAGGAAACAGCGAGTCAGTCGAGTTTGACACTCAAATCCGATATTAAACAGCAAAATAGCATTTGCAGACATGCCAACAAGACAGTAAAGTCACGTGTTTAATTCACATTTGATTGGCTGGAATTGAACTGTTGAAGTTGTTGCGAGCATCGAATTCAGGTTTGCATCTAGCAAGTATGGTGCTCGGGGATTCTGTAACTACAGCTGCCAGTAGATCTATACGTAAAAACGAGATTGTATCTTCTACAAACGGAACTTCAAGCAAAAAAAACACCATCAGAATCCCATTGTCATCTAGCTCAACGTCCAAATCTACTCCTGCGCCGAGCATTGTCAAACTAACCTCTACGACTGCTACTGGCCGCCAGTCTCAAACTGTTACTAAGCGACAATCGTTTGGAAATGACTCAAGGCATCTAGAAAAGTTCCAGCAGCAAAAACAACCGCATCGGTCTCTGGAGTTTGGACTGAAGCTCCGTCAATCCATGGCCACGTTGGACAAAGAGGGCAGCGAGAGTGATAGCGACAAAACTTTACCTGGCGAAGACGTCAGGAAAAAACAGTCATTAGTTACTACCAAGATGACTTCTGAGTTGCGGTCTGCAAGATCAATACCAGGTAATGTTTCAAATATCATTTCGAGTAAATAGTCCACATTTATATTGCTCATTATAAACATGCAGAGAAATCCTACTATTAAAATGGCCAATCTGAATCTGATTATTTAAATGTTTTATTCCAACTCAAGTTCTTCAAGCAACCACTTTAAAGCAAGCCGATATTTCCGTTCCTGTCAAAGAATCTACACTGGGAAAATTGCCACCTTCTGATCGTTCCATCAGGTAAAATACTATATTCATTTTTAACTTGAACTAATTTTTAAATCAGTATTACTCGACGTTGATTATTTCATGTCATCATACTGAGATGTTTACCTTGTAATAATCTGGCATTGCCTTTTATTCCTCCTTTAAAATACTAGATCTCCTGGCTCAACCCTACTTCCTCGAAGCAGCAATTCTTTCAAAACAGCTGTCAAACTATCAAAATCTCCTTATAAGGAGTCTTCACAGCTTGAATTGGTTTTTGCCAATACTAGTTCTACTTGTAAACCTATTCATCCTGAACAAAGCCAGTCTGAAACCCTTGGCAAGTCTGCACAGGATGCTATTGTATCTCAAAAGTTTGACTCTACTCCACATAAAGATATTGAGGCTACGTTACAAGAATCGATCTCAATTATATCGATAAATCCAGAAAGCACGCTGACAAACATACCAAACCCATTTTCAGAATGTGCAGATTTCACTGGCGATACTATTTATAACCAATCGAGTCAAACGGAAAAATCAGATTCATTTATAAAACAAACATGTCCGCCTGTTCAAGCTGTCATCTTACCACAAGATCTAGAAGTAGAAGATCCATTTGGTCTTTCATTGAAAAGTAATGCAAGGCGGCCTGTTCAACGCTCTCCCGTTATTGCGCCTCTTGCTCAACCAAGTCCAACTATCAAACTGTCACCTGTGGTTTTACCTAATGCACCACACCATGAACATGATATAGATTCTGTCTATTGTGCCAACACAGAAAATATATATATTGCACCAGAAGTCTCTAAAAATCCACTTATGGACGTGCTGATTTTGCCTGCTGCTATTTCACCAACGACTGAATCGACTTATTCCAGTTCTCAACCGCTTCCAATCACACAGTCTATTGAAAAAACTCAAAACAGTCTTGAATTTCCAGTTATAACAAACCAAATACCGCATTATAATCAAATCGAAAAGCAAGATGATTCAAAAGATGAATCTAAATCTCCCACAACAACTGACGCTAAACCTAACCTTGTTGATGTTTCTCCTGCATCTTTTTCCAACTCTCGTATCCATGAAACTCCAGTGCATAATATCGTCAAGATAGCTACACAGATATCCCCAAAACATTCACCACGGTCTCATACTGATCATTTAGAAGTTCAAAATCCATCCTTTTCTCCAAGTCGGTTTGATGAGTCTATTTCTAAAAGGGATTTGCGTCAAGACACTACATATTCACACCCTGTGCAGCTTCAAGTACAACACCAGGCTCGGCAATCTCATATTTTGAATCAGCCTCATATCCATTCTCGACATGACCACCAGAGTCTGCAACTATTCAACCCGGCTGCAGAAGAGCAGCAGAATACCATTTTACAGCTGGAATCTCGTCTTTCTGATGCGTTGAGAGAATTGGATAATGCGCGCGAGGACTATGTGAGAGTATATCGTGTCAGTGTGCAATCTGATCAACAGCATCAGGGTTAGTTTTTGCATCGAGTTGTTTACAGAATATGTTTAAATCGAATTTATTACCATGATAATGTCAATTGGCTTGTTTGCAGATCAACTAATTTCATGCAAACTCTGATTTAGATTTGCTTGATCAATTAAAAAGCGAGCAGGAATTGATTTCGCAGCAACGCATTGATATTGATGAGTTGACAAACAGACTTAAACACGAAAAGGTAGATTATTTTAAATTTATCATGACTGTATTTCTAAATTCTAATATAATCTTTTCTGTCGTGTTAACTGCTTAGACACAAAATGAACGACACGAAGCAGATTTTAGATTGTTTTCTCATAAAATACATACTCAGCAAGATCGAATCAGGTAGGCAATATACTTGACTATTTTACAATAAATGTGTTGTATGCATACAGCAAATTAAATCATTGTCAGTCATAAGTGATTGATGAATTACTAACTTACTATTAATGCTGTTTTGAATATTTACATAGCGAGCTGATGATGGAAAATGAAACATTAAAATCGTCATTGAGAGTATGTTAAATCGCCCACGTATTGATTCTATTTACCACTTTATCCACATTGATATGTGGTAGAATGATACAAGAAAACCTGGGATATTGAGGCGTGGTGAGTCTGAGCTAATATGTTTTATTGTTTCTTGTTATATATAATAGAAATTGCAGTATGAATCAGTTTCGCCAGCACAAGTAACTACCAACGAAAGTTTTTATCGCGAGCGTCTTGAACATGCTTTGTATGACAACGAAAGCTTAAAATTAATGATCAGTAGGATGCGTTCAGATGGTGGCCATAGTGTTGGCTCCAACAGTCTTGCAAGGGAATCGAATACACTTTGCAATGCATGGGATGAGATTCCACATCAAGCATCGAGAGCTACACCTACTCCTAGTATTTTTGCTTCGGACACGCAGCAATGTAATATTGATCATGAAGAGCCTGAGCATACTACACCTAGTTCATCTAGACGTATTCGAGCTACTACAGCTTATGGGTTTGAAGACCATATTACCAATCCAGAAAATGATGTCAACTCTCGGTCGCAATCTTCTCTTTCACAAACCCATTTGTCTTGTATTAGTGGTGCAAATACACCTTACCGCTCAGGGTTGACTGAAGGTGTGCGTGCCAAAGATACAATTACGCCGAGTCCTACCCAATCTGCGTTGAATTTGAATAGAAGAGCAAGTCAAGCTTGGGCTGCACAGTCACCATCTACTGAATCTCCTGGAATGAAACTTCCTTTACATACCCACCACCACAGTGGCAGAGATCCAACGAGTATAAATCTGACTTCGCGTTTTGCTGCTGTTCAGAGTGGTGCAAGACGGTTTAGTACCAACAGTATAGTACCTTCGTCTCCACTTTCTCACGAAGCAGATCAAGGACATCATAATGATCGACGTACTCCGGTAGGGGATTGGGGACAGCGTGATTCTGAACATGATAGTAGTGGCAAATCGGAATCACTTTTACACGAGTTTATTTCAAAGCGCAAGACACTGGACAAGGAGCTGCGCTCACTATCTGAAGAAAAATCAAGAGTAAGTTTTGTAAATCAAAATAGTAGTACTTTTAGTTTATGCACTGCTGTGTTGACTGATTTCTTGTGCTTTGTATCCGTTTATTATTTTATAGTTGACATTTGAGCTTAGTCGTATTCCTGCTAGCAGTGGTGGTGGTGGAAACAAAAGCCGCAAGAGACTAGATGAGATTGAGGAGAGTTTGGATGTGGTGGATCGCAAGATGGCTGCCGTGCGTAAACAGATGAAACAAATTGGTATTTTATAAAATGTGCTTTTAAAAAATAAATGGACTGTTTTCTACAAAGTGTGTAGTTGATCATCACAATGGGTTGCTGTCAAGTTCAAACAGGGTTTGTTTTAAAATTCATTCATTGTGTAACAAACAAAATGCAGTTGTAGTTTGTAACAAACGTTGAAAAAGGTAGATAGCTTGAGAGCCGCTTAAAGCATTGACTCGATCACAACAGCGCTAGCACCACCACCTCCGTTACAGATTCCAGCAATGCCTTTACGACCACCACGTGTTTTGAGAACATTGATCAACGTAACAACGATACGTGCACCAGAACAACCAAGTGGGTGGCCAATGGCAACTGCACCACCAAAGACATTTACCTTTTCAGCAGACAATCCAAGGATTTTGCTGTTGGCAATCGCAACAACAGAAAAAGCTTCGTTGAGTTCGAAAAAGTCCATGTCCTCGATGGTTTGATTAGCGTGTTTCAGTGCTTTAGGAATGGCAAGGGACGGTGCAATCGTGAAGCGTTCAGGTTCCTAAAAGACAAAGATTGATACAGGTCAGTTGCATGTATTCAAATCTGTGCTAGATACAATATATACGTACTCGAGCAGCATCAGCCCAGCCAAGAATTTTGGCCACTGGAACGAGTCCCAATTCCTTGAGTTTTGATCCAGAAACAAGGATCAAAGCAGCAGCACCATCGTTCAAGGGACTAGAGTTTGGAGCAGTGACAGTTCCATCAACAGACTGAAAGGCAGGTTTCATAGCACGAAGTTTGGAAATATCCAAGTTGTTGATGCCCTCATCTTCAGAAATGGTTTTTCCAGGTTTACCACGAACGCCAGGAATTTCCACATTGACAATTTCGTTTGAGGAATGACCAGCCTTTGTAGCTGCTTGAGCACGTTGGTAAGATGAAATGGCATAGTCATCCTATATGGATTACAACAGATTTAAATTAGCATACCAGACATGACTAGGTGATAAACATCGATAATATACCTGAGCTTCGCGAGAAATCTCAAACTCTTTGGCACACAACTCTGCAGCATTGCCCATGACATACTTGTTGTAGACGTCAAACAGACCATCCTTGATAATACTGTCAACGATCTCTTGATTACCAAACTTTGTACCCCATCTCTGTCCAGGAAGATAGAAAGGAGCGTTGGACATGCTCTCACAACCACCTGCAGCAATAATCTAGATAAACTTGATTAGCTTCAATACAGACTATAGATGGTTTATGAAGCAACCGCAAACATCATACAACTGTGCAAGATAACATACATGAGCATTTCCAGAAGATATCGTCAGAGCAGCAAGCTCAATGGCCTTCATGCCAGATGCGCACACCTTGTTGAGCGTAGTGGCAGGAATGCTCTTTGAACAACCAGCACCGAGAGCAACCTGTCTAGCAGGATTCTGGCCATTGTTTGCTGAGAGGACATTACCGAAAAAGATCTCCTCAATCAGCTCAGGATTGATCTTGGCCTTTGTAATAGCAGCTGGTTTTACAAGTTATAACAGAAACATGAGATTGTTGAACACTCGGACTCTATTCAAGCTGCTTACCTTTCAGAGCAATGGAGCCAAGCTCTGTTGCAGTAAGAGGCTTGAGAGCACCACCAAAGGAACCCACTGGAGTACGAACAGCACTAACAATATATACTGAATCAACAGCAAATGCATACAGTTTAGTATAACGATGAAATCAGTTGACTGGATGCTCGGGCTGTAGTAGAACCAGCCAAAGCCCTTTGGACAGTCCAATATCTTATACAAAAGTATAATATTGATTGCAGATTCCATCCAGCTGCTTCAGCAGCGACCTTTAGTTTAAAACTCACCCGACTCTGGCATCGTAGATGAATAGTGCGGGTAAACCCTACAGGTGGATCAGCGGTTAATGCGTCCCTAATCATGCTGTAATGGCTTATCATATTCTACTTGTAGCAAGATTCAAGCTTAACTCGTCTCGATCCACTGCTTTATTATCACTGCAACTTCAATAAAGCTTGTATTGTTTTTACCCGATTATGTTACGCTCATCTGCTGATATTAAAACTGTTGCTCGTTCCGAGTCTTTGAAAAAGGCTAATACAAAGGGTATTGCACAATACATTTCTTATTGATTCGCAAGTCCACCAACTGTCTATTCATTAACTGCTATGCAGTTGAATGGTGTTTTTGTTGGTCGAATGACTTGTATTGACTTGGATTTTGTCCAAAAGATGCTGTATTTGTAGAAAAAAAACAAACTACAAAAGACAAGTCAAGTATTCGTATAGCAAGACCAACGTCACTTTCATCTACTTTAACCTCGGCTCAAAGACTGGTTCAATGTTCAACACCAACTGCAGTCGATTCGCGCGTCTTATCAACGAAACCACGTTCAACGACACACTCGACTCTTGCTGCTGCAAAAACTAATAGTGTTGTATCTAAACCCAAATCAGTTTCAAATACTCGTCAATCTACTCCAGTATCAAAAATGACTACTACCATGTCCAAGTCTCGATCTGCTCAACTCAAACCCGTGCAAAAGGTGTCAGGAGTGCAAAGGCATTCCGTCTCGGCCTATTCTTTAACTGCCAAGGTTTGCTAAAAATATGGGTTTCAGGAGTTTGATCAAATACAAAGCATAAATAATACTGATTATGCCATTGCCAATCGAATTAATCCTTCTAGTCGGCTGAAGCTCCAAGTTTAATGCAACACATAAAGAAAAATGGCCTTGGACCAGGTGCTTTATATCAAGATTGCTAATATTTTACTGAATATGTAAAAACATCAGTGCTGATAAACTAGTGTGTTTTCAACTTTGATGTTTAAATGGACGCAACATTTAGAAATCCCAAACACGGTTACTCTTGCAATGATTGCCAAACGAAACATTCCCAACTGGTCGTTATTATCTTGTTCTGAGCTGTAAGTTATAGTGTATCACAGGCTGCTTAAACAGGTGTATTATTTTCAAAGTATATTGTTTGTAATCCAGTTTGAATCTTTAATGCTATCAGATTAGAGGAAATGAATATCATGACACACGTTCGACTTGACAACGAATGCATTGTAAAGGTAGCTGAGCTATACCGATTACCAAGAATGACTCATCTCTACCTATCAAGGGTAGGTTGATTTTGTGTCGATCAAACATTTACTATTTTATATGGGTTGCAAGACAGTGCAATATTGATAGTCAGATATCGAGGTAGACTAAATTAAAGCATATAATCTAGAATATGCTGGACTCTATTCCAAATTTGGATTTCTGTCAAAATACTATACGATTTTTGATTCTTTCTCATAACAGATTAAAAACTGTTCAAGGAATTCAACAATGCACTGCTTTGGAATTGTTAGATCTCTCTGACAACCAAATTATTATTTTCGATAAAGGTGGAGTACAGTTTATATTGAATACATCATGTTGAGTATATACAAAACTGACCCATTCAGGTATTGTATTTCAGATGCATACCCAAAATCTATCGAGTATCTCATGATGCAAAACAATCCATGTGCGGAATCGCCAGATTTCAGACTGCGAGTTGCAAACAGCATTACAAGTATCAGGGAAATAAATCAAAGTCGTGTTGGTTGCATTGAGCGTCGACTAGCAAAACATACATTTGGTGGAATGTAAGTTGTTATACTAAACATACCGCATATTCAAACATGGAGTTTAATTTCTAAAAATCAATTTGGTGTTTTGGTTGAATTCAATATAGTGAAGATATATTGGTAGCATCAAGCAACACTACTGATTTGAACGGGATGGATAGCGAAAGCTATTCTGATGAATCCGATGATGATTCAAATGAGCGTGTATTGCCACGCATTGATACACAAACCAATTCAATTCAATCCAAATCACTCACCCATATTGGTGTTGACAAAGAACCGGATTCAGCATCAACACAGTACGAATCAGTTATTTCTGAGATTCTTGATCGATCTCGCCAACGACAGTCTGAGGTAACAAATGCTTGTTCCAAATACATGATGGATTGTGGCATTGGCGGGTTTGTCAATTGGATTCAATGCTCCAACTGATTTAATTTTTTTGGTAGATGGAGCATCAATTTAAAATGAAAACGAATCTATCAGCAGGATTAATAACAGAATTTAAACAACAAATGGAACACTGGATTACTCAAAAACAGCAAAATCAACACTACAGACAAAAATGAGTGACAGGCAGTTACGACATGATTTAGAATGCGAACCAATCATTAACTATTCGCGTCATCACGGCCGTATTCACTTGATAAAACACTAAATAAGGGTGTCAAAATACAATAAACAACCAATCTCATGACATGGTCTTCAATTGTGTAACAAAAAGCAGTGTCGCAAGGTATAGAAGTTGATAGTGTCTATAAGCCCTGTAGACAATCGCTTGAGTAAAGAGTAGTTTTGTAGGGCGTGATCCCAGACACAGAGGGAGAATTGAAGACATTGATTTGTAGAAAGTGCAACAAAGATTCCAACATGATTTATGTTCAAAGAGATGGTATAGAAGAGGCTCGTTTACGTGAAGATGGCTGTACTATTAAAGCAGTGCAGATCGATTGCAGACTCTCGAGAGTCACGTTATGTGGCATCGTAAGCAGTAGCAAGTCAACCGGAAGATGGACCGGAAAATGGACCATCTAAGCAAAAGAGGGTTTCTTGCGCTTGTTCAAGACAGTTATTTCGACAATATATTTAATATTCTTTCTGAAACTCACTTGCATCGATCCCATACTACGAAATGGTGTCCTTTAGTGTCAACTCGCCTATTCCTACAGACATCACTACCGAGTGTCGCAAATGCGCTAATATCATCGACCACTTTGTTAAACCCGAGAAAAATAAAGGTCCTGACCAGCTTATTCCCACTCATATTCTGGGTAAGAATCATTAATGCAAACTAACCAGAATCTTGCCAACTGCATTGATACAACAGCATGCTAACTTTCTAACTAGCGAATGCCAAGGGAGTTGCCATCATCACTGTCATCAAAGCAGGATTCATCTTTTCTGGACGGGGCGGAAGTGGTCTTGTTGTTGCCAAGTGAGCCATATGGATTGCTTTATTACGGACTTGCTGAATTGTCTTGTTACTAATTGGTTGTTTGTTTCGGTATTGAAACAATGTTCACATGGTGCTGTTATTCTTTGCTACAACGGATAGACTCGCTGATGGATGTAAGTTGTCTGTTTTTGCTGGCTATAATTATTGGCGATCGTAACAAAAATGAGCTTGAAGCTTATTGGTTTGTTGATACTTTGCATCTGTTGAAAGTGGCAGACTAGCCATATATTAGTCTGCTTGTATTGCTTTTACTCATCTATATGTTGTTTGATATGTTTTACAGCCTGGTCTGCACCGTCTGCTATCGTAAGACCAACAACTGTTTTTCGTTTAGGATGCAATTGTGTAATTTCAACCTTTTTGCTAATTGAGCTTCTGTTTACTAAACTTTTATGAATCTGCTTCGGTTTCAAAATCAGGGCACTGCTGGAATGGTATGTCTATATCCTTTGTTGCTGGGACTATCTGATGTACTAATTTTGTTTTGGAACTGAACATGCATGTATATAGGGTGTTGGAGGACAGATTGGTGCGGAAATCACCGATTTTGTTATCATCTTAAATACCGATGATGCGGTTCGTGCATTTAGTATGGGTGGAAATGTCACTATTGGTGGAAATCTGTCAGGTATGTAGCTTGGAAGCTTGTTGGTGCGATGTCAACTGTATTGCAATCACAACGCAATTAAACCGTAAGCTTTACTAACACAAATTTGAATTGCAAAGTTGCTGCTGGCCCTTTTGGTAGAAACGCTGAAGCAAGTGGAGCCATTGGATGTTTAGCTGCTATATACTCGTACTCAAAAACAAAAGGACTTTTTGCTGGAGTTTCTATTGAAGGATCTGTTATTGTCGAACGAAAAGAAACCAATGCATCCTTTTATAATGCTCGTCATACTCCTCGCGAGATTCTTTCGGGATCAGTCATGAAGCCAAATGCAGCTCAAGTGTTGTATCGTGCTTTGGACAGACGTGTAGCTGCTTCTAATCCACAGATGCCACAAGGCTCTGAATTAAACACGGCCAATCCTATGTCGGCACCCATTCATAACTCTAGTAATCTGCCAGCGTATACTTATGGAGGACCAGTCGGTTCTTCTAAAGTTTCGCCACCTACCCCCGGATATATTGCTACACCTACAACTTCCACTGGTTTACGCAAGCCACCTCCAATCCCTCCTGTTCTTCCTCCTCGTGTACTTGCTGCTCGCGCTCTGTATGATTTTAATGGAGAGCAGCCGACCGATCTGAGTTTCAAGAAGGATGATATTGTCATTGTTACTAAGCGCACAGATAGTACTGAAAGCTGGTGGGAAGGCGAATGTGATGGTCGCAAGGGCGAAGTAAGTTGTCGTACTACATTTTGATAATACAATTGAATGCTAACTGAGTCGTTTATAGTTTCCAGGAAATTATGTCCAGTTATAGTACCCTGTCCGAGGTACAGATACATAGTACAAATAGGACCTTGGGTGTATTTTGATTTACAATCTTGAAATCTCACCATCTACTAAATGAATTCGCATTCTTTTGAATTAGACTTTTATTTGATTAAGATATTGAAAAAAATGATTGGCCAAAATTCTAGGTCTTGCAAAATGAGAATGACAGTTGGGTTACAAGACGGATGATACGAATCATTTAAGCCCGAGCTAACGTTCATCTAACGAGCTACATAACGTTGCACTGAGGGCACAGCTCCATAGACTCCTCGTCTTCGATGCTCCTAATTGCCCTACCCTGTTCTGGATCTTCTTCAAACAGTACCAATTTACTTCCAGATGACGCCTGTACTTTTTCATCCAAATGAGAAGCGATGCTGCGCGAAATAGCCGAAATGCGGATTGTGTGTTGAATCACTCCACGACTTTCATCCATATCATCGCCATCCAGATTCGAAGTTTTAAGCGTCGAGGAGGGTTTGCATCCACAACTCCATATACAACGTTGCAAATTGGGTTTGATGTCCCATACGCCATGGGACACCCAAACTTGGACCACTCGAACTTTGTCAGCTATTTCATTGAAAAAGTGTACACGAGGGAGATAGATTTCTGTAGTGGCATTTTCACCCTTGTTCATAAAAAGCCTAGGATCGCCAATCCACGCCCCTGTAGTATCTACACTATGCTCAAACGTGTATACAAACTGTTTTAGGTTCAGATTGAAATCTTGAGCAATGGGCGTGCCTGGAGTTTGAATAGCAAACGGGCGAGTAAATGCTGTAAGTGCACGTGCTCCTGCATCTAGCAAAGTAGATCCCTCATGAGCTCCAGAATAAAACTCATCTGCCAAAAGAGCTGACTTGCTGGATGATGGGTCTACCACACCGTCAGTATTAAAAGTAAGTGTCTCTACTTTGCTGCTACTGCTAGCAGTTGTTGACACGTCGGCAGTCAAATTACTTTTCGTTTCCGAGTCATACATGTGTTTCTCTACTTCTTTTGCGACCACCATTGCTATGGGCGGTGCCCAAATACTCAAATCTTCTCCATTCCATTGATCTCCCCACAAATTGTTGTTGTCAGAACAATAGTTCCACAATGTGAAATTCATCAGATTCCGTTCAAGGGCATTCATGTTGGCGTCAAGAGCTTGGATTTGGGCCGAATAGTCACCAGTAAGATATGCATGCCTGTTATCCATATCATATGGAATTCCAATTTCACCCACTACACAAGGGTAGTTTCCCATTTGATCCAAACCCTCTTGCTGCAACAGTTTCAATTGACTTTTAAATGTCGATCTGACGCCTGCTTCTCCAAATCGCACTGCAAAAGCTATGCTTGAATACTGGCCTCTCAAAAACCCGAGATAGTCCACTCCATACCACGTGTTGAAATGCTTGGTAATGAGAGTGAGCCCATCGTACCAATGTGGAGCAAAGCACAATGGTCCGTCAAGGGCGTGGGTCGAAGAGTTGCTGCCATATTCTCCATTCGAGGAAAAACTCGGTGGATAGGCATTCACAGGAGGCTCGACAAAAATAATAGCAGAAGAATGGACAGAGCGAATTCCGGTGGCAAACTTCTGGATAAAGGGCATCCACGCATCAGTGAGAAAATTAATGTGCTTCCCTGTTGTAGGATGCTTGGAAAAGTAATCGGGCTTGAGAACAGTATGAGAGAGCGGATCCCATACACCATGGTCGGCCCAAATACAAGGTATGTTGTCGTGCCATGCTCGGATACCGTGAGGATCAACAGTCTGGGTGGCCACACAGGTTGGACCAAATGAGCCTACGTCCCAGACCTGAACGTTTTGGCATGCAATGCCCGCGCCAAGAAGCATGGTTTGCAACGGAGTAGGGGTCAAGCCTTTTCGCAGCTCTTGTGACTCCATAAGCTTAGTAATATCCTCGCAGCCAATATATCCCGATGACGGCTCATTGAGCGTATCATACCCAACCACTACATCCGATTCAAGCCCAGGCGTAGCGTGGATGGCTTTAGCTAGAGCAGTCACCGCACCCAAATAATGCGATTGTAAAAAGTCTTGAATATTTACACCCGATACAAGACAGTTGGGTGCAAATATACGGCCGGCAAAGAACAAGGTGAACATTGTTGCTGCAGCCAGTTTGTAGTAATTAGTCGCCCAAATCATCTTGGGATAGTGGGCAGGATCAGGGTATAAGTTCTGGACAATTGCAGCATTGGTTGAAGCAAAGTTGCGAGGGTTGAGACCTACTAGATCCAGTGACCATCCAGGTGCTCCCGATCCACCACAATGACGAGACCATACATCTTGATGAGGGTCAATGAATACGCGAAATCCATACCGCTTGGCTACAAGTAGAATTTGAACAACATAATTGATGTAGTCGTGGTCGTATATTCCTCTATAGTTTGGGTATTGCGGAATAGACAATAAATTGAAAAAATATCAGCTACAAGCTATACTATATGGATTTGTATATCTATCCATTGCTACAGTGATATGATGAATATGCAAACATTTGCAATAATACTTACGGCCCAGCATGTTCAATAGCCTCCCAAGTTGTATTAAATCTTAAAAAGTTGAATCCCCATGAATGCAGTCTAGCAAAGTGCTGGTCAGCCTCATCCAAAGGAAAGGGCCTTCCCACAAAAGATATATTGCGATGGTCAAAAAACTCTTCAGTTAAAAATGAATGTGATGGCAAGCGAGGCGTGTAAGGTTGCTTTACACTGCCAGATAGGTTGACACCTCGAAGGAGAACTGTGCGTCCTGTTATGGCATCGATGAAGAAGCGAGTGTTTTTTGCATGAAGAGGACCAGTTGCAGTTGTTTTTGGTTGATGCAACTCTGTAGTTGGTGAAGTTTTCATGATTGGGTTCATGCTTTATGCAAGTACTTTCACTTGCAAATGGTAAGTACTGAATAATAGTTTGACAGTGAAATGATTGAAAATATGGATTACAGCCGTATTCACGTAAAATGGAACTAGTATTTATCTCGCACTGTTTTGCTTTGGAATAAACAATGCTTAAATATTCGTTCCGTTTTCCTACTAGACATTGGCTGCTTATTCAACATTATCAATTCTTCCTGTGTATGGGATCGCCCGCCCTACAAAACCATTCCTTATTCAAGCAATTGCCATCAGGGTTTAGGAATAGGCAATATGGAACTCTATACCTCGCGACATGACTGTTTGTTGAACGGCTGGCAAGCCATGTCTAATCAGTCAATTTGTAGTCTTGTGAAATGGTGTATTGTCTAGAATCAAATGAATGTCAAGTATCCTTTTAGTTATTGTTCGGAAAATTCTAAAATATAAAAGCATTTACAGATCCCTTAATAACCTCTATATGACACACAAAATTAAGCTGTAGTTTTAAACTGAGATTATCCCCTCCTCCCTTTGGTATAGTCATACATTGCACGATCACCAAGTTTATCCATTGCAATTCAGATATTGAGTGACTATTTTAATCAAACTTGTATTTGTTGTATTCTAATATTGCACAGATATGCTCACATTTTAGCCAAAGAAAACAAAGGTTGCATGTCTCGGGAATACAACAGCCGTTATTTCCATGTTGGCCACCCAATTTCGGCTTAAAGAAAAGTACTGACTTGAATGGCATGAACACCTATTGCTTATATCTCCTATGCCGTGGCGACAATCTGACTTGTTGACACGATCAGTTTGTCGGGCGACCTGCTGCTCTTCTTGATTGAATGCAGGACGTCACTCATTTGGTCTAGCGGTTACTCGCCGATCTTGGTTCTGCTATGACGAAAGAGCTTTGATTCTCGACCAGTAGAGTCTATATTAACCTAAAACAACCGTGCAGTTTTACAAATGGAGAATTCACGTTTCCGAAAGGCTGCTATTGCAGCTTGCTTGATGCTATTAATATTTCCGAAACACAATAAATTGGGCTATTGAATATAAATATTTTTCAGAGTCCCTAACCCTTTTATCTTGAGCTGCAGAAAGAAGGGTGCACTAGAGGCTGGAGAGTTGAAAAAAAGATAATCAGGTATGATGTATGTGTAGCAAGTCAGCATGACGAGGGTCAAAATGAAAGTGAAGTCAATAGATTTGCAAAGCATATGTAGCAAGTCAAAGCATTTGTCGCAGATGATATTCATAATAAGAGGCACCGTCAAGCAATAGCAGGGTAACAGTGCTATGCGGTAGACCATAAGTCATTTGTAGATAGTTGGGATTCGTAGCAAGTGCCTCATCAATGCATTTCCGTGGGCTCAAGAGCTCCACTACAATACAACAAAGGCACAAGCTCAGTGGCCCAACACCAAGAGGCACACTTTGAATAAACAAACCATCATGATAAAAGGATCGTCATTTCTATCATCTTTCCATATTGTGTATACCCGGCATCAACCCAGTCATACAAATCCACTACATAAACAGACTTGTCTATTTAGCTGTTATTACATCTGCTCACACTTTGTCTTGGATCACCTCAACTATATATTAAATTTCGAATCCGACAATTTGATCAGTATCAACTCCGACGTTCTGCTATAACCTTTCCAATCGCAGTTTGATTCTTAAAGACCAACCTTTTTCTCAATCCAGAAATCATCTTTTAACTTTACGACTTGTACTTCACAATGCCTGCACTTGCATCCACTATTTTCAAAATCAAGGCTATTGCCGATTACATTTCTCCGTCTCCACATCTGCTCTCATTCCGCAAAGGACAGCCGTTTTATGCTCTTTCTGCTGACAGTGAGCGTGGGGTCTACTTTGTATCTACCCAGTATGCGACTCCTTTTGCTCGCACTGCTGTATCAGGCATGGTTCCCATCCGCTATTTCCAAGAGGTTGATCTGATGAGCAGGGACAATGGTCTTCCTAGCCAGTCTACTTCACAGAAGACGGACCGTCAACGCCAATCCGCGGTTGCTCAGACAACATCCAAGAAAAATGAATCCAATGCGGCCAACTCCGACCAAATGCAGATTCAGTCAGAAACTCAGGTTGCGGCCAAGACTGCCGCATACCCTCAGGCTCATGCAAAGCGCAGTTCGCCACAGGCTGCTATTGTGCCACAGTCCATGGCAGCCACTGTGGCTGAAGCACATGTGTCATTACCACCAGCTCCAGCTGTGCCAGCCAAGAATGCTACTCACTTTACATCGAGTACTATGGACAGAGTCAGAGATGCTGCCATCCCTCGCTCTCAGCCCAACTCCAATCATAAGCAGGGGTTTCAGATCTCTGCAGAATGGGCTACTCTCTTGCGCTTTCAGCCTCATGTCATCTTTGCCGACGTCATGTCTGTTCGTGCTACTGGACGCACTACTGGCGATGAGTTTAGAATCAAAGTAATTCGCGGTGCTTGTAGCCATGTGATGATTCGCTCCACCACCGACTTGGTTGAGTTGCATCGACAGATTGTCTGTCAATGTCCTACCGTTTCGCTTCCCGAATCTCCTTTTTCTAGCTCTTATCAACTCCTGGATCCTGCCACAAAGGTCCAAAAATTGGAAATTTATTTAAACACCTTGATCTCTTACCCTTGGCGTGCAAATGGGGTTTCATCGTCTGCCAATGAACCCAATATGCCTACCGTAGTTTCAAGTTTTTTCCACCCACAGTCCGAGGCAGAGGCTGCAATGCTCCATCAGTCACATATTCGTCGTGATTCTGGATTTGATGATACATGTCAGCGCAAGGGCCTCAACCAGCAGGGTAAAATTCACGAGGTCTGTCCATGGACTATACAGCGCGAAGAGCAAGATGTCTCTAGCAATCTCCCGCTAACTGCATCACAGCGTATGTATTCCCAACAACACCACCAATTGCAGCATCACTATCAGTTGCAAAACCAACACCAGCAAAATCTGCTTGCTCAACAACACATGCAACAACGAAAACGTAGCACTGGCGGATTTTTTTCACAACTGTTCCGCGCTGGAACGCAAGCAGTCTCCCAATGATCACATCTTCATTATATTACAGTACTTGGTAGTCTCTCTCTGTTTGCATACATTCTGCGTGTCTTGTTTTTCTGCCATGTTTTCATACCTTTTTTAACTTTGCAAGGGTTTCCAGTCTAACATCTGGCGACATTTGATTAAAATGACATTTTTAAAATACAAAAATGTATATTGCACACTAAAATCTCGTTTTTATATTTTTTGGATAATGGGGTTGGAATAATATGCAAGCCTACACACGCTTACATGTTTAGTCAGTGGCCAATGAATTTCCCTGCACAAGTTAATTGAAAACGTGCTTTGCAACTCAACTCGCCATTCTGAAACAGCTACTTTTGCTCGTTGTACTACTCTTGACAGCCATGAGACGATCATCCGTATCGTTTTCCCAGACAGGTGTAAGCCAATTGGAACCAAGTAAATACTTTACAAACACAAAAAGTCGCAAGCAATCAGTAAAACCACCAAGCATAGCGACTCGTAAAGGCACAGGATCGTTTAAAGAGTTGAGTATTGTCGCTTTAAACTCTGGATCAAAATAATAGAGTATTCTGACACTTTGTAACTGGCCATGCGTTCTGGAAACTGTTAGTGGACTACATTTGGAGCAATTAGATGCATATGGGTCGCGTCCTTCAGTACCAACAACACCAATCATTTCCCACTCCAAAAACATGTTTACTCCAATTGAAGTGCGGTAGGTAATCCAGCATCAATTCCATATATTATACTGTTTGATGATGCTTTAGCTGCAAATACAAGTGATACATCAAACCCTATTTAATCAGATCATCTCGACTGCTATTTCAACACTGATAGGCAACCTACACGCCTTTTGGTTATAGACACAAAGCAGTTTGATATCGACCATTTTATTCGTAAGTACATGGCGCATATATAATCCAGTCGTATAGATTATCAATATAAATACACTTTAAACTATTGATGATGCTATGCTTTTGAAGAATAGGTGAAGCAGTGATCACCCATGCGATAAAACCTAATCGGGAACTTCAAAAAGTCCTCGACTCGATCGAGTTTGAAAATTTTCTAAAAGCAGGTGTGCTTTTTGTGCAAGCATTTATTCGTGAGCAGCTTGTACGAGCTCAAGAGCAAGCATCCAAGTCTTGGAACAATGTTCCTCCAGCATTCATTCGCCAAGTAAATGAAATTTCAAAGTAGGATTGTTTAATGATATTTTAACCAGTAGAATGCATCTTTTTGCACTATTTTATCTCCAATATTTTACTGAATTTAAATGGCTTGATGCTTATTTGGTTTGTTTTATAGGCAAGAGCTTTTCTCAATAGAAGGCATCTCAAGTGCAGATGCTTGCCATGAAACAAAAACCAAATTACACAACTTTTCATTGTCGTATTGCTTTCTACTACTATACAACTCTCGAAAATCGCATGGTTTAGCCAAAGAAAGATATCATTTCGAGGTAAGCGTTGAATATCTAATCATGTCGACAATCATTAACAAGGCACTACAAATAAATATGTATTGTGCACATTTAGGGAATATATAACATTGCAATTAGTTTTGTAAAGTCTACCCTGTCGGCACATTCACTCGATCAAGTCATTGATCACGAATTAAACTTTCTATTTCGATCACCATTGTTTGCAACGCTTCCAACAAAAACCATGATTGATCCGATTCAGCAGCAATTTATTTCTGCTATACGTGATTTGCAATCGTGCTCTAATAAAAACGGCACACTTCAAGGTCACTCTAACAACCCACTTGAAAGCATGGGCATGCTACACTTTATTAACTTAAATCGTAGAGACTCGTCATCTTTGCCGTGTGGAAAAAAGTTGCATGATGGAATGCAAGACTTGCCATCCAATCAATCGTTTGATCCACTAGGTTCAGCACTCAAACATAACCAAAACAGCCGTTGTAAAAATACACATGCATCATCACTACCACGTATGGGTGGTGTCGGTAAATGGGGAAACTATGTTGGAACATCACGACACAATCAAAAATTAAAACCCATGCATGCAAGCTTGGATACTAGCTCTAATTTTATGCAACTTTCATCTACTGAAGGGATTGGTGCTGCTCATTCTTCTGGTCATCCTGGTTCAACCCTTTCTTCTTCCGTTAGAGGCCGTAGCAGGGTATCTAGTGATATAAACACTCTTGCATTAAATTCTAGACCAAATACAGTGGATACCCGACACAAGTATGTCTTGCGACTATATTACTGTTCCAAATTTTGATTCTTGTCAAACACTGCTAACTGCATGTTGCTGGGTTGTGCTGATATGCATTATAGAAGAATATCACTCAACGATGTGCGAATGCTTCGATCACCTTTAGCAAATGAAACGCTGCCACCTGTTCAACGATTTTTGTTTGTCCAGTCGCGTCCAGAAGCAATCAGTAGTGTAGTTGGGTGACTGGAATCATGAATAGTGTGCTTGACTAAGCCTTGTTAGATCTTGATATATTTTCAATGATATGCTGTGGCAACAATTCAAATATAATTATATACCCTTTATCTTGTATTCGCGATTATACACTTTATGAGATCAAATAGTGGTTATAGACTAGAATATTGATTATATATTTATTGATGGAAAGCAACGGTAAAGTGTATAGAAATGATTTCAAGGTCATGGTCAATGTATCGTGTCAAATTGCAAGTGTATGGCATACATGAATTGAAATGTAACACATCAAATAGGTATGGGTAATCATTGGTCAAGTGTTGGCTCAAATATTAGGAGATACCTTTGAGTGCCGCTGCTGCCTGCCGTGCTGCATCTGGTGGTGCGGTTTGCATTAATGTCTCTATTACTGTTTCAAGCTCGTAGATTTGTGTTTTGAGCGAGCTATCAAGTTACTCGGCCAAAAGCCATACGTAAATAACATTAATTAAAATGGGTTTAAAACACTATTTTGTCAACAGTATCAACTCACCGGTTATGAACAATCAGCGATGCGTTTTGTGCCCGCTCTTCAGCAATTTGTGCACGAAGTGTATCCACACTTGTGCGCTCACCTGCTCCAGCACGCCTATGGTTTTCTAAATCCCGAAGTGCCAATTCCTTTTCTTTGATTAAATGCTGCTCGTGCTGTTCAAGTACTTTGACTCGCTTTTCAAGAACTGTAGTCTTATCCATCAGGGATTGGTTGGTCGATGTGAGTTCTCTCTTGTCGTGTTGGTGCTGAGAGATCTGGTCGCGAAGAGACTTGACAAGATCATCTTGTGCAGACTGCTCTGCATTAGGCTGGCGAGATCGAGATGAGGTAGGTCTCTATTATTGTAATCACAACAAAAAATGAATCAGTCACTATTTGATCCAACCATTGAGTATATAAGCATTTCATGTGTAATAGTTTGAACCAATGCAGCGAGCCTAAAAATAATAATAGTGTCTCGCTTCTAAACTGCAATAGTTTATTCCCGATAGCAATAAAATGCTGGAAAAGCCAAGATTCACTGTCATTAAATCTTACCGTAACAAGAGGTTTTTTTGACATGGCTGTCGACTGTCCTTGAGTCGAGGCAGAACTAGACGGACGAGACTTGAGAGTGCCTGCCTCGCCCAATACAGGTGTAGACATGGATCCATCATTAAACTGATCTGCTTCTCCTTCGATCAACGTACCCATTCCAAACGTAGCTGGGGATGTTTTTGGTCGCTGGGTCGAATCTTGCAGAATACCAATGTTGGTTTCGGCCGGCTGCTCCGAAGCATATTCCAGGATGGGTTGAGTAATCGATATTTCTGGACCAGCAGTAGTATATCTCTTGGACCAAGCAGAGGCTGTAGATGTGTCTGAATGGATGGCAGACACAGGCCTTGATGACTTGGTTGCAATAGAATTGGCAGATACAGATGCGTTTCCTGTTTTGAGAACACTCTTGTTAGCCGGGACTTGGCTTAGTTTCTGTTGTCGTGAGGACTGACTCGATGTCTGTTGCTGGATACTATTGCTTGCTTGTTTAGATACTGACGATCCAAGAGTCTGTTTTCCCATATTTAAGCTATTCATGGACGCCAACGGAATCGCTCCTGACGAGATCCCATCTGGTCGCTGCAATAAACTATAGCCTTTTTGTTTCTGTACACTAGCACTGGTTGGCCGAGTTACAGATCGTTTTTCCAGTGTTGAAGAAAGTTGGAGATATGAATGCGATTGTGTCTGATCCACACTCAAGCTAGTCGATACCGGTGGATGAGCATTGATATTCGGATGGCTCGATGGCAATATACTTGCATTTTCCTCAAGTCTTGCTGATCCTTTGATTGATGGTGCCTGCTGCGTGTTTGAGGCTACTCCATTAGTATCCTGTTCATTTGTTTCGAATCAGCGAGTTATAATGTTAAAACAGCACAATCCTCGATGTATTACCACCTTTTCAAATCTAATACATCACTTACAGACAGATCGATCTGTTCAAAATGCGGTTTTGTTGATTGTGAATCTGTAATGTTCATATCACTGTGTGTGGCATGCATTTCAAACGATTCTTGGTAAATTTAATACATGGCTAAATGTTAAGCCGATCAAGATTTGAGCTATATTGCCAAATTTAGAATTGCCATTTCAAAATACTTTACCTTTAGATTCTTTTGGTGTTTGTAAAGAAATGATGGGTGATGCCTGATGCTTGTAAGCGTATACCAGCTTATTAGGACTGGCAGAGGATCCAAGGCGGTTACTTGATCGAGGCTGTGAAACCTTTGTGGATTTGACTAGAGCTGTTGTTGCCATAGCTGAAGACGGTTTCGAACGCGCTTTTGCCTCTGACATGGCTATTACGACCACTGGGTATCTTTGATGTTGGTGGTGCAAAATATATTGTTTGAGTTTACTGCTGCTGGACAATAATTTATATAGATATTTTCTGGACTGTTTAAAATGTATTTTAGTGATATAGCAGTAAAAATTGCGGAAATTTTTGTTGTGGACAAGTCAATATACTTTTTAGATTCGGGTAAAGGAGTCTTGCGCCATATTCACGTAAAATGGATCACTAAATAAGGATGCCAAAATATATAGTAAACAGCCACTTTGTCAAATCATTGATGCCAGTTTCCGCTAAATTTACTGAACATCGTGTCGCCTGAACTCCTTGATAACAACTCTGAAAAAACATGTCCTAATATCTATTTGATTCTAGACAATACACCATTTCACAAGGCTACAAATTGACTGATTAGACATGGCTTGCCAGCCGTTCAACAAACAGTCATGTCGCGAGGTATAGAGTTCCATATTGCCTATTCCTAAACCCTGATGGCAATTGCTTGAATAAGGAATGGTTTTGTAGGGCGGGCGATCCCATACACAGGAAGAATTGATAATGTTGAATAAGCAGCCAATGTCTAGTAGGAAAACGGAACGAATATTTAAGCATTGTTTATTCCAAAGCAAAACAGTGCGAGATAAATACTAGTTCCATTTTACGTGAATACGGCTGTAATCCATATTTTCAGGTGATCATGTGGGCCATGTAAAAAGTAGTCGTGAGCCTTATTTGATCCAAACTAGACCCTTACCTCGTGAAGAGTAATGATGGAATTGGAGGCTGAAATCAGTTCAACTTCCAACACTTCAATTGCTATGGGCAGATAGTTTATACACCAGATTCCTTTTGCATCATCTTACAGTGACTCTGCTTTGTAATGTACAATATTTGTTGCGCTTTCCTACTACAGATTGACTTTAATAGATATTCACAATTCTTTTAAACAATGTCCATCATATAATACAATCAAGCTATGGTTTTAAATTGAGATGATCCACTTTTAACATAGCCATACATTCTACAATCACCAGATCTACCCACTTTAATTCAGATATTGGGGTCGACTTTTGATATTATCAACGAAACTAAAAACTTGTACATTCGCGTTTTAGTTCAAGACAACAAAATTGCACGTCTCGAAAATGCAGCTGCTATTTCCATGTCAATCACCCAATATTTCTTGTAATGCCCAATTTGGATGAAAGAAGGATTGGAGATTGAACAAGTGAGATTTACTGAACTTGTGATGTGATCATTCATACAGTTTTTTATACAAAAATGGGCACGGCGGAGAAGACCCGCAAACTTTAGAGTTTAGGACACAATGCTGACCAATGAATTGGCGTAAATTGGCATCAATCGTTTCATGAAACTGTTTATTATAGATTTTGATATTCCTATCTAGTGTTTCATTTACGTGAATACGGCGGTAGTAACATGTCTGCTCCCCTCCTCTCCACTGCCCAATTGCTACAACCAGAAAATCTACTGGTGTTGGTTATCAATATCATCGTCATATTTGGTAATGCACTAGTCATGGCATATTTTATCTGTTCCATTGCACATTCCAAACGAATGTGGTCACTTCCCCATCTGATTGTCATTATCAACGCAGCCGCCATTATTTCCCAAATCGTTGGGCTTTTAATCATGTATATGCCAATGGGGAGTTTTACTAGTATCGTTATGGGCATTAGTCTAGTTGTCGGACTGCTATGTCTTTTGGGTTTGATGCTACTTCAATTAGAGATTCGGATTGCATTTTCAGCGCTTTTACGAGCCCGCGAAACTGAGCGGATTGGACAACCTCGAGCAATCATGGTATTGGTACTGATTCATATTTTCTTTTGTTGGGCAGACTATATGTTTTTGTTCGGAAATCCTACCCGTTTTACTATATGGGTGAGTCTTACTTTGTGTCGAGAGTAGATGCATCTTGAACTATATGCTTTGGTTTTACTTTAAATCCAAGTTTTAAACGTGTATGGTATAAATCACTGGTGTTGACAAACTGATCGTATATCTAGTGGCATAGTATTGGTTTACCCCTCCAAGTAATTTGGATCACTTCTGTGAGCATGTACCAAACAGTTGTTATTTCCAAACAGCTGTTTATCCACCACCAAAATCTGGGCCAGCCCATCTCCAACTCAAAAAGCTACCAGATTACCGTGCCGCTGGTCTTGGGAACAGTATTAGGGATTGCTGCGGTCGGGTTTGTTATTAGTAGTGGACTTTTTGGCAGTTATCCGCCTGATTCGCCCTATTACAATCCTGCATGTCTATTCTATCAATTGGCAACCATTTGTCTAGGATGTGAGGTGATTTTCGAATCCGTGGCTCTTTTATCATTTACCCTCAAAATCGCCTCTTGGTCATCCATCAAAACTCCACCGTCGTCCAATACTGACCATAAAGAAACTATCGCTGTGCTCGGATATTCGAGATTGTCCCAGCTATCATCAGGCTCTCCTTCGCGCTTTACCATATAAATCTATTGTATTTAGTAAAAATTTACCACCAATGCACTGGTTATAAAAAGTCGGTGATATCTCAATATACAAAAATAAGGTTGTACCCGACATAGCTCAATAGTAAGCATGCCACAAACCAAAAAAGGTTTAAAGCGCATCGTTTTGGTCTGCTTAACGGACCATAGTAAACTACCATGACTAATAGATAGTCGTATTTTTATAGCCATGTTAACCCGTGTACAAAAAATTGACTTGCTTTTATCAATCCATTACATTAAATGGACATATCCACACCAGTAATACCATAAACAAATGATTCGGCTTCACACAACTATTTAATCCTAGTTGATGCATTTTCAAATCAATACCAAATTGAATCGACATTTTAGCGACTATCTAGACGATATTGCTTAAATACACGTTTAACAGCATCGCAAATCACAACACCACAACGTTCAACTTCACGAGCAGTAAATCCAGCAGACACAATAATACGTATTGAAGGTGGTGGTGGATTATGCTCTTGATTATACACATACTTGGCACGAGTAACAAGTATGCCGTCTTTAAGCGCCAAATCAACGATTTCTTGCAGGATTCGGTCGTTTTCTTGTCGGTTAGATCCAGATTGAAGTTGCAAGTGGATAACAGGAGATCCTGGTGCAGATGAAACATTTAATACAAACTCACCACCTATTTTCTGAAGTTTGGATTTCAAAATATTGGTGTTTTCTGCAAGCCTACCAAGTACTTCTGGTTGTGTTTCTAACTCATTCAATGCTTCAATAGCACCCACAGCAAGAATTGCTGGAAGTGATGCAGAGAATGTGTAAGAAAGACCAGAAAGTCGCTGATGTTCGACAATCTCCTTTGATCCGGCACAGAACCCACCCGCAGAGGAAAGAGCGTTACTCATAGACGCAACCATAATATCAATTTCCGAACTCTAGATCCAAAAATCGCATATTAAACAAAAAGGAAAACGTCAGTAAAATATGACAAGACCAAAGCTTAGTAGCAAAACCATCAAAAGTTAAACTTACCGGAATACCAAAATGGTCAGCAATACCTGCACCACGAGGACCAAGTACGCCAAAAGACATGCTCTCCTCTACAATCAGGCGGTATTTGTACTTGTTTTTAAGAGCTACAAGTTCGGGAAAAGGGCATATATCTCCAAGGTTTATATAGAGACCTTCAACGACAATAAACCTGCGTGTTAACGGTTTCTTGGAAATAAAATGGATAGATTTGAAAATTATACAAAAATTAAAAACTCCATCAAATACATCGAGATGCAATCAAGCATCAACAAATCCTGCCATACTTTGGCGCAATCTGTTTGAACTTTACGCAGCACTTTTTCTAGATCTCCCATATCGTTGTGCTTGAACCATTTGATCTGAGCACGAGAAATCTGCATTCCCTTTTGAGCAGCAAAACTAACAGCATCGTCACTGGTAAAAATAGAGACATGTTAAAAACAAACTAAAGTGTTTGATTGTAGCACTATGAGCTTACGCAATAATAATATCGCCTCGTTTGGCGAATGCTGGGATACAACTGGAAATGCATGCAAAGCCTTGAGCATAAATGATTGCCGCTTCGGATCCAACAAATCGAGCAATCCTTTCTTCTAGCTCAACATGCACATCAAGGGTTCCATAGAAACCTGGAGGTCCACAGCTTCCAACACCGTATTTTCGGAGTGCAGCAATTGCTTTTTCCTATTCCAAAGACTATCGTGATTAGCGCACTCTGAATCTGTAAAGCATAATTATAAACCAGTGGCAAATCTATAAACATCACATTTGAATCCAACCTTGATTGCTTCGTTGTTCATAATTCCCAAAAAGTTGAAACTAGCCCAATTGAGTCTTTCCTTGCCATCAGCAGACTTGACTTTAAGTCCGGCCATCCTGCATAAAATAAAGCAAATCATGAGTGTAGTCAGTAGAGTGCTGGATAGAGTGTTGTTGGCTATTAGAGCCAAGACAACAGCCCGGTTCAGTTGCCAGAAAACTAGACCAGATAGATGAGCTACAACAATGGACTCACGAGCTAAACACAGGGGTTTTGGCAAGCTCATCTGTTTGGAACTTGGTGAGCTTAGGAGTCAAAGGTTCTGGCTCCCACTCATCGATAAGATCTTGAATTTCCTGTATAGTCCTGACCTGGGTTAGCTATCGGTGTTTGGCAGACAGCATTGAATATAAACATGACATTTGCAACACCTTTTCAGTCAGTTCGACCTCGGCTCTTTGACCAGGCTGATATCTCTTGGCAACGAAATACCAGACCATAAATAAAATCAAACCAGCTTCCAACAGAGTGCGGAATGGATCATCTTGATACGATGCCTTGATGTAGCGATACAGAATCTGAGAACCTGGAATGGATGCATACAGCTGAGCAGCAACAGTGTAGGTGGTGTTTACAGCAATGACCAACTGATAGGCTGTTTCTCTTGCAGCTTCATTAACAAGACCAAAGTTTCCCAGCATAGTAGGAACTGTTGGACCAGCCATAATAATGTATATTTACGGTAATAGTTGATGGAAAGAGTCAAGGTCTGTAGTTGAGTTAACTTGACATTTTATTAGAATTGCTTTACATTAGCTGATACTCTTGAATGTTGAACAGAGCGAATTCATGTAGATTCTACTATTTCCATATAGCATTCAAGATCCAGTCTCAGTCCATTCAAGATCCAGTCTCAGTCCATTCAAGATCCAATCTCAGTCTATTCAACATTTATTAAAATACTCTTCAATCCTATTTCTATTTATCATTGAATAATTTTAAACTTTTAAATCGCTATTTTCTACTTTACAATGCACTAGAAATAGTTTTCATCAATCATAATTGTATTGATGTTTGCTCTCGATTGATTCCAAATTACTCCAACATTTCAAGATGATGGCAGTTGTCAGACTATATAATCAAAGGGCAATGTTTTGATAGCATCATTCCTTTATTTGAAGCATATTCAATGAGTGTTCGAGTCAAACCATGACAGCCAATATATAGTTTCTATTGAAATATTTGATACATTCCGTCACTGCCTGCAGTCACCATATACTCTGATGTTCGATCAAACACTACTGTTTGAACAGAATCTTGGTATACCTTGATGTCACGACTCTTACTGCTATCATTCACATTAATCAATCGCGCAGACCCATTGTTACTTGCAACTGCTAAAACCTCTCCGCTGGGATCAAATGCCACCTTGTTTGCTGCATGAGGTCCCATGTTCATTGATGCCAATTCGCTAGTATTGCGAAGATCCCAAAGCTTGACAATACCATCTGCATCACACGACGCAAACCTATTTCCCTAAAGTATGATTTTATCCAAAAAGTATCAGTGCAACCAATTACTACATCAGAAATGATCGATTCGTACAGAAATGCTCACCTTTATAGAGAAACACCCACTATTGATGGCATTCAGGTGTCCAAAGAGAGTTTGGGTGCATACACCAGTGCGGCCATCCCATAGTGATATTGTCTTGTCCCCAGAACATGTGAATAAAGTATTTGTAAAAGGCTGCCATCCAACTTGATTGACCGAGTCGGTATGACCGCGGAACGTTTGTCGACATTTCCCCCTATAATTTCAACCAGTTGATGGTGCACGCAGTTTAATACTGGTTCAATCACAATTCAAGACTTTCTATACCAACTTACGTGTGAATATCCCATAGTTTTGCAGTGTGATCCATCGAACTACTGGCAAGAAAATCACCATGATCGTGAAAGGCACAGCTCCATACAGCCTGAGTATGATCGCTCATTGTTAGTGTAGCAATTCCTTTTGAAAAGTCCCAAAGCTTGACTGTTCCATCTCCAGAAGCGGTCGCAAGTTGTGTTCCACTATATTAATGATAAAGCATAATGTTGGTTGGCAGTATCATAATTTTTTCCAAATAGTCATACTATTACCGAGGATGAAAATCACAGTCTGCAATCCAGTCTTTATGTCCTTCGCCACTCATGATTAATTCACCAGATGGAAATGCCCACATCTTCCAAGAGCGATCATCTGAAACACTGGCCAATATTGGTTTTTTTGGATGAAATTTCAAGCTACACAGTACAATAGTATAATAATAGTCAGCGTTTTTGAATTGTCCAAAGTAACCCTTGGCTTACTCTTGTCTAGCATAACAAGTCTCAAAACATAAATTTCTTACGAACTGATTGCCAATGTATGGCCTTTGACTTGATGAATTTGCTTGAAACTTTCGTACTTGGGAGTCGGAAATTCTGTAGATATAAATGGATTGGTTTTGACATCTGCCAAAAGTACTGCTTCTTTAAAACTGGATGATTTTTTTTGAATTGGCGCTTGCTGCTGTCCGTCTTGTGGAGCTGGAGTAGTTCGTGTAGATCCAAGAGGGGCTGGAATAGCTATTTCGCGCTGCACTGCACTGGTTCGTGATGATTTCGACACACCTATCAATAACAGTTATTAGCTAATATATACACAATAATATACAAAATTTAAAAAAGTTGATCATAACAAATAGGTAATTGAAAAAGCAAGTATCATGAAAACCTATTGCTATCCATACCTTTAGATGCCACTTCGGCATTCTTTACACTATCTTCCAATGTAACAACCTATTCAATCATAAAATTAATGGTCAATAGCATTTTAAAATTGAGTAAAGCACTCCATACCAACATACTTTAGAGATCAGCCGATCACGCTCAATTTTGGTCAGCATTTTTTCTTTCATGGCGATCTCGTACTTGTGTTGAAGTTGCTTCAAAGTTGGCTCATAGTTTTCATAGTGTTTCTTGAGTCGCTTTATATCTGAAATCAACTTATTTTTTTCTTGTACAACACGTTTATGATGCATACGATGAAAATCTCGCTCCTTGCGCAACTTGTCGTATGTAGCACGAGCTTTACTTGCAATGTCCTTGTACGTCTCTACATCTACACGTAGCTTTTGTAAAGCATCAGACAGTTCTTGGTTTTTTTGGTAGACATTGGGAACAATTGTAATATCTTCGGGTGCAAGCCGTTCTTTTTGCTGAAACTCATACCATTCGTTCTAATTTATAGGATTGGTTTCAATGTATAATTAGCAATTTTTTAAAAAGATATTCTGATTTAAACAAAGCTGCTTTTGCCTCGTTGGTTAATTTGGCAATTTAAAACCAATTATATCAAAATACTTGCCTGAAATGTCTCGAGAGATTTAACAAGTCCTTTGCTTGACAAGTAGTTGCGAATATAATCGTCAATCACCTCGGGGTGCTTTGTGAGTGTGGGTGTGAGCTCTACTAATCGGGTAATTGAATCCAATGAAACTATAGTGTTTGATCATAAGCATAAAAGTTGAGAATTTGGTGGGTTTTAGTGCTAGTATGCTGTAGTTTAATCTGCACAGTATCGAAATGAACATACTTCCAAAATAGTCTTTTTCGTGAATATTCCTTACAGCTTGATCCAAAGTTTCATCTACATCAGAATCTGAATAGTCATCAAATTGCTCTACAGCAATATCTTCATACTCCATGTTGTCATCAGAGTCATCCGCCGAGGCTTGGTCAGCGACTGCAACAAGTTATAAACACATCAAATCAGTAAAATAGCTGCCATATGCCAGTCTTTACCATCTTGCAATTATACCATTGGTAATGACGGTTGTGTTTAACTACCTTCTAAATAATAGGTTTTGGGTTCGTCTTCTTCGTTTATCGGCAGTAGTGCAACGCCTTTGGCTTGGCTCAACCCAGTAGGAGCAGAAACATCCGATGTCTTGGAAATAATTGTCTTGGTAGGCAGCGGTGGTGGAAGTACCGTGTTCATCTTGTTTAGATAAAGCTGCTATTTAATAGCTTATACTTGTCGAGTAAAGTGTCGTGCCATCTTATTGTGTTCATATCAGCCAAACGCGTAGAAGAAATATATCTGGCTGGAACCAGATCGACCTGAATAACTCATCCCAGTGTTCAACTTAAATAGGCCCACATAGTACTCGACTTTATATCTTATATAAAGCATTCAAACAAAGTTTGGTGAATTATGAAAGAAATGGATGGACTATTGTCTGCATACAACTCTTCTGCGAGTCAATTGCAGCGACCAAGGTCTTCCAAGTCATCTGTATCTAGTACGACATCTTTCTCAAGCTCGCCATCTAAATCAAAACAGCCTTTTGCATCTCGAGCTTTGTTGAGTACCAAGCCACTGCCTTTGCGTACTGTTGCTACATCTACATTAAACTTTTCTGGGAGTTCAGTGCTATTGCCAACATCATCCCCCAAACCTCAAACAACCTTGATGTCAAACAATACTTCAAAATCAACCGCTGGTTTTAAAAAAGCCAACAAAACAGTCAGTACTGCTTCCTCAACGTGTTCTTCCAAGTCATCAACCAGATCCATCAAGACGTCTCGCCAAACTCAAGCTGCTTCAGCCACTAAATCTCATTTGAAATGCAATGCAGCTGAAAAAACTGCAAAAAGGAATGAAAATAGTCACTGTGTGCCAGTTGAAACGTTTATGGAGAGACTGAATAGAAATGCATTGATAATTCAACGATGGTATCATGCAATCATGTCTAAAAGAAATCAGTCATTACAAAATAAGATTTCGGATGCACATATTAAAAACACCCCAACTCAATCATTTATTAAAGAATCAGATTTGGATAATCAACTGGACAATTCTGAATCTAAAATCCGACGCCAAAAGCTTGCAAATGCTGCACGACAGGTAAATCGAGTTTCAATACAAATGGATGTGAATATAGGTATTACTAAGCATTCACTAATGTACAAGTGATACGTTTTACTGCTTGCATTTAGGAGATTATTAAAGAAATGGCAATGCTGCAGAAAAGTGAAAGCAAGCCATTGATTGCTCCCAGTGTCGAGCCGTGCCGATCTGATGATGTAATTTCTCCAGTAAAAGCCAAAATACCACAGCAGCAAAAATCAGTTATAGATACCGAGATTTTTTGTCAGGACTTGCCTGCCGAAATCAATACAACATCAGTCTACAACGCAGAAGCTTATTCCGCGGCAACTCCTATTTCAAGTGTTTATGATTACAACTACGATTATGAGGATGAAACCGATTTCAAGTGTACAGATGAATATTTAGCAGCCAATTTGATCGTAACAACTACTACCTCAGAACTTAAAAATGCAGAAACAGAAACTACACCTAAACTTGATTCCATTAATTCTGATACACATAGTCCAATTATCGCAACCTTGGAGCCAATTGTAATTCGCGATCAATTCGACGTTTCAAACGATACCACAATATTTTCTTGCACTAGGCCAACTTACTCTACCCATACTCAGGCTGAAAATGATTCCATTTTTAAGCAATCTTTAATCGAGCCAAAAAGTACACTCAGCAATCCATCCAAATCACTCGATCGTTCTAGAACTTCATCTTACCAATCAATCACACATCATCCCTCAAAAGTCGAATACAAATTTGAGGTTGGACATATTCCATCATCGGTTTCAAATGAAACTTGCCCAACAAAAAGTTCTACTGTGTTGCCCTTGTTTCACAGCTCGACTGCTGATCCAACACCTGTCACTCCGTCTTTAAATTCAAACTCGGTGCCATCAAATACATATAGACTGAATTTAACTGAACCATGCAGATCTTATATACAATCATCAGTATCATTAAAATCAAACTCGACAATCAATGATTCGGTCGTGTCAAAGCAAGTTGATCGCATATTAGGACTTTTGAAAGATGTTGATATGGAGGACAATGAACATGATAAACGATACACGGATTCAACTCTATCGGTTACCAATACCATTGAGTCAATGTCTGAATTTTTAAAGTAATTTTGTCTGTTATGGTCTTGACTGGCTTGTTTTGCATCAAGTTTTTTGAAACGCATGTGGTTGTATTCAATGGATGCAACTTTAAAACTAATACACGTATTTACCGATTCTGTTTAGAAATCCATCTCACATAACAGCTGCTGCCAAAGGACCAGCGGAGCAAACAGGTATTTCAAATAATGATACGTTTGAATTAAACCGAAAATAAGTACAACTCTACTACCATCATAAACTAAATTGATTTGATCATCAAATCTATTCAATTCAATAGCTGCCGTGTTTGATGGAGTCAAGGCAAAAATATTGGGTCAGCAAATGGAGATTGAAGAAAAGTCGAGAATGGTGGATTTATTAAAAACAGAACTCAAAAAAACCCGAGACACTACTGTCGAGCAGTTTTCTCAACAGTTGAGCATGCTTTTTGAAGGATTATATCATGTTTGCATTGCTGACAAATCTACATGACTAAACAAGTGCAAACTGTGTGAAATAATGATAGTCAAAAAACGTTAAAATCCCAGCTATCGTTACAAAGAAAAGAGTATGAAACAATTGTAAAACGTCATCTTGGATTCATCGATAAGCTTTTAGCAGAAAAGGAGGAATTGTCAAAAAAATGCGAAGAATTGACTGCTGATGTCAAACAAATGGAAAAACAGTTTACTGCAAAGGTAATCCAAACCACACATTTCAACTTAATGCTACTAGATCCTGATATTACGGGGTTAAACTCATAGTTTATAAATATGATGAGTACAGATGAAAACTGTAGAAGAACAGCAGGCGAGAGATATTAAACAGCAGCGAGATATGTGGCAAGCTGCAGAGAAGATCAAGCGCGACAAATGGATCCAAGATAAAACAAAATCAATCAAAGATCAAACAGTCAAGGGTCTTGAACCAGAGATTCAGCGCATGATTGCTGTAAGTTAAAACCCTAATTTGGTACCGATAACAAATAGATGATGCTAAAGCCAATTCATGACTGCATGGGCTGGTTTATATAGCAACACAAGGCACAAGTCTTGGGTCTGGAGGAAAAGTCGCGTGAACAGTTTATCAAGGAGAAAAATCTACTCATTGAACAGCACCAACGGCAGCTTGTAAAGTTAATTTAAATGATATAACTGCAGTATAGACTCTATTTTAACTCTATTTTTAAATTTATAGGATTCATTAAGAGATAGGAGCGTTGCTGAGCGTCAAAAGGCATGCGAAGACGAGCGAGAATTTGGCCGACAGAGATACCTAAAACAACTGGAAAGAGATGAGATGGAGGTAAAACAGTGGTTATACAGTTAAATTAGCAGTATTGCTGAAAATGATGCTAAATTTTAAAAACCATTGGCGTTTTCAAATACATTATGGCTTGGCTACTACAGTTTCAACAGCAAAAACGCAAACTGTGTGCCGAGTTCGACGAGCAAAAACATAACCTTTTAAAATCGTTTAAAGAAGAGCGCAACCTTGATGATCAAACTCACCGAAAGGCCATTGAAGATCTACGTTACCAGATGGAATCAGATCGTGTCTCGATGGAGCAAGACATGTCTGCGCTAAAGAAAAAGCATGAGGCCGATGTATGATGTATTGGTAGTTGACTGATTGTTTCAGCTATAACTGGTTTTATTTACAATTTAATTATCAAATGGTTGCATAATTGTAGCTAAAATTACTGCAGGAAAAAATGCAAGTGGAAAAAGAGGAATGGCAGGATTGTTATATAAAGAAAATGGAAGCTGACATTCGTACAAAAGAGGTAAAAGCAAAATCTAGTTTATACTTGCAATCAACCATTGTTTAGTGTGCTTCAATAGGCAAGTATTTTGACTTTTTATATGAATGTATGGCTCATATATTTGGTTTACCTTGTACAGAAATCATTCAAAGACAAGTTGATAAAGGAACGAGATGCAGAGTTAGAAATGATCATTCAACGGTTAGAGTCAGAAAACAACTCTAGCTCCAGCGATGTTACACGAAAATACCGCATGGACATGGAGCGACTTAAAGCTGAAACTGCCGATGAGATTAAGCACCTACGTGACCAGCACAGTATGGCTCTAGACAAAGTTTTGTCAGCCCAAAATACCATTTGCCAGCTGGAAGAGCATAGACGGCAACTTCAAAAGGAAGTATTAAAGATCCAACACGAAACTTGTAGCAAAGAGGCAACGATCCGTCAACAAAAAGGTGAGCTGGCACGACTAAAAGTCGATGAAGAGACGCTAATGAATACCATTCGAGGCGAGTTTCATGATCAAATTGATACCAAAGAACGAGCAATTTTATTATTGAATGAGCAGACTGAAGTATTACAACGAAAGTATCAGCACGAGCTGAGTTGCATCATGAAAGACAAGGTAAGGAACTCGGTTGCCGTAAAAGCAATTTAGTGATTTTAGCTTGGATTACTTGGTAATGTATTATCAATATATAAACTGAATATAATACGAAAACAGGAAGAAACGATGATGCACATTGAGGAGCGGGTCAGGCAAACACTGCGTCACAAGGACGACATGATTGCATCTCTCAAGGCAAAACAAGATGAGCTAACATTTCGAAATGGTCAGTTGGAATCAATGATTGAAAAACAACGACAGGTAAAATAGACATGCTTGATATTGGCGTGATATAGTTCAAAGTAATATCTAAACAATTGCCAATATGTTCTAAACTATGCATTATTTCATAGGAGTTACTATCTTGATATTCATTAAACAGATCCGTATCATTTTGATAGTATCAATTTATTTTAATGGTGCCAATGATATAACACCACAGAATAAAACTACATAAAAGTAACGATTAAAAAGTTTTCAGTTCAAAATAAAATCAGCATGACAATAACTTCATACTTGAGTCGTTTGAAAAAAGTACATTAATGTTTAATTTGATACTCCCATGTATATTGCTCATTTTCTGCATCATCTGAAACTTCAAACGGTATACAAAGAGCCCTCATTTTTTTGCATGCTTCGTTGCGTTCAGCTATCAATCCTGCTCTATTGTATGCAAGTGACATGAGGTGGTAGCAGCGTTCAAGATGATATACGGAAGCAAGATTTATATAACCTATTTGCATATTGCCGTGTCATAGTTTAACAAAGTAAAGCAGTGTTTAACCATCAGCTCAAGTAGGATTAAATGCCAAAACATACACTTTAAACTTACATTTCTCTGCTTCTTTCAATGAATATATAACAGAAGCCCAAGTGGTGGTAAGCATGGAATGTAGAGTGCTAGTCACTATACGTTTATCCGTGTTATTGCCTGCCAGCCTAGTTGCTTCTTTCACTGACTGATCAACTGCTTTTTTTTCCAAAAGTGTAAAAGGTTCAGTTGCGTTTGAACCAGTTATGGGTCGATCGCTGCCAGCCATGGCTGCTATTAGAATTTGTGCGTGCACAAAGTATGTATAGCCACGATCCACAGCCGACGCGGCCACAAGAACACTTGGTAGAAGCTCGGTGATTAGATCCAATGCTTGTCGAAAATATTGCAGATGAACAAGGATATGACTTAGTCGGACAAGACCCATTATTCGTATCAAGTTCATAGAGTACTGGTCTGCTAAAGCAAGACATTTTAGTGTGATTGGAAGTGCAGCAATGGCTCCCTCTCGTCCCTCTTCCTAAAATAAAACGTGTCAGATTGTTGTTTGACTAAATCCACACAAATATACACGATCCAGGCTCAAAGATTACAGTACCAATAGCAAATCTGCTTGTTCAAGCATAGCAGGAATGTAATTGAGAGATCCTTCAATGACACCTTCTTCTGGTGGTTCCGATGCTTCCATGAATAGTCGATAGGCCTAAATACAGGTTTCAAAGTAAGTTGGCAATTTAATCAAAAAGTATCAATCAAGTTTCAAAAAACTCACTTCGTCACGTTTTCCATATCTTTTTGCAAGTCGGGCTCCGTATATCTTAATGGCTTGATTATTGTGCGGTGTATCAATGCAGTGAGCTGATAGATTGGCGAGTATATGAGCAGCCAATGGCATATTCAACCTAAACAGCGCACGATCCAGCAGTATATATCCCATTGCAACAAGCCAGTGTTTGGAAGCTTCAAAAAAACCAACAATTGGAAATCGTTGCTTGGCGGTTTTTATCAGGGAAAAGGCTTCTTTAAAGCGACCTTCAGATGCTTCCTAATTAGCAATATACTCATTAGTGAAAGTATTCTAATATTATAAACTGCTAAATATTGTCATACAATCAAAAGATCATGTACTAACAATACCTACATAAAGTGCATTTTTAGAATATGCCATGGAAAGATCATTGGCACTATATTCCTTTTGGTTTACAATAAGAACCTGCTGAATTGCAGCGCGCGCGGATTGTGTATTGCCATAAATCTCCCATATTCCAGCCTTGGTAAGCTCTACAGTGCTTACGAGAGCTTCCAGGCCACGATGATGGTTTACAAGAGATGTGGCAATTTGAACAGAATGAAAGACAAGAATAGGTGATTTTCCATTCATCAATCTCCAGGTTGCATTGCGTAAATGGGACAACACTTGAAGCTGGTGCTGTCCAAATCGTTGTGTACGTTCCGCCAACGTGTCTAATATTTCTTCTTCATTGGGCATATTTCCATACTTGTTGCACATAGTATCACGGCCAAGCTTCCAAGTGAGTCGATCGAGCCACATGAGAATATAACTCAGACATGTGTCATCTCCAACAAATCTCGCATAGCGGAGTGCATCTGAAACAAACTCTAAAGCCTCCATATGCTGACCCATTTCTGAATGCACAGCAGCCATATTGAGGGATACATACTGAAAGGGTATTCTACAATCAGGCCACAAAGTTTAAATTAATGTATGATTATGCAAGATTACAATTAAAGGCTGTATTCAAGAGTAGCATCAAAATGAGTTGGGATATGCTATAGCAAACTTACTTGTTGGTATCACCAACAACACTATAGTCAATGAACCGACGCAAGTCTTCTAACGCACGATATATCTCTCCAGATCTAAGATGATTGAGGTAGCTGTTTTAAAAATATGAGTATAAAGTCATTATAAAATAATGAAAAATGCATATTAGATTGCCTAAGATAATGAGACTTTGCCAGATTTGAAAGGCATTTCAAAATGTGTTGCAATTCTTGCTGTATATCATGTGGCGTAGGTAATCCCGAAGATTCTGTAAAAACACACGCATAAATTATATGTTGATGCACTCTAAGTAATAGTGGTGTATTATATATTGCAGTTGTACATACTTTCAAAAAGTTTTACTTGACTATCAATGTACTGCTCAACAATTGAATCGGTTAAACCAATCATGTCTAAAAATGTAGAGAATTAAAAATCATTTTAATTTCACTTGTTAGCAGGTAGTACAATACCAATAAAGTCAGTATGATTTAAATAGTTGGAATTAAAACAATTGTTTTACTTGCCTATATCATCCAAAGATTCCCCTTTACAAAACGCTTCATACTGTTGATTTAAAACCATCCAGCCATCCAGTTCAAGAGTTTGAAAAGCTGCAATATTCTTGTTTACAAAGAGTCCGATCGGACTTGATTCTGTAATCTGTTAAAACCAATTCAAAGTAAAACAAAGGTATTTGTATTAGCTTCAAACTATGATATCAGACGAGATAGTAATAAAAGTTGACTTGCGTTTTGATCAGACAAGTCATCTTCATTATCACGAAACAGATCCATACTATTTAAAAAGTATTTAAGACCTAAATAGTTTTCAGAAAGATCCAGACACTAATAAGGTTAATTAGAGATGCAGTTGATATAAATCCTAAAAGTCGTGCCAATGATCAAAGTGTAAATAGTTATTTCTTGCCTGCTGTTTGTAATATGCAAGAAAGGGTACTGATTGAAAATCGGTGTCATTTTTAATATACAGCTGTAGCTTAGATGTGTGCTGCAGTCTGGCAAGCAGTGTATCCAACGATTGGACTTTCAACACAGTATCACCCTAGATTTTCCAACAAAACATATAAAGATAAATGAATAAAACAATAAAAATGAAGGATTTGCATGAGAATTTAACAGATATAAAAGGACATTTACATCGAGACAATCTCCTAGAAACAAGAGGATCTGAGATGTGGTGAAAGCAGAATTATCAGCAGAATCAGAAGATTGAGCGTGCTGGTCGCCTAAATCAGAAACATGCAAAGGGCCGTATAATTGATGATCTAGAGCAAGACGAACAAGCACCAGCAAGGCGATGGAATAAGGAGAAATGCAAGGTTGTTGCAACGACATTCAAGTTTGAATTAGTCGAGAAATTCCAACAAGTTCAAAGTAATTCCTCAGGAATCCAGTTTTCTTTTTGGGATTTTTGCAGGCGAGAATGAAGTTATCGCAGTCAAGATCCGAGTTATTGCAGGAGAATCGGTCAGTGACGAAGCAGAACGATTGGTGAATTCAACAGGAAACTCCTTACTTATTACTTTATTTTGTGATTCAGAACCAATAGTTGGTATATAATGGCTCCATTTTATCAAAAACCCGAAAATGCCATCAAGCGAGCTGAAGGTAATCGTATTTCTATTGCAATGATGATGGCAAGAATGCACACAAGACTCACCTTGACCTGCAGAACTGGTTGCTGTAAATCAGCATTCTGCTGCCTTGAACTTGCTGCATGAGGTCATTCTCTCAAAGCGTGCTCGCTCCACTTCCATTCAGGTTCTTGAGCCCATCGTCATCAAGTTTATCGAGTTTGCTGTTATTCTTGGAAAGGGAAAAGTGGTTCGCGAGGCTCTCTATCAGTATAAAAATATTGTGCAAAACACCACTGTTGTCACCATTGAGGTGTGTATGAATTGAGTGCTGCTGTTTCTGCCAAGTATTCATGTGTCATTAATTCGATTGCTTTGTATTCTTGTGTGTAGCATGTTATCAAGCGTTATCTTGAACTCGCTGAAGAGCAGCTTGCTCAGGCTCAACAAAAAGCCGAAAAGATTAATCTTGATGTTGTTGACGATCTGGAAGCCTTTGAAACTCCTGAATCTATTCTTATGAGTACCGTATCTACAGACGATACTAAAGATCGCACAGATCGTGCAGTCGTTACTCCTTGGCTGAGGTTTTTGTGGGAAGCTTACCGTACATCGCTCGACACCCTGCGTAATAATGCTAGATTGGAAATGCTCTACCAGTACGTTGCCAATCAAGCATTTGCTTTCTGTCTTAAATATTCTCGCAAAACAGAGTTTCGTCGTCTTTGTGATATTTTGCGTCAGCATTTGTCGTCTGCTACCAAATATCAAAGTCACGATCATTCGATCGATCTAAACGATCCAGAAACTCTTCAACGGCATCTTGACACCCGCTTTGTCCAACTGAATGCTGCTGCCGAGCTTGAGCATTGGCAAGAGGGATTTCGTTCTATTGAAGACATTCATCATCTTCTCGAAGTGTCTAAAAATGCACCAAAATCTTATATGATGGCCAACTATTATGAAAAACTTGCTCGTATTTTTATGGTGGGTGAAAACTATCTTTTTCATTCGGCTGCCTTGAGCAAATTCTACTCGATTATGCGTCAAAACAAGAACTTGCCACAGGAAGAACACGAACGTCTTGCATCGTTGGTACTGGTTTCTGTTTTGTCAATTCCTATCATCGTTTTGTCTGGTTCTCGCACTGCAGAGGCCGATGAAAGCAAACAGCGTACTCAACGTCTGATGACTCTGCTGCGAGTCACTCAGCTTCCTACTCGAGAAAGTCTTCTCAAGGAAGCCCTTGGCAAAAACGTATTTCCTTTAGTTCGTCCAGAAATTAAGCATCTCTACAAGTCTCTCGAGGTCGACTTTCATCCTTTGTCGATTTGCAAAAAGATTGCTCCCAGTATTGCTTATTTTTCGGAGAATGCCGAATTTTCTCGATATGCCAAACTGCTGCACCAGGTTGTCTTGACTCGTCTTCTTCAACAGCTTTCTCAAGTATATTCCATCATCAAGATCGATCATGTCGTGCAGCTTGCCTCCCTTCCAGCTCCTTACAACTTTGATGCTCATGCTATTGAACGATTTGTAATGAATGGCTGCAAGCGCGGTGAACTCACAATCCGTGTTGACCACAAAACAAAAACCCTTTCGTTTGATGCTGGTTTCTTTGCTTCTACGTCCGAATCCTCTTCCGAAGGTCCCCGCTTACATCAAATTATGCTTCCAGGAGAGCGTGTTCGTTTGCACCTTACTTGTTTTGCCAAACGTCTTCACTCTGTCATGGGCTTTGTTGATCCTTCGATTACTAAGCAGAAAACTGCTTTTAAAATCAAATCGTTCCAAAATGCTGCTGCCCATCTTGAAGAGGAGCGTTCAGCTGTCAGTGTTCGCCGTGCTCTTGTATTTAAAAAAAAAGAAATGCGCGATGCCGACGCTGCTAGTAAAAAACAGGAGGCTTTGGCTCTTCGTGCTCAGCGTCTTCAACAAGAGCAAGCTGCTGAAAAGATCCGTCTTGAAGAAGAATTCAAGCGTCGTGAGATTGAGCGTATGGAAGAAGTTCGTCGCGATATCCAACGTCAAGAAGCACAGAAACTTGCTGAACAGCTAGCAAGTGAACTTCGTGAAAAGAATGTCAACTTTAAGGAAGAAGATCTTAGCAACATGGACACCAACAAACTGGTTATGCTTCAAATCAGTCAACTTGACAAGGAACGTCGTGAATTGATGCTCAAAATCAAAGCTGTTCATAGGCGTATTGATCATACTGAGCGGGCAATGCGACTCGAGGAAATTCCACTTTTAGAAAAGGATTACAAAAAACAAGATGAAATGGATCGCTTGGCATTTGATAATGGTCATGCTGCTCGTCTTGAAGCTGCAAAGGCCAAATATGCTTGTGACAAAAAGCAAAAGACTTCTGTTTTGCGTATGATGGATGACTACACTTGTTATTTGAACGATCTCAAGTCTCGCCAAAAGGAAGAGTTTGCTGTATTGCAAGAACAAGCTGCTGCCAAGTTGAAAGCCGCTAAAGCCAAGCGTGTCAAAGAACTACGTGCTAGACATGAGGCTGACAAAATCCGCCGTGCCAATGAAGAAGCTGAGCGTATCAAGCGTGAAGAAGAAGAGCTTCTTGAAGCCGAACGTGCTAAACAAAATGCCATTAAAGCAGAAGAAGAAAAAGCCAAGGCTGAGGAGTATCGTCGCAAGGCAGATGAAATTGCAAATAAGCAGCGTGAGCGTGAACTCGAGGTTGAACAAAAACGTCTCCGTGTGGCTGAAGAGCCTCGTCGTAAACCTGTGGAAGCCTTTAATTCTAGTTGGCGTCCAAGACCTGCTGCAGTTGAACCTTCAAAATCTGTTGAAAGTTCTGACAAGTACGTATCGCCTGCTGCTCGTGCTGCTTTGAGTGGTGCATCTACAGCTCGTCCATTTGAACAATCTGGATTCAACTCATCTCGTCCTGGACCTGGCTCCCATGCTTCTGACAATCGAAGTGGTGCTTTTGCGGCCAATACGTCATCCCGTCCTGCTTTTGGCAACTCGTCTTCGGCTGGACCTCGTCGTGATCCCAGTGGATTTACACCCCCTCCCACTTTCTCAAAAAATAACGACGGGCTTAGTGTAACGGAGCGTCTTGCCCAGCGCAAGGCAGCTGCCAATTCTCGTTCCAAAAATTGAAAGCATTGTTAAGCAAATAAAGTTGATCTTGTTTTGATTAGATGTAAACATGAACTAGGACAACTTTTTGCAGATGCTACTGGTACTTTAACCAAGGTTTGTAGTATTTTAAATGACTAGGCAATTGCAAATCAACAAACTCGACACAGTTACACTTGATAGATTTATTTCAGATGTATATTGCTCATCAATTAGTCATTGGATATGGCACCAACGCGTTTAAACCATGCGTTTGCGTCCATCTAACTCATCAATCGCTTATGAATTACATCAGGATCTTCATGGTATTCTTCGGCCGACACCCACATTTTTTTGAACGTACCTAAATATATAGCTTAAAATCAATCAAGCTGCTCAACGTATATAATAACCTACAAATTCTACTTACTAAGTGATGCTAGAATGGACCCACCAATCCATGTTGAATACTTGCGTTCAGGCGGAGCATAGATTTTGATTTGAACATCTTTGAGTGCCAACCGTTTCGTTTCATACAACAGCCGATCACCAAACCCTACAGATTTCAAAAATATTACAAGAATCAATATGTGCCACAAAGCAAACATGGGCCAAGAACATGTTCTAAACCTTTGGTGAGCGTGGTACCCCCGGATAGAATGATGTTACTGTACAACCCTTTGCGCAAATCCATGTCTACTTTGCCAATGGAGTCGGATACTACGTGGTGAATGCCAGAATACTCTTGACCAATCATATCTGGAGCAAACAGGATTTCAGGGGCTTTGAATCTCTCCGATCCAAGCTGTAGGAATGACAAATTAAATGGTTGAACAAAAGATATGTTGGCTAATGTAAAAGCCCTTGGATATGATCAAATCAGCTCGAATTTGACAGAGTAACGAGATTTACCTTGATAGTACGGCCATCAGGAAGCACGAATGCATCTGCTCTATTATTGGTACTTTTTTCTTCTTTAGCGGGATTCAATGAAAAATAGCAAGCCTTTTCTTTTATAATACGCACTACCTCCATTTCGGCAGATGTGTGAAAATGGTATCCGGATTTTCGCAACAATAGTTGCAAGTATTCAGTAATGTCCCTATGTAAATTTAACATTAAGAGTTGGTGATAATACACGCCTGGTATTATTATACAACGATTGGATGTACCTTCCAGCTACATCGATACGGCGAACGGCATTTGTGATTGCAAAGCCTTCATAAACCGGAACAGCATGCGTGACACCATCACCGACATCTAAAACAACACCTGTTGTGCGTCCAGAGGCATACAGAGAAAGAACAGCTTGGATTGAAATAAACATGGCAGGAACATTGAACGTTTCGAAAAAAATCTGTGCAGCTTGGTCACGATTGGAACGAGGATTCAAAGGTGCTTCTGTAAAAAGGACTGGATGCTAGAAGCATTTATAGAAGAATCCAGAAAAACAGTCAGATCTGTATTAGGCCAACTAGACATGCCATGATCGGACAGTTCAATAAAGTGGCGCATGAAATTAATGGGTTGGATGACCGACATAAACTACCTCTTCAGAAGCAGTTTTGAGTTCTTCTGTATAAAGATACTGCCAAATTCTCTCCATATCTCCCCAGTCAGTGACAACTCCATGCTGCATAGGATATCTTATCCGTAACAAGCCTCTGAGTTCCTGAGCCTTTTTTCCAATAAATGAATCTCCCTCAACTGCACCTGCCATGACTTTTGTGTGTTTAGGTCTTCCGATACTATATAAAGGTGATTTGCAATGCAGTATAAGCCATCATGCAACTAGCAGTGCTAGATCGATCTATGGGATAAATAGTAAGATGGCCACTTGCATTGAAGGAAATAAACACTTTGGATTGTCCTGACCAGCAAATCCGGCCTTGATGGTTCCCGAGCCCTATCAATAAATCATTGGGTTAGAGCAAGAAACGGAATAGGTGATTCAGTGCATGTAGATCTACATTGTCAATGACTACTGGCTGGTTGGTGAGCACATCCGCCATTTGATTGCCAGTGAGTTGGATTTTGTCAATCTTCAAGAAACTGCATTCGTCTTGATTCTAGCCACCATATTTAAAGTCTGGTCCCTATAAAAGTCTAGCAGTTGATCATCTGCAATCGTATTCACCTAAAATAAAGTGTCCAATTCTCACCCTATTTACTGGACAGCATTGCGTCATATGAAATGTTCAAGGTTACAAACTCGCTAATTATACATGGTCTGTTGACCAAACTGCAGTAATGTCGCAAGGTATAAAACTCCATATTCTTCATAATCCCTGCTGACAATCGCTTGAATAAATTGTCCACTCCAAAGTAAAACAGTCAAATGCTGCATCTTGTGTGAATATGACCAACTTGCACCACTCCAAATAATATAAACCACTTTTTGAAAAATACTTCATGTGTAATAAAAAATACCCATCCCATCGTAGCCCAATATCGTCTGCTTATAGGCCCTAGTAATTATCTACCATCTTTAAAACCCCAAACCATCCAATAAAATAAGCTTTCCGGATATTTACAACTCTAAGTCTTTTTAGAAGCGGCCGGCTTTTTTGATGTCTTGACCGTTTTGGATGATTTGGCTGCTGCCTTTTTTACAGTTGCTTTGGCAGAAGCTGTTTTGGTAGTCTTGGGTTTTGCGACAGTTTTTGTTTTGATGGCATCGGATTTCTTGGCGACTGCCTTGACAGCAGCAACGACTGATGCAGTTGCTTTTTGCTTCATTCTGGTAGGTGCAGCTTTGGCAACTATCTTTTTGACTGCCTTGCCGGTAGAACTTGCCTTTTTAACTGGCACAACAACCTTTGTCTTGGTGGCCTTGATCGTGGCAGTCCGACTGCTCTTGGTAGATACGACAGCCTTTTTGATCTTGGCATTCTTTTTAGTAGCAGTGGTAGTGGCAATTTTCTTGGTAGGTGGAGATACGACTTTTGTCTTGGTAGATGGGGATGTGACTTTTGTCTTGGTAGATGGGGATATAGCCTTTGTCTTGGTAGCAGTCCTTTTGGCAGTGCCTGTGGCCTTTTTGGTCATAATGGCTTTTTTGACAGCTGCTGGTGCACGAGGCTTGGCAACAGTGGGTTCGTGCTTTTCCTCATTCTTCTTCTTTTCGCCCTTCTTGACAAGCTTTAATGGCCCAGAAGATCCTTTGGGTTGGACGAAATCACCAGTCTCGCAGCCACGAGTAATGGCCGTGTTGATGTGACTATCGGCATTGCTGACCAGTCCCTGCTTATCCAAATCACAATTTGTAATGGTTTGGACGAGTTTGTTTACCGTAAAAATGGATGAAATCCTGTTAGTGCATGAAAGACAGGGCTAGCAAAATAATAATGTGCTTGACAGCCAAATGGGCGGATAATGCAACAAAAAGCAAACACGATATACCTTGAAGTTGGCGTGAATATACTTTTTGATGGCATGGCGAGAGATCCCATTACGAGTCTTCTGTTGGTTCAAAGATCAAAAAGTATGTCGGTAAAGTACACATGTCAGTATCAGAATTATAGTCGAGTAGCAAGGCTAGCAATTTTTCACTTCAAATACATGCTTAATCAGGTATGCATCAACCAGAAACTGACGTTTCACACTAGATACTCTTAGTTGTACCAGTTTCATAGCTAAACAAGACATGATGACAAGCCACAAGAATTCTGAAGCATAGTGGTCCTAGAGCAAGAATGCTATTTGAACACACTGCAGAAACCAATAACTAAGCATCAGATGCACTTGAAACATCCTCTATGCAGTCTCATGGTCTGATAGTCGAGTAAAGCCTCGACTATCCCAGACCAACGGACGTCCGTGTCGGAACAGCTAAGAATCTATACTCTGAAAGCATATACCACACCCCATTAATGAGCGTGCAGCAAGATAATCTTTTCTACTAATCAAAGTACATGTATCATAACCATGGCCACTATTTACAGAATTCCTGAAAGCCTATAAACTGGTTGTTTCAAACGAATGATACTCGGTAGCATCTTGCCAACAAAGTAGTACTGAGACTAGGCATGCATGCCAAAGTGTACCAGCAATAAATTTGGGCTCGCTCATATACAAAAACCACCAGATTTCGAATACTGAAACGCAAGCTTGAGTGATATAAAATCAGCTACTGTTGTAGCAGTAGCCATAAAAGAATATTCAAGATATACAGCCATAATATAATATTAAAAACTCACCAAATCTGCAAGAGCTTGGGTAATCATTTCCTTGTAGGCAGGATGGTTGCCAGTTTTTTTGCTGGAAACAGCAGCAGATTTTGTGGGAGCCATATTTAAAAGTTCTTGTAAAGTGCTATATTCAGCAAAATTTGAAATTCAGTATGATAGCGAGACGAATGGGTGTGTAGAAAAAGACCAAGTTAGCGATGAGTAGTGTTAATGGAGTTTATAATAGCACTGGGGATAAACGTGAATCTTGAAGAATTGGACCGTTCAAGTGTAGGTTTAACCCACGTATAAATGCGGTAGCTGCACACTTGTACCTTTTTGCGGTTGTAGGCGTTTACAGAAACAAAACGGTTATCTAAAGACAGGTAAAGAAAGCGGGGTTTAGACAATATTCAGACTCGACAACTTGTGACTGTTGTTTGAGTTTTAATGCTCGTGAATCTTGACTCTGTCCGAGACTGCGCCACTCCCCAACTCTGTCAGCATCTTCGTTCTGTATGGTAATATGATGACTCCAACTGTTCTGAATGCCAGTTCTTGTCATGGCTTGGTTTTACCGCATCTAATCTGGTTTCTTGTTATTGCTGTCTATCTACCAATAAAGCTTTAGAGGCTAAAACTCACAATCCTACTTTTATCTGTCATGGTCGAATCCCAAATAAAATCGTTTATAGTTTACCTTGCATTCATATGAAGACAAGACCACCACTTTATTGTATACTATACTGTTTAGCATTGAAAATGTGTGATTTTAAAAAGCACAGATCACCAGTGTCAAAGTGCAATAAACAGCCAGTTTTATGAAATGATGGGTGTCAATTCCCTCCAAGCTTATTGAATAGCATCCTTTAAACTCGTTAACCCTGACTGGTCTTTGTGCTTATTTTTTATAAAACAACTCAACGAATGTTCACATCTGTTTCAATCAACCCACACTTGTTTAATCTCCAACTCTCCTTTCATCCAAACGTTGGGTAACTGGCATCAAAACAGCAGTTGCATTTCCAAAATTGCTTTCTTGAGCTAGAGCGCGAACGTATTTGTGAGATTAAGTTACAACAGAGTGGAGTTGTATTGACAACAACCAAACCCTATCTGGATTACAATGAATGAATTCAATGATCATACAAGTATGACTACCAAAAGAGGAAAATCTTGGTTTAAAAAAGATGATTCAGTAAACACAACGCTGATTATATATGCTCACAAATCAAATTATAGCTTGAACTGAAATTAAAAATATTGATTGAAGAAGCAATTATTTCTATCAAGAAAGCACAAGGAATAATTAAATATTGTGTATTCTGGAGCAAAGGAGATAGATACAAGAGTTCCATTTTGCGTGAATAGGCTTAAAATTCCAAGTCGGTAGCAGAAAGCGGGAGTTGGAATTTAGACACGCACTTGACCTACATCACAAACATTTGTACGGCTGGTGATTTTAAAACTACTTGTAAGCTGGCAACTACACGCTTGAGATAATCTGTTAGTCACTCACAGGAAATGGGATGTATGGGTGCTATGTCTGCCAAGTCTACAGAATGTTCCATGAGCACTGGTATAGAAATTCGCCGAGTTACTAGAGCAACCAAACACATTGCATTGCAACCAATAGAATCTACTGAGCACAAACCCGCCCTTGCATCCAGCGCTTCAGATACGCATACTCCAATCCTTATCAATACATACTCTAACGTGTCTACCCAAAACACCACCACTTTATTGGACGACAAACAGCAAATGACTGACAATAGTACCTCGCCTAGAAAACCTCACAAAAGGCAAGCAGACCAGACATCAAGGTAAAACATGCTTAGATAAGCTAATGCAATTTAGAATTCAAAGAAAGCAATATAATGGCATTTGATGTAGAGCTGAGTTGCGTGAACTCATGCCATGTGTAATGCCGACATGGTTGACGCCACCAACTTTGAGCAAATTGCATTATATTTTGGCCATATAATATTTGGCACAATCCACTAACCCAGCCAATGTTTAGACGCAGTATTAGAGATGGTCGCAGGAAAAGTGCTAGGCACGAATATCCCGAGTCTGTCAAGGATGAACTCGCCAAGAGTAACACTGGTGATTTATTACAGACAGAAAAATCTAGGACTGAAATTATAATTGGTGCTTATAAATCTGACTCGTTGCCCATATTGCAGCCAAAACATTCCCTAACACCGATGCTGTCGCCTACGGCTGGAGTAACTCTTATGCTGCAGGACCTGCAGACCCAAACACCACTTTCTAAAACGAAAATGCCGCATCCAGGGTGAGTCTATTATCTGATTATTGGCATGACATCATCTTGTTCAAGCAACATTTTATTGTTGAAAATTGAGGATTCGAGACTGTGGTGTCAGATAAAGCAGTGGTCAGAGTAGTATCAATTTTTGGGTTGAACAGATCTAATAATGATATTCAGTCCTGCTGGCTAGTATTGTTTGTCATATTTCTACCCGATGGCGTTGAGCAGATACCATGCTGCTCAATTATCTATTGCGACACTCCTCAGTTTAGAACTGAGCAAACATTACCAAGTTGATAAATTGCAACGCAGCTTAATGTTTGCACTGCCAACCACCATATCCCATACTGCTGTAACCCATCCGCAACACCACAATCTGTTTACTATTGGATGGTAATGTTATTGGAAAACTTGATGATAAACCCAACCCATATCGTGGTTTGTTCCAACCTATGGGCATGCCAATTGTTTGGTATGTCTGCAATATTTCCCCATGACTCTGAAATACTTTATACGGACACACATCCTACACGCATTTATTGCGCCTAGCAATTCTTCTGCTGTATTGCTGTGTGTTGGCCCATCGTATCGTTTGTTATGGCGTATTGGTACGGGGGAGTTCGTCAAGGACAAGATTAAATACAATCGCGCCAATAGCGGCGAAATAATCAAGTAATCAAACGAGGGGTGTCTAGAATTACCTTGCGCATAAATCTAGTGTGTGATGGATGATCAACTGAGATGCGTGGGGCTTTGTAGCATTTTGCGGATACGATTGGGTTGGCTGCAAGATGTGTTTAGCCAGCAGATTGCCAAGAAGTTGTTTATTCTTGCCATTATGCCATCCCATTTAAGCATATATAGTCACAATTGAATGATCGAACTTCTGGCCTTAGTTTGCTACAACAAACCCTAAAACTTTGCTACATAGTTGCTTATTTCATCTCGCCAAATTATAACATCTTAAGCCTTATTGACTTTATACCCTATTGTTATTTAACCTCGACCGTTACCATTCTAGTACGCACTCCACAGCTCAGTCCTGTCAGCTTTTTGTCAAAAACTCTATGACCTCGACTCACTCCTGTTCATTCGACGATATTGCTCCCGTCACCTCTTCCTTGCACCGAGAATCTTCAGTTTGTCTTGATTCATCTACTCTGCAACATAACCAGCGGCATGCATTGCCAGTGTCCATAGCAATGACGAAACCTACAGCATCACATTTTCAAGGAATGGCCACTCCAAGCGGCCAGCTGCGCACCCCAATTGTTGATGCTGATTCTATATTCAATACTCCACAGGCTGGATTCTTGTTCACCATTCCACAATCAAGGGAGCACGCCAAGACACCCCAATCAGCACTCCAACTTTCTTTAAAATCTCGCAATAATGCACATGTTGAAGCTAATTCAGAACACTACTTTGAGCTATTTATTCAGGACTCGTTTCCTGACGACCCATGCGATTCGGATATGGTGATTGACTTGCACAGTGATGGCTTCAACGATGCTAGCAACACTGCACAGACTGACTCTACACTTTTGACCAACTATGAGATTGACAAGGAGAATGCCGTTTTGTGTGAGTTTTTTAATGACTAATATCCTGTCATTCAAATTTTAAAGCATGTGCTAACCATTATTGGTTTCGATCTTTTTGATGATGCAGCCGCGCCTGATACTCACGCCACAATGGCATTGCATAGTCGTCAGAAAGGTGCTCTTGAATCTATTGACATCACACTATTGCCAGAATATAGGAATTTAATTGGGCTGGCATGGCAGATTGAAGACAATGCTTGCTCATCACGTACCTTGCCGCCCAAGACTCCCGAGTCTACTCAAGGCATCAAGAAGCGCCGCATCTCACACTCTAGTCAAACCAACATGAAAACACATTCAATGGCTGCATCAGGACAAAATTCATATATGCGGCAAGATGATGCTGACTCGGAAAGTGTACCATCAAATCCTTGCTTGGATTCTCTTGTCAATGGTGGCAAATACCATACAGTTGTTGCAACTCAGTCGAGCAATAATTTACGCCGAGAAGGCCATTTACGTAGTGCTGCAGCAACAAAACTATGTTTTGATCGTCCAATCAAGTGTCCAAAGGCACTTTTATCAAGACAAGATTTGGCAGCAGCCACTAATGCAGCTATATCAGATTTGGGCACGTTGTCAAGCAAAGATACCAAACTGTCTTCGACAGCACCTGCTCATATGATGTGTAATGCAATATCTCCATCGGCTTTGAGTGCTCATACAATTGGTGAAATGGTCGCATCTGCCAATTCTAATCACGGCTCGTTGAGTCTTGCACAAGTTTCACCCATATTCACTGGTTGTGTTAGAAAGTACAATCTTCGACCACGACCCACTGCTGCACCGCAATCGTGGATGGGATACTCAAACTCTTCTTCAGAACATACTGCAACACGACGATTCCAAGTTCACGTTTGAGTCGTATATACCCATTCACTAAGCATACTGTGCAAATCTCTGCTTGCTCGACTTTTGTATATACATATTTTTACAGGTCTTTAAAGTGCACTCTGCTCAAGATGCATTTTAAAAAGACGTTTTGGATTTTGCTTGGTCATCATTTCCGCCTAAATTTATTACAATTTTTTCTTTTGGCTGCACTTTTAAACAAATTAATTGCATAGTTTGCTATACACGTCATGTATAATTGAATGTCCGAATGGGGTGGGTTCAACACATTGCAACAGCCTATTTTAAACATGGCATCCGCTAGTCAAACAATGGCCAACAAGCCTCTAAAACGCCAGGTTCAAATAAATAGAAAAAATATTTATTGCAAAAAATGTTATCCCCATGGTTTTTCTCAACCTTCAAGACTGCAGAGCAGCCACGCTGTAAAGCGTCAGGAAAGATATAGAATATGGGGAGCTTGCAACCCAATCCATTACCAGCCAAAGCTGCAGCGCTCACTCAGTTTCCCGAGGGAAACCAAGGAACAGAAACAGCAATGAAAGACAAGTAGATTGAGGAAGTTGTTGTTCGATGTGTTGGAATGAACTATACACTACTGATTTTGCATGGGTGGCAATACTTCAAAAGACAGAATCTAATGATCGTACTACTCCTTTGCAATGCGTGCTTCGACACCAACAGAGGAAAGTAAGCCTTCAGTCATCGGTAAATAGAATACACAAACAAAATAGAGATGCAAAAAGTGGGAATCACCAATGGATGGGAGCAAGTTGGTCAAATGCAAGAACACAGTCAGAGAATGTATTGTTGCTACAATGCAGCACAACTTGGTCCACACCACCAGCAACAACCCAGGACAGGCAATAGAAGAGAAGGTAATAGAAGAGAGTATTGAAAGAAAAACAAATTTGCTTTATGGGCTTTTATAGTTGTTATCGGCGAATTTTCCACCAACCAATTAGCAGGAATTGATGTAGTCAATCATATGAGATCATGTGATTAAACGTGATTTCAAGTTGAGTAAACTTGAGCACACTTTTGAGATATGAACTAGAACGCGAGCGTATCTGATACGTTAGAATAAAACAGAGTTTGATTGTGTGTGCATCATATAATGAACGTTCTGTTTATTGAATAAGTCAAATGAACAATTGATCATTATGATTCCAAAACAATCGCTGCAGGATAAATACAAGTGTTGCATTTTATGAGTACGAGTCAATCGTGCTCTATTAAAACGCCATTTCACAAATCGACAACTTTCCAGTTGAATCAAATTGACTGAATCTCGCTCAATGATTTTAAATACAATATTTTACACATTCGTAAGCGTACAAAACACTACGTTTCATACTGCAGTTCATTGGTCAAATTGTGGCGTGTGAAGCCTCAACATTAGTCTTGAATTCTTACCCACACTATTAAAAACTTGAACAATGAATCCTACAGATGTTGTCAACTGCGAACCCAACCCTTATCATATTGAATCCAATTCCTCTTCTTCATTTAAAATTGGTGATCATGTTTGCGCAGATAGTGCCGAGGTGAGTACAATTACTTGTAGATTCACTTGAATTTTAAACCCAACACTGCTCTAGTTGTATATAAAGCCAAGTGTTTAAAAGCATACAGAGCTATACACACTCTGGTTATGTGGGCATGATTGATGGAATTGAAATTCTAGTCATAAACAGGTTCATGCCGATCTACTGATTTGAGTTGATTAAATCCCATGCAAACAATCATATTCAATGCCTGACTGAAGTGAGCAAATACATAATCTGAGTTCATCGGCTTGTGGTGGCAGCGGCGTCTTGACAGCCTTCAAATCACACATTGAATGGGCTTGCTAAGATACGGGTTGCAGAGTGCAAATCCTTTGTTTTGAACGCCGCTTTTGATGTTTAGAAAACACTCCATGTCATGTTATGGTGTATCCAGATGGGAATAAAGTCTCGCTTTAAATTCAAGCTGGTGGTTGGATTGGATGGTATTAAAAATACCTACTTGTTTTACTGTAGATTGCAAATGATTAACTCAATTTTTTCTACTGTTTTATTTTACAACCCTCCAACTGCCAATATAACCGTCCGATCATTCACGATTGCCTAAATTGATACGCTAGTCAACTCACACTTACAACGGAACATTGGTCTTTCTTGGGGAAACTCAGTTTTCTGATGGAATTTGGGCTGGTATGAACTTATTTAAAATGCAAATTCATGATTCGCTCAATTCGTCAACTTTTTATTAATGTGATAAACTGTCTTGTCATTTACGCTCGACGTTCAAATGATCGTTTTATCTGAATCACTGGTTGGTTTCTAGGAATCGAGCTTTTTGAACATGGCACTGGGCTGAATAATGGCACATTTCAAGAAATCGTATATTTTGTTTGTCCTGACAATACTGGTGCGTAGATTTGATTATTTATTGATTTCTTTAATAGCTAAATATTCAATCGTTTGTTTTAAACTCAATCTGTTTTCATAGGTGTATTTGTGCCGCTACACAAACTTCGTACTCCTACACGCTTTGTTCAAGATGTTCGTATGGTTGCTGAAACAGCTGTCAAGGAAGAAAACATTGATGTGCCAGTTGCTGCAGAGCCACAAGAGATTTCAATCGCTAGCACTGTAGCTGATGCAGTTGTTTCTAAAGCAGATCCAGTTCTAAATGTGGCAAATGAAATCTCATCTCCAGTACCTATTAAAGAAGCACCTAAAAAGTTAAAGCCCACTTTATCTTCCGCCACAAAACCACTATCCGCCAAAACTTCAAAAACTACTGTTTCTCCTGCTTCAAAGATCAAGTCAGCTACCACTACTAAAAATGCTTTGACATCTGTAGCTAAACCTGCTGTGCATACTACCAAGCCACTAGTTACTGCATCCAAATCATTGGGCACAGTCAGAACTGCCAATACCATATCCAAATCTACGCCTGCACAAACTGCAGCCCTCAAGAGACCTGCAGTAGTTACACCAAGGCCATCGATTGGTGCAGTTTCTCAAAAACCAACCTCTTCTCATAGTCAAAAGACTGTTGCACTATCCACAGCGTCTCTACGTGTCACACCGGATAAGAAACTTGGTACTGCTTTAACCAAAAAATCCGAATACCATGTACCTGCAACCAAAAAACCAATCGCTATTGAACCAAAGTCTACAAAAGTTGCTGTAAGAAAGCCTTCAGTTAATGCTAGCTTGACTACTGTTGCGCGATCTGCGGTATCCTCAATAAGCAATTCGCCCAGAAAATTGACTGGCTTGTCCGCTTCATCACCCTTAAAAGCTGCTAAACCAAGTCGTCCGGAAACAATTTCAAACATTCGTGCCACCAAACCGATTGCTACTAAAACTGCAGTCAAGGCTACTCCTGCTGAATCTATTGGGATTTCAACTCTCCAAACACGCATTGCTACATTGGAATCGGAAAATGAAACTTTGATTAAAAAGGTAAATGCGTACCTTGATCTGGATGCATTTATATTGCTAGCTGACGCTTATTTTCACTAAATTTTAATTTAATTTGTAAATAGATTGGTCAAGTACAGCAAAATCATATGGATACTATTGCTCATAGTTCCACATTTGATGATGTTGAAATTCTAAAGACTGAACTCTCACGTATGACTGAGCTCAATAATTCTTTGAAAATCCAAGTCTCGCTATTAACCCAAGAAACTGATTCTTTAAAACTTACTTTTTCTCAAACTATTGAGCAACACGCCTCAAAATTCAACTCTGATGATATGGAAGAGCAATTACTAGCAGCCACTTCAAAGGCAAGTGCTGCTACCATGGCAATGCTTGAATTGCAAGAAACGCTTACGAAAGCAGAGGCGGAGCATGCTACTAGTCGTGAAGCGCTAGCTACTCTTGATTCTGAACGCGAAGCATTGACTGTCCAATTGAATCAGCTTTCGAATGATCATAAGAATCAAAAAAATGAGCTTCTTACTGTTCAATCTCTATTCGAAAGTGAGCGCAAGGTTTTTACTGATCAAAAAGATGCGTATGAAGCTGAACTGAGTGCACTCAAACAACATCACGATAATGAACTTCAAGAACATTCAGCTATCCATAAAGCTCGCTCCATCGAGTCCAACTCTGAACTTCTCAATGATATTCAAGTTTTAAAACAGGAACTTTTGCACAAATCAAATGATATCGTTTCAATCACTGAAAAAATGCAGCACAATGAGACCCGTTTGGCAAGCATTTCTGAATCTCATGAAACATTGCTAAAGGAAATAGATTCAAAGAATGCTGCTTTGCTCGATAAAGATGTAGCTATTGCTTCTTTGAAAGCAGATCTTAGTTCTGTGCATGAGCAACACGATCGTGCACTTCTCACCACCACTGATACATCTGTTTTTACCGAGCAGATTCAACATCTGACTTTGGAGCTTGAAAAAGCTAACGCAATGCTATCTCAAGAGCGCGCTGATGCAAAGGAAAAAATAAATGATGCCAATGAACAGTTTTCCAAAGAACGAACGTCGACGCAACTGATGGCATCTCAATTTGAAGACGCCAATGCAAAAATTCAATTTCTTGAAGACACTATTATTGAGCTCAAGTCTGCATCCAGTGCACTTATTGAAACTGTTTCTCAAAAAGAGTCTGCCATCAAGGAATTTGAGCACTACGTTGATCAACTGAAGCAAGAGTCTAAGGATTCTCAAGAATATGAGGCCGTTATTGAGCAACATCGAACTGCCCATGCCGATATAACTGCAAGGCTTTTAGATGCTTTAGCTCAAATCGATGCCAAAGATGAAACCGTTTTTGAATTGACTTTGAAAATCAATGAGTTGAGCAACGCTACTATTCCTACCAATACTAAGCCAGAAGAAATCGAGTGCCTTCGCGAACAGCTTGCATTAAAGAATCAAGAGTATAGTCATCTTGCTGATCAGCTTGAATCTGCCACTAAAGCGCTTGATCTCGCTACCTTTACCCGTCAAGAACAGTCTGATGCAGATGCCAAAATGCTGGCTGCTCTTGAAGAATCTAAAACCTGTGTTGATCAACTTAATGATAAATTGGCCGAAACGGAAACTATGTTGGTCTCTGTTTCTACCAAACTTTCTCAAACTGAAGAATTTCTTGAAGCAGCTCGACAAGAAAACAGTGACCTTCATACGGCTTTGGCCAATGCAGAAATGCCCAGTGTTACTCAGAAATCTATTATATCACAAGAAGAACTTGCTCAGATTGAGGAAAACGCGACCCAAAAGGATGTCTTGATTGAAGCCATGCGAAACGAATTTGAAAATGCTGTCAACGATCTGGACTCTCAAATTATGCTCGCAAAACAGCTACAGGATCAACTTGCTCAATCAGAATCTGCTTTAAGTGACAAATCCATTTTAATTGATGTGCTATACCGACAATCACAGGAGCAAAGCGAGCTTGATCAAGCAAAATTAGATGAGCTGCAGCAAATATGTGATCAGCAGGCTGCATACATGAGTGTCATGAGTCAAGAATATGGGTTCAAAGTGCTTGATCAAAAAAACCCACTTTTTGATACAATTGTTGAAGAGCATACCGATACTCCTCATACTGCCTCCCAATCGTCTACATATATGCATGAAAACACTGCCCAAAAGCATGTTGAGGTGATGGAAAGTGAATCTGTTGAAAAAGTAAATCAGGCCCACCCAGACAAATCTTCTCATGCTGATTCACATGATCTCCAGCACAGTGATGAAAAGCAGACTCTTAAACACTCTGTCACGAGCGAGACTCTTGTTGACGATCATTTTACTCATGAACGCATACAATCAAATGAACTCCCAGCCGAAATTGTCGACAAAACTAAGGAGTGCAAAACTGTTCATTCAGTTACTGAAGTCGAACAAATACCTCTTGCATTTTCCGTTAAAGAAAAGGAAATACACGGTAAAAATGTTGATGTAGAACCCATGGACAAGACTTTCCATATTGCGCAGCATATTGACGAGGCGATTTCAAACCCCGTTGCCTATCCTATTGAACATTCCAAGGAGGCGGTTGTGGATTCTGCTCAACCTTGTGTAGAAAATGCACCTATTTTAAATCACAACAGTTTTGAGCATCATACTGAGCACTTGTCTTCCATTACTGAACATGCAGAAACCAATCATTTACCTTTAGTCCAACCCGTTTACACGGAAAATAGTATAATGCATACTAATGGCGTTTACACCGATACCCACTCGCAGGTGATAGAAAAAGAAAAGTACGTTGATGACAATCACACTGCCGACGTGACGGACCAACTCTTGATGGATGATAACCATGCAGATGTTTTCAAACAAGTGAATGGTGCATCTACTCAATATGTCGATTCGGAACATATACCTGTGCAATCTACTACTTCAATGCACGATGCGGCCAATTCTGCTCAGACAGCTGCTGGGTGTAAACAGCAATGATCTAGCATTTGCTATGAATAATGGAATCATCATTCTACCATTTAGATGCATGCCAATCCCACTCTTACTGCTCTCTCTCGAATCGATCTCAATTGCTTTTACTATAGATTCTTTAAGCTAATGTAAAAGCATTAGCAGATACTCAGCTGCAAACAAAAAAAGCAAATAAAACTAAATCAAAACCTATTTGTATTTCAATGATTACATATTTCCAACTCAAAAAACAACTGCGTAGCCCTTAGATGAGAGTACAAGAAGTGTAAAGGTTGAAATCGTCAACACGAACAGGCTTTAAATAGTTAGCTTCGCAATAAATGCAGTGGCAGCATCGACAGCTTCTTGTACTGATGCAGCACGATCACCAGCACCTTGAGCAGCAGATTCAGATCCACCCTTTTTACCACCGACTTTACTGGCTACTGCATCAGCCCATTCTGTAGCTTTTAGTCCACGATCAATAAGAATCTATTTACATAGCATCACAATAGAATATTACATGAGTTGCCTAGTAAAATAAAGGACAAGACTTTGAATTATATGTAAGCAATCACCTGGGGTACAATGCACTGATGTGCAACCTTGCTCGTTTCAGGATCCACCGCAATCAACATGGCAGCCTTGTCTTTTAGTGTACGAACATGAGCAATAGCCTGAGCAAGAGCTTTGGTGTTGCCAGATTGGTTAATCACCGATACAAACACGGTTTTTTCTGGATTGGCTTCAAAGAATGACTTGACAGTATCAACAGCCTAGCACAATCAAACAATCACATATAGATTCAAGATCAGTACAAACAAAAATAAGTTTTAATGTAGATTCTATGAATCCAAGAACAAAACAAACCTCTTTGGATTCAAGAGCCTTGCGTGCCTTGTCCTTGTCATCAAAGTCCTTTTTGATGGCAGAAAAAGTCTCTTTAAGTGAATGCTTACGAAGAACTGGAAGCACCGAAGAATCAAGCGTCTTGCCAATCTCCTTCAAAGTCGTTTCAAACAAAGCACCTTTGATTCTGCGCAACTGCTCGAGTTTAATTTCAAATTCATCGGCAAGCTTCTGATATTTAAGCGCTTCGTCGCCAGTAACACCCACAATTCGGCGAATACCCTTGGCCAGAGCAGAGTCTTCGATGATCACAAACCGCTTAATGTCACCCGTTCTCTGGACATGACTAGTGTTGTACAAATACATTAGCAAAGTAGCAATACAAATCTGCCAATCTACAATCAAAACAACTTACGTTCCACCACAAAACTCGATAGAGGTTTCAGCCCACTTGGCATTGGATGGATCTTTGAGCATTTCATCAATTGGAAATCCAATCGAAACGACGCGGACAGGGTCTGGGTAGACCTCTCCAAACACTGCACGCAGTCCATTGATAGACTTGGCAAGCGCAAGAGAAACCTCGGAAGTGTAAATAATATCGTTCTTTGCAATGAAAGAATTGGTGATTTTTTCAACTTTGGCAAGCTCAGCTATTGATGGTGAGTTCTAAACATATCACCAGTTAGCCCAATCTTTCGCCGTGAGTATATATTATACTCGAAGCATTTGTTTACCTTGCAAGAGTAATCAAATCGCAACTTTTCGGGGGATACCAATGATCCTTTCTGATCAACAATGGTTCCAATAACCGATCTTAGTCCATAGTTGAGCACATGTGTGGCAGTATGGTTATTTCGCAATGGCCATCTGCGCAACTGTTTAATAATAACACATTGTATTAGAATTTTAATGAATACAACTTTACAAATCAACAGTCAACGCACCTCATCATACGTGCACATAATAGAATCATCGAGGGAAAGGGATCCGTACTTGAGGTAGCCAATGTGAAGCACGTAACCACCAAAAACCTGTACATCCTCAATTGCAAACTCCAGACTTCCATCAACTGTTAGACTTCCAGTATCAAACTGCTGGCCACCTTGCTCGGCGTAAAAGTTGGTTTTGTCAAGAATCACACCAAATCGACCTTGATGGTTTGTGGAAGATACAGACTCGACAAACTTTCCATTGACAAAAAGCGCCTTGACTTTGGAACTAATATCATCAAATCCTATCAAAAATATCAATATTCAACTATTCACATATCCAATAGACCTGTAAGAACAATACAAAACACAAACCATATTTGTACTGGTCATCAGTAGGCTGAACATTGGGATTAGCCTCGAGCTCTCCTATAGCATGAATATCCAATGAGACTACTATGCCAGTCTCCTTTTCATTACGACCACGAGATCTCTCTTTGGCAATCTTTTGCTCTTGCTCAAACTCAACTTCGTCAACGGTAAGCCCGTTTTCCTCAGCCATCAAACGAGTGAGATCAACAGGAAAACCATAGGTATCATAGAGTCTCCATGCATCAGCCCCACTAATGACTTTTCCACCCGAAGCTTTAGTTTTGGCAAGGTATTCGCCAAAAAGACGTTCGCCACGATCCAATGTTTTTGAAAAGCTGCGCTCTTCTTCATCAAGAATTTCCTTGAGATCGTCTACACGCTCGGTGATTTCAGGAAAGGCGTCACCCTGTAATGAACAATGCAAACATGATTAAAAAACTGAAAAACAGATATGAGAGGTATACAAACGTACCATTTCAGTAACAACAGTATCTACCAAACTGGAGAAAAAGCAGCCAATTGGAACATTGAACTTTTTGCGCGCATAACGAGCTCCGCGACGCAAAATACGCCGAAGGACATACCCACGACCTTCATTAGAGGGAACACCTCCATCGCTGATGGCAAAGGTAAGAGTACGAACATGATCTGCAATGACACGGTAAGCAGTATCAATGCCGTCCTGATCAGCTTCACCGAGCCGACCTTGATATTCTCTGACACCAGTGAGTTTTTGAATAGCAGAAAAAATGCCAGTAAAAACGTCAGTGTCATAGTTGGAACGCTTGTCTTGTAAAATTGACACCAAACGCTCAAGACCCATGCCAGTATCAATATGCTTATTGGGAAGCAGTTTCAAGGACCTGTCGACTTCACGATTGTACTGCATGAAAACCAGATTCCAGATTTCAAGAACATCAGGATCGTCCATATTGACCAGATCAGCAGCATTACGTCCACCAATGCGATCAAAATGGATTTCACTACAAGGGCCACATGGACCTTGATCACCCATTTCTAAATAGACATAAATGCATATGAAAAGAATGAGGATCAAGAATGAATATTCGAATATAAAACATGGCATTACCCCAAAAGTTGTCCTTGACACTTCCTGGAATAATATGATCTTCCTCGACACCAATGTTGCGCCACAAGTGTTTAGCTTCAATATCAGATTCCAAACCAAGCGACTTGTCACCACCAAAGTAGGTAATGTAAAGCCGATCTTTTGGAAGACCGTATACTTTTGTAAGAATTTCCCAAGCCATTTCAATTGCCTCGGTCTAACAAAACAGATAAATGTTGGAGCCAAACAGAATACACAACACTTGAATTCATGGTTAAATTACAATCAAATACCTTGAAATAGTTGCCAAAAGACCAGTTTCCAAGCATTTCAAAGAAAGTATGATGATAAGTATCTCGGCCAACATCCTCGAGATCGTTGTGTTTTCCACCTAAATGGAGTCAAAAAAAGACGAATCAATTGAATAGTCGACACAATAGACATCAATGCATTGCATACACACCAGCACGAATGCACTTTTGACTGTTGGCAGCACGGGACAGTCTAGCCAGATCCGAGTTGGGATCGACAGTTCCAAGGAAAATAGGTTTAAACTGTAGAAAAAGAAAGTGGTGAGCAACATGAACATATTCATGAACATAATCATGAACATAGTCATGAACATGGTGAACATGATAGAACTAGACAGCCTGCAGGCTGTCTCAAGACACTAGCAAGACCATCAAGACCAACCTGGTTCATTCCTGAGTTGGCAAACATCAAAGTGGGATCCCCATGAGGAATGGTGGAAGAAGACACAACATGAGTATGACCATGTTGCTCAAAGTAGTCGATGAAGGTCTTGCGGACCTTTGAGAGTGGCCATTTTGTAGCCATGCTGGAGTTGAGGATAGAAGCGGATGCAAGACTGGATAAGGGATGGAAAGCACAAGGAGTCTGGGATAGACCAAAGACAACTGCTTGATAAGACTTGAATAAAACCCTTTTTGTCTCAACCCTCAAGACCATCAACTATTGTACTGACAGGATCATTTATTTAGTTTGAAATGCATGGAGTTGCTGTTGCAGACTCACACATCTGGACAGCAGTGTTGCTCTCTCTCTCTCCAGATCGCTCTGTGTATTCAACACAAACTCTTTAACCTGTTCATTGTAAAGGTCAGTCGTGGTCTTGATGATCGTCTGTCAAACTAATACACTACCTGCTTACGTAACTCTGCTAGTCCATCCTCGGGTGTCAGAGTCTATTCAATACCATCAAGTGTTAGCTGTTGGATCTGCACTCATGCAGTTGCTTTAAACTTTCCTGCTTTGATGTCTCGTATGCTCGCGTCTATTCCATTCAACTGGTTGGTGAATGCTTTCTCTATACAATTTCAACTCATCCACTTACCTTGTAATACTCATTCTGTCGTTGAAGAATCTGCTCGTATTTTTGTGTTGCATTTGCAATCCCTTCTACGAGCATCTCTATCTCCATTCTTCCTTCATCTACCAGCACTGCGTATTAATATAAATTCATTCTATACTGGTCCGTGCTTATATTCATTGCTTTACCTGGATGCGTTTTTATACTTTTGTATAGTCTGTCTTTGATACTGCTTTCAAGCTCTTTGATCGTGGCTAAATTCTAAAAGGTAAAATATAAGCCAACGACTAGATTCATCATAAGTTGTACTATTTACAATTAATCCATAATAGTTTACATCTGAAAATAATCTTTCATAGCGATCTGCATTGAATGAGTCATGTCGACTTGCTTCTCCTTCCATGTTCAGTCTTGACATCGAATCGTCAATACTGCATATCTTCTAAATCAACATTTAGATTAATCTCGACTGGAATGGATTTGTAGTACTCGTAGACTTTCAATATTTCCTACATTTAAAGAACCGAGCTCCTTTGTGTCGATACAACTAGAATTTCAAAAATACACGAGTTTATACTTTTATACAATCAGTGCCCTGCTTTCAATAAATCACCTTTTAGAACCAATTCTCGTGTGTATCGATGCCGTGTTGGAAAGTGGTTTTAAGCGACTTCCAAGATGAAATTGCCATTTCAAAAAGTTTTAAATCGTTTGTGGTTAAATACTGAAACATATGCATCTTTATATTGTAAAATTGCCATATAACCCTACTGTCGTATCAATGTGCCATTCTCATACGTCTCATTTAGACTTTTAATAGTCAAATCTTCCTAAAAACAGTCATTCATGTATAAACAGCTGGCGTTTAAATCTACAAAATCGATTAAAGAAATTACCTTTTGGTTGATTAAAGCAATCATCTCAAGTCCCAACTCCTCATTTTTGAGCAACGATGCTTGAAGATCTTTTGAGGTCTGCTGAATAATAGCCTCAAGTTGTGCTACCTGCACATTAAGCTTTATTATAAACCAGTCAGTTGATTCGAGATGTATCAAATGCAATACCAGCTGTTTTCAAAACATACCTGTAAAACTTGCGCATATAGTTTTTCATTCACTGTCTTTTGATCTTGAATGCTACAAGTAGAATTCAAATTGTTTTCTGCCTTTTCATAAAATGCCAATCGATCCAGAAGCTACACAATAACATGTCAGATAATGAAAAAATTAAAAGTATTCATACTCAATCTATATCATACATCACTGATCTTGTTTTCTGCTGCTTCAAGCTGTAAATTTTGTTCGATTTCCAAATCCAACTGCGTTTTCTGAGTATCTAATAAAAGCCTCTCTTTAAGTATGAGCTCTTTTTGCATCGTGGTGTTTTGCTCAATAACAACATTGATCCTAATGTTAAACCATGATTGTTTTGATGAGTATATGCTTTTATCTCTATTCACTAGCACAATAATTTTAATATAGTTGGCATGCAGGTCCTTTACCTTTCATTAAGATCCACCAGTAGCTGCTTTTGATTAGCTAAACTTCAAATAAATATCTTTATATTTAGCATACAACACGCTAACAGCGCACTTGAATATCAAATCTACAGCCATACTTGGAATTTCAACCAGTGCAGCGCGTTTGCCAATATGGCCGGCTCTTTCCTGAGATTTAAGCAAAATCAGTTTTTAAATTAGCTTGTTTCTACAGAATAGATTCTTTAAATAACTTTATCAACCCTACTTGAACAAGCGATACAAGATGAAAAAAAGTTTCGTCGTTGCAAATCGGATATGTTTCAATTTTTCGCAACAATTCCGAAAAGTTTAACAGATTCAAATTCATTGCCTTGGCTTCTAAATAATCCATCGAAAAAAGGAAATTGGTATAGCAATTTCCTCCAAACTCCTCCAAAAGCAACCTTGTTATTGGCGTTTGCTCTGCCTCGGGTGCAATTTTCTAAATTCATGGTGGATGCATCAAATATTTAATAAATTCTATCCGTCTTTAACAAATGCTCTCAATCTCAGCTCTCGACAGTATCACCTTTTGAAGTGCAACTTGCTTTATTGTCTTGTGGCAGGCAATGATTGAATTGCCCACATTCGTACCTGCTCGTTCACAGTTAAAGATACCAAATAAATAAACATGCTTGATCAAATACTTGATTGTATGAGTTGTAAACAACGTACCTTCTTTCATTAGTAGTTGAGTCGGATCAGTAAAAAAATGATCCAGCGCACAAAAATCAACCACTGTAAATTTAGATTTGGTTGGCTATAATCAAGTGAAAAATAACCTAAAAATTAGCTTTAGAATTGGGATTGGCATCAGAATCTGATTCATCATATAGCATACACTATGTGAAGTCAAATCATTTTCAAGAAATTTGTTAATTTCAAACATGTAGAGTACAAATGAGCGATCAGATGCTTTTGAACTATTTCCTAATCGGTGCAGTTGTGACTAAAAACTAACAGTTAATGATCACTTGAAAGTGTCGAGCCATATTCAAAACAATACTGACAATACCCTTTCAATTGCATCCATGCATGTTTCTACATCAGAAATGCGCCGAGTTGACAACCCTGTCACTGCTACACCCGTTGCACTACTTGTGTCAACTTGCAATCCATCACGCTGTGGGTTCAATAGATCTCGTACCCATGCTCCATATACCTCACATACAGTAAACATAAAAATGTCATGGTGCATTTGCAAATCAAGCTGTGTTTAAGGTATAAAGGTCCAATCTGAAATTTACAGCAGTAGTCTAAAAAGGATATCTTATGTTAATGCTTGCAGCATTTCTACTATTGCACTCGATGAAAATGCTTTCAGCAATCATTTGCAGTAGACCTATATGATATCCAATACAATCCCGTTAACATGAATATAAATTACATGCATGGTTTTAGATCCATCAACTCAAAATCAGTACTTTATATCACTGCACTGATTTAAACTCAAGTACCTGGCATTTTTTTGTTTTTCCCCATGGCCCCTTCAAGAGCATATGATTTTCCACTTTTGGATGCACCTACGGATATTAGGGACACGTTAAACCCATTCAAACATATTTTCACTTGTGGAAGGATAGCTTCTTGAAAAAGGGTTTCAACACTCTCCGAGACATCTAAAATATGGTCAAATTGAAACGTTTTTTTCCTATCAAATATATCAATTCAAAAACACCACTTGCAAGAGAGGTCAGCCAGTCTAAGCCCTTATACTAACTAAATGATGTCTTGACACGTATGTATTTTGCTTTAAGCATTTGACTCGACACTACAACCTTTCATTTTTATTCTCGTCGGGTACAGTTATTGTCCGTGTTGATGTATCAACAGACCAGGAAAAATCATTAAACGTATATCGTTGAGATGAAAGCGGCTTCATTCTTAAAAACACTTTGGCATGCTGACCCATTTTTAAAGTGTGCTGACTGGTTAGATAAAGTTGGTTTGCAAAGAAAAAACGCGTCAGATCTCTTGAGGTGTATCAAGGCTTGACTCAAAAAGCGATTCAAACCAATAAACCTACTGAGTTGCTCAGAAACTCCAGAAGGAGTCAATACACCAACATCTGTGAATATCAAATTGATATGCGTGGGTGGTGTATAATCAATATCGGGATTGCTCAGCTATATTATTAGTTTGGTGTTGTTTCATCAGTATGCCAAAAGGTAAGCCAATGCAAGTTATGTCTACCCATCACAGACCAACACAGTAACAATAGACTTACGCGGCATTCTCCTTGATCCTCCTCATCGGTAAAATACATGGGCGAGCTAATTGGCAAGTCATCTTGATTCAATGGAAATAGCCGAGCAAACTTGAAACTATATTTGGATAACCAAATTATTGTTAATCTAAGCTTTTCTCAAAAGTACTATAAATACGATTAAACAGATTGCACTCCACCTTTCTGCAACCACATAGAATGGTTTATTTGCAGCCTTGGCAACCAAGGCAATCTGGTATGTGCCAATTTGATTGATCAGTCCACCATTTTGTACAACGACTTCGGCACCTACCAATACCATATCTACTCTTTCAATGATATGGCCAACAGCCGAATCACTAATGAGTGCTGCCTGTATATTGGCTTTTCGCAGTTCTTCTACGGCTCGCTTTCCAGAATCCGATGGTTTAGCCTCTGTGACAAGTACCTTGATGAGTGCCTTGTTTGGAGCATTTGTGAGCATGCTCATAACTACTCGTGAATATGAATGAACTAAAATAACCTAAACGATCGTATCAAGGTTGTTTAAACCATAAAACGTCAAAACGAACGAGTAGAGCATATATTCAACATATAATGCAAAGTTATTACAGTGTCATCTCTGATAAACTTTGAGCCGTGATTAGCTGCTTTTTTTCTTGATTCAATACAGCTCGAGACCAGCACATCACTTCTTCTGAAAAGATCCTGCTTGATATCTTCAAAAGCCTAGATACACAATGAAGCAAAATCAATTTAATCCAGCAGTTCAAGCAATATCACTATTGAACGCATTCTGTTATGCACCTGAATTGCAGAGGGAGTGTCTTTTGCAAGTCTCATAAACAAATCGCAGCCTGCAACCATCGAGATTGTATGACTAGGAATTGCTTTAAGAATCCCGCTTGCGGCATCTAGCTTATCAAATAACTCTGCCAAGGTTGAAGCTATATTATGCGTGAATTTATGTTATACACCAATATAATATGGCATTGCCTTGTTTAATCTGTCGCCTGTGTAAATTGTTGAATCAGAGCAGATTTGCATACCTTCGCATTTTTTGCTGAATTCAATGAGTGCCTATTGAAACAGTAGATTCCAGAGGTAGATGTTGCAGTCAAAGCAGAAATGGTGTTATTAAATGTAAAACAGTACCGACCATGTATATCAAATCCAAATCATGGTTGCTGTGGAATCGATATGATCGAGCAGCAAGTAAACATGCAAACTCCATTAGTGATGAATGGCTCAACAGAATGTGCATAAATTTATGCCATCACTGTGTACCTTGATAGCAACTACTGGCAGTGACATGTCAGGGTTAAGAGCCACAATCCTATTAAAGTGTTGCACAACGACTGGCTCCATGTTATCGTATTGAACAATGTACTGAAAAAGCAAACGTTTGGGTTATCACAGTCTTGATACTTTCAATTGGATTTTACAACCGCATTCACGTAAAATGCAGTCGAAATAGTCTCGTGAAGCGATTAGAATGTTTATTGAACTCTTTGGCTCACTGGGTTGTGCTCATTTTTGTATAACTGAACGAGTGTTTCCATCACAGTTTCAGTCAATCGTTGTTTTCTTGAACTAGAACGCAAATGTATAATATTTCAAGATACAACAGTATGATGAGCGTTGTGTTGAAAGCCAATGTCTAACGATGGAGCATAGAGTATACGCTATTCAAAGAAAATAGGCAATCGCTGCAAAACAGTGTTCCATTTCATATGATTACAGCTGTCATATTCCAGATGTGTATCTTGGTATACTGGCACTTGACTTTGGATGTTTTGTTTGTACTCGAGTCTATGTTTTACCAATCCATCAGCCTTTTATTGCTACATCAACTTATTATTAAACGCTGCTTGTTGTTCTTTGAATAGCATAGACTCGCACTGTTTATGGTTTAAATCTGCTCGACACGCTCAGCAAAACACTTGCGAGTTGGACTTGTAAAAAACTGATTTACACGTGACTAATAGTCTGTATCACGTGGTGTTTGCATTGAAATCCGACGGCATGAATATTGAGCATCCATACTTTCACCCTCACGAATAAGACTGCAGCTACAATGGCACCAACCAAGAAGGGAAAGGCAAAGGGATCAGGTAGGAACTATCATCCATGCATGCATGCACGCAATCCATCTATCTTGAAAGTCTGCCAAGTTGCATGCATGATTGCATGAAATCATAAACAGCTTTTGGCCATGATGGTTTGACTCGAGTGACTTGCTGACAATTTTATCGCTGGGTTTGAATTATTATAGAGACCATCAACTCCAAGCTGGCACTTGGTGAGTTGTCGATTAACAGACTATGATTTTATTGGTTTCTTTGTACTCACTCTGATCTTTGTTTAGTCATGAAAAGTGGCAAGACCACTCTCGGATACAAGTCTACTCTTGAGAGCCTGAGAAACGGAAAATGTAATTCTTGAATGCTGGACTTCAATCCATTTTACCTGAATTTATCATTGGATGTGGAGGCTGCTGTTTCTCAGCGGTTATCCGACTTATTTGTGGGTTTTACTATTGCAATTGCGGGATACCGAATTGTAAGTGCTGTCTGTATGGACTAAACCAGATTTGCTAATACAACTGCGTGTCCCTAATCATGTATATAGCCAAGCTCATTATCATTTCTGGAAACTGCCCTCCCCTCCGCAAATCTGAGATTGAATACTATGCCATGCTTTCCAAGACCAATGTCCATCATTACTCTGGCAGTAAGTTTAATCCCGACATTTACTAGACATGGATAATTGGGATCAATCTTGCTTACACATTTATCCTGAAAATTAGACAACATCGAGCTTGGCACTGCCTGCGGAAAGTATTTCCGTGTTGGAAGTCTTTCTATCCTTGATGCCGGTGATTCAGACATTATTAGCGCTCCATCCGAGTAGATACAAATGAATGTTTCTGCCCTTTGAATTAGTTTATATGTAGTTTGGGCTTGTGATCGAGAGATTCAAATTGCGAATAAATTGAAAGTTTCCTTCTCGTTTCGCGACTACAAACTCGACAATTGTTAGGCATGGTGAGTGGGTTGTGCTGTTGGTCTTTGTGGGTATCAATGAGAAGCGCATGAGTGAAACTGCAACTATGCATCTTGTCCTATAAGCGGTGCATGACTTTTGTGCATTCTATTTCTTGAGCTTGCGTTTTATCACTTCCGCCATGGCTGTCTGCACACATCCCTTATTGACCTGCATCAACTTGAATTTGGAACTCATTGTTTAGAGTCTCATGCTTCCAAGTCAAGCTCCAGTATCACCAAACAAACGATCCAGCCCAAACAACCACAGTGAGGTCAATTCTCATTCCAATGCTCCATATTCTGACAGGGATGTCAAGGCATTGTCACTTGTTGATGGCATCTTCTGGGGTTATATTAAAGGATATCCATGGTGGCCTTGCAAGGTAAATGTGCACCAAAACTTTTCAACACCTCGCAACTAGATCTATTTGTTTTAATAAACATGGGCCAAAAATAGTCATGGGCTAATCATTCAACATGTGTAGGTGATTGCAAATGAGGAACACTTGACTCGAGTTATGCGCTCCGCAAAACCAAAAGGAACAGACAAACATGTCCCTGTATTTTACTTTGGTTCGCATGACTAGTACGTCCAATTGCACTTGTATTCGAAATGCTTGGCAAGCAGGCTGTTTTGACATTGTTTTTTCAAACTATTTTAGTTCCTGGCTTCCTACTCGCTCCGTTAAACCCTTTGAAGAATTTAGATCCGAGTTTGAAAACAAAAGCAAAACAAAATCATTTCAAGAAGCAGTCAAGGAGGCCAAGGATACCACCTTATGGCCAAAGCATATCCTGATGCAAACTGCTCCTAGTGATTCAGAAGAGAGTGGAACTGAGCGTGATAGCGACGAAGAAATGAAAGATGCATCTGATAGGAACGCAAACGACACTGCTGTTTCTTCTGATGGTTTAAGCGATGGTGAGGATGGATCTCGAAAGCAAAACAAACGACTAAAGAAGGATGGGGTTTCGAAAAGAATGAAGCGCACCTCTCGGTCTGATGTCAAAGTGAAACACTCCAAGCCAACTTCTGGTACTTTGAATAGTATGAGTTTCCATAAAATTGTTCAAGCCTAATGTTTTTTGAATTCTAGACAAAGCATCTCTCAAGCCCGTTAATACTCCCAAAAGCGCCACAAAACAAACTTCAGTCGCTGGATCCAAAAGAAGACGGTCTAGTAGTGCAGGTGATACGAAAGATACGATTGTAAGTTGTCATTGCTTATTTTGAGTGGCAGGAACAATCTTGCTGTCATGTGGTTCTATGTTACAGTATGAAAAACTCAATATTATAAAATATAAACTATTATATCTAGTCCACTAAACATTCAAAAGACAATACTTTAAAATCGACAAGGGCAGTTTCCCAAGGTTCTGAAACCATGCCTGTTAAAGTAGCGACAGAAAACTCGGGTAATTAACACTTGCTTATTTTCAACAGTTGAATTTAATACAAATTGTTTAAATCCCATTTTGGTAAGATATGATCATACTAAACCTGTATCTACATGCTAATGTATCAATTCAGACAACAAGTATGAGGTTTCTACCACCACTGGACGTGAAGTACTTACTAAGCGTGAATTTTTGATGCATCTTCGCTTGAAGTTGCAGATTTTTTTAAAAAATGAGGATCGACAGGTATGTTGATACTTTTGAAACAATCTGCGTTTAATTTTTACTAGTCGACTGATAATTTACCCATATTTTGGCCAACTATGGCACTTGAATGCTATGCAATAGTCAACCGACTTTATAAAAGCAGACAAATGGCTCAGGCGTGTTGAAGAGGCTCACGTTTCTTTAGATCTTTTTCGAGAAACCAAAATTGGCAAATTCATCAAACACATGAGTAAGATCCAGCTTTCAGACGACAAATATAATTTTATTCAGAGATGCAATGCATTACTCGAGCGCTGGAAACTTGAACTACGCAACGTGACTTCTGACGAATCAATTCCTGCAAGCGACACTGTAGCCGAGTCTATCGAATCTATAAAAAAAAGTTCTACTAGCGAGGAATTAGCCAAGCCCGATTTAAAATCAACCACTATTGAATCTAGTGTCAAACCTTTTACAGAGCCGAATTTTGAGTCGCATACTAGAATTTCAGACAAGCTAATGGATAATCTTGCAGTCCCCACATCAACTCAAACATCACTAAAGCCTGTTTCTCCAATCAAAGCAATGGAAACTTCATTTTTGGCTACTCCTGCCACACCCATAGTAGCATCATCGAAACCCATTTCACCAATCAAAAAAACCGATATCAGCTCGACTTCTTTCACAAAAATATCACCTGAATCTGCAAATATGCCAGCTTCAGTTTCTCCAGAAACCCCCTTCAAATCTCTGAGTATCAACCCTATTTTTGTTCCAGCGACAGCCGTCGACTCTAGCAACGAGGACTTTTCAAAAGTCACACTTACTCAAAATATTCCTTTGCCCTCCACAGAATCCAAATCCCCAACCACTATTTAAAGTTTTTACATTTTACCAATAAATAAACTTTGATTTTGGAACTGTATAATCTATATTTATTCCTTGCATTATGACGTCAGATTCAACAAAATTTTACTGCTATACTGTCAATGAAAATTCATGATAGTAGAGAGCTTCGAGTTCAATCAAACATGTTTCGGTTGATTTGTCTGGTCAATAATATCGGGATATTCAAAAACAGACTAATGGCCAGCACGTGTCTGATTTGTATCTACAAAACACGCTCAACCTCGATTTGTATTCAAACCGTTAAAGCGGAACAAGCTGGATTTGGCCTATGTTTCCAACAGCATGTCGTTCAACTGAACAAAAAGATAAGCCAAAGGTATTTTTTGCTATCTCTTTATCTAGAGCACATTTGGGTAGACACTATTCGCTAATACTGGCCCTATCTGATAATAATAGCCAATCTTGCATACAGGAACGCGTGGCCGGTCATGGAAAGGAGAGCTCTCTTATCTTCCTCGAGAGGGAGCTGCCAAGATAACATCCCTAGATCGATTTGATGACATACATGCTCGTTTTCTTAGTCATGCCAAACAATTTGGTACATCAAACTAGATATCCACTATGTGATCTATGGTTATAGTTCAAACTCTAATGAGTTTGCACGAGCTAACTTCAATATGCATTACTACTAGATACTGAATGCCCTTCTCTTAAAAATATCAAGCGAGCTAAAACTACTTACGAAAAGCCTTCTCAACTAGATGACCTACTTGTGCGAACTGACAAGGAAATCAAGAAGGACAAAGAGTCGTTTCGTACCACTCTAGTAAACATTGTTATGTGAGTAGAATTTGGTTTCGCTGTTTATTGGATGCCATCTAGCTATTCTAACGCTCTGCTGGATTGCTGTTTTTATTTTAGGCAAAACATACAGTCTGACAATGAAAATAAAAAAGATACAGAGCAAACCTTGGAAGAAATAATGAACGATGTTTCCAACGGAGATACTCAAGACAAAGATAAAATGGTATAGCTGATTATTTGAATTGCAGCGTATTCACGTAAAATGGAACACTCGTATTTTGCTTTGGAATAGACAATATTCGCTGCGCTTTCCTACTAGAAATTGACTGCTTGTTCAGTAGACACAACGCTCATCATGATATAATCAAACTATAGTTTGAACGTGTCTTTTCTCCTTCTTTGACATAACCATGCATTGTACGATCATTAGGTTTGAATCCAAACTCATCCATTACGACCCAAATACTGGGTCATATTGCTGTCAATCCAACTCTACAAACTCAGACACGTTTGCGCTCTAGTTCAAGAGAACAAAGATTGTATGTCAGGAATGCAATTATACATGCCAATTACTCAATGTTTAATTGTAATCAAGGGAGAATTGAAGGTTGAACAAGTGTGGGATTGACTGGGACTGTTATGTAAACACTTGTTCAGTCATACAAAATGAGCACAGATGACAGACCAGTCAACTAAAGAGCCTAAAAACATTATACAGCAAACAGACTTCAATCACTTCATGAGACTGTCTATTATACACTTTGGCACTCTTATTTAATGTTTCATTTGACGTGAATGCGACTGTAAACCACATCACTGTTGATTATACTAAATCTATTTTTGTAGCAACGTTATTACTACTATATCACAAATGGCGTTGATACTCAGCATGTTGCAGAAATGGAAGAAAGGTGGCTTTCAAATGTTCTTCGTCTCATTCCTCAACGATTAAAAAACCTTCGGCACTCTGTTCATCAACTTTCGTTGGAGATGCGCGAAGATTATCACATGGGCGTAAAAAAAGCTATTGGTATGCCAGTATATCTGTAAATAGATCGGCTTACTACGATATTGATACTGACTTTTACAGTTTAGTTGACTTTGTATTAAAAGACCCACGACAAAAAAATGAATATAGCAGCCATGAATGCGATAGTCCTGAAGATTTTTTAAAGTAAGGCAGTTTTATATTAAGAGTCGACATCAACTGTTTCTGACATATTTTTTGCAAATAGTATTAGAATGTCAACACCAACCTGGCAAACTGCATATAATGATGCAAAAAAATCTATTATATCTATGTTATTCACTACTAACCCATCCATTCTCGAGATTTTGAATGTTTGGGGTAATTTTAAAGATATGAGATTGATTGAAATGCAATCGCTTTTGACACGTGGAGTTGCAATGGAACTACGAGCCTTCAAATCTGCAATATCTCAAAAACTCGACAAGTCGCATGAAAAACTTTTGACCACGTAAGCCTATACATCAAGTGGTCAATCAGTGTTGCTTCAATGCATTAACATTGTATTGCTTTGTGAAAATATTATTTTATAGATGGTATCCAGCAATACTCAATGTTTTCTATCAAGGAAGCAAACGCAATGAATGGTCTTCTATTCCTAACAATCGTATGGAGTCTTTTTTTCGCACTATATCACTAATTCTTGGGGATCAGCTGCGTCATGTTGTGCTTGAAACGCTCAAGGAATTTGCATGTTTGTTTGATCCAAATTTGGCCAACACTACCAATAATGCATCTTCTGATGTAAAAATGTTTACGTTTTCTGTACGTCTTGTCTTGGATGACACAAAAATCAAATTTGATCCGCCCTTGTCTGAAATTCAAAGCGTAGTCGACTTTTTAATCAATAGTATGCTTGTTGCTGCCGATCGTATTCCAAAAGTTGAAACACAGTTATTTGCCAGTGGTCAGGCCATCACTGTCAACAGTCGTGTTGGAATGAATCCAGTCAAGCCAGATCAATGTATTCGAGTCGCAGTTGAGTCTACGTTTCACAAAACCATTCAAGAAATAAGGAACTCTATCCAAGAGAATATCGACAAGTTGCTATATGCTCCAAACGCATATTTGAGCGAGTTTGATAAGCATAAAACATTGATTAGCAAAGCTTCGGAAATGGACGTGACCGAGTTTCTCTCAAAGGAAAATTCCCAAGAAAAAATGATGGCAGTAAGTACTACATCAAACATAATCTAGATTCTATCAAAACAATTTGTTTTACATGGCTTTAAACTCTGACTTTTGTTTCATTAGGAGGTTAAAAAATATAAACATCTTGCCAACAACATGATATACAGTGCCTATCCATTCACGGTTTATTTTCCATTGGTGGAGCTACAGTGTGCTGATTTTATCAATGAGCTTGCCGAGCGCGCTCATGGTCACGCCAATCGTATCTTGGATAAAATGACTTTGGATTATCACAACACAAATGCCGAGTAAGTACACTTTACGCTTTGATCCGCTTGAAACGTAGCATACGCATTGTATGCACTAATATAATATTTTGAATGTAGATTGATCAACTCCTTTGAAGACATGGCTCGGAAAATCACTACGATGCCATCCAATGTTGAAGAAATGGTTGCTTTGCAAAAGTTTATGTCCACTACGTGTAGTGTAATAACAAAAAGCTTGGAAGATGCCGTTGAAGAGGCAAAAAGAAAGTATGTATAGATGATTGTATAAATAGTGTATCAACCTAGTACTTACAAACCTTTCATATTGGTACTGATTTAGGCTGAATTTTATCATTACATATTCCGAGCTTAAAAAGGAAGACTTTGAAGCCAATACTGTGCTGTTTACCTGGTCTCAAAAAATTGGACCAATTTTTTTGGATGGCGAAAATAACTTGGCCAAGTCACGATCGCTCAATCAAGACGACTTGAAAGTACGCAAAGAAAAGTTAATAAGCGAACTTGATGGTTACACCAAGCAGATTGAAGAATATAACAGCTATAGCGAATATTCTGAAATCCACAAGTATCTAAAATCTGCACAAAAGCTTGTGTCTAGACTAGACTCTGTTGCTGAGCGAATTGCAAGTTTTAATCACGAAGAAGATCTTCTTGGCTGGGAAAGGTCAAAATTCTCTACACTCACCAGTGCTCTTGAGGGAATATCACCATTCCTTACATTATATCAAACATCTGTTGATTTCCAACGCCTATATCACAACTGGATGACCGGGTCATTTTTAAAACTGGAGCCAGAAGGAATTGAAAATGACGTGATGAATATGCATCGTAATATTTACAAGCTGACTCTCACTTTTCCAGCAGACTCTGCTCCATTTAACTTTGCACAAATAACCAAAGAGCAGATTGAAAGATTCAAGGTTCATCTTCCACTGGTTAGCACTCTTTGTAACCCGGGATTACGCGATAGACACTGGAAAGATATATCCCAGATTGTTGGATTTCGATTTCAACCAGATGAAACCACGAGTTTATCAGCAGTGCTTGAGAAAAACTTTGAGCAGTATATGGAGACACTCGAGAAGATATCTGCTGTTGCTACAAAAGAGTATTCATTTGAAAAGGCTCTGACCAAGATGTATGGCGAATGGAAAGATGTAGAGTTTGTCACAATTGAGTATCGCGACACAGGCACGCAGATTCTTGCTAGTGTAGATGATATTCAAACCTTACTTGATGATCATATTGTGCGCACACAGACCATGAGAGGATCTCCATTCATTAAAGCGTTTGAGGATGAAACCAAGATTTGGGATGGAAAACTAATGTTGATTCAGGTAACTGCTTATTTTTTGACTCGATCCAGATGAACTGAAACTGGATTCAAGCTACAACTGATTATTTTTTGTCAATTTTCATTGAATAGGAGATACTGGATGAATGGCTTAAAGTTCAGACAACATGGCTGTATCTCGAGCCTATATTCAGTTCAGATGATATTATGCGCCAAATGCCTTCAGAGGGAAAACGGTTTATTTCTGTAAACAAAACGTGGAAAGATACTATGCTACATTGCTCTCGCGATAAACATGTGCAAGTCGTGTGTGAAATGCCGGACATTCTTCAGCGTCTCAAAGACAGCAATTACGAATTGGAACTGATTCAAAAAGGTCTTAACCAATATTTGGAAATCAAACGTCTTTATTTCCCAAGATTCTTTTTTCTGTCTAATGATGAGATGCTCGAGATTTTGTCCGAGACCAGAGATCCAACGCGTGTGCAACCACATCTGAAAAAGTGTTTTGAAGGAGTCAACAGTCTGGAATTTGAGTCCAACCTCGATATCAGTGGTATGTACTCTGCACAAAAGGAGTTTATCAAGTTCACATCATTGGTATCAACATTGGATGCAGCAGGAGCTGTTGAAAAATGGCTTTTGGAAGTTGAAAAAACCATGCTGGCCAGCATGCGCCAGGTGGCTGCAAATGCATTTGAAAACTACAAGGATACTCCACGAGAAAGCTGGGTCGTTAATTGGCCCGGCCAGATTGTTTTGGGTGTCAGTCAGATATACTGGACTAAAGAAGTAGAGTTTACAATTTTAGAGGGGCGTGCCAATTCTCTTAAGCGATTGGTGGAGACCAATACTGAAAGATTATCAAAAGTAGTCGAACTGGTACGCGGAAATCTTTCCCATTTATCTCGCACAACACTTGAAGCACTTGTAGTGATTGATGTGCACGCTCGTGATGTTGTAGCTCAACTGAGTGAAAACAATGTAATATCGATTAACGATTTTAGCTGGCTTAGCCAGCTGAGGTATTATTATCCAGACAAAGAGACTGGAATTGTTGTCAAAATGATCAACTCGGTCCAAAAGTATGGATATGAATATCTCGGAAACACTGGCCGACTGGTTATCACTCCGCTTACAGATAGATGCTATCGTACGTTGTTTGGTGCTTTGCAGCTAAATCTTGGCGGTGCACCCGAAGGTCCTGCAGGTAAAACAACTTCAAATATTTAGTGATTGTTGATATAGGGCTAACATTTTAAAAAATCAAAAATAAATTATATCAAGGCACTGGAAAAACTGAATCCGTCAAAGATCTGGCCAAAGCTCTAGCAATGTTTTGCGTTGTCTACAACTGCTCTGATGGCTTGGATTACATTGCTATGGGAAAGTTTTTCAAAGGACTAGCTTCTGCTGGAGCATGGGCGTGCTTTGATGAATTTAATCGTATTGATCTTGAAGTCTTGTCTGTGGTTGCTCAGCAGATTCTCACCATTCAGCGTGCCAAGGCAGCCAAACTTACTACATTTATATTTGAAGGGACGGAGCTTAATTTGAATCCTGTGAGCAATGTGTTTATTACTATGAATCCAGGATACGCTGGACGATCAGAGCTTCCGGACAATCTTAAAGCACTATTTAGACCCGTAGCAATGATGGTGCCTGATTATACTTTGATTGCCGAGATTTCCCTCTATTCGTTTGGGTTTGTTCACGCGCGTAATCTTGCAGTAAAGATTACAGCAACTTATCGTCTTTGCTCTGAACAGCTCTCATCGCAGGATCATTACGACTATGGTATGCGCGCTGTAAAGTCAGTTCTAAATGCAACAGGTGCATTAAAACTCAAATATCCAGCAGAGAATGAAAGTATTGTTGTGCTGCGTTCCATCATTGACGTCAATCTAGCAAAGTTTTTATCACAGGACATTCCACTTTTTAAAGGTATCACTGCCGATCTTTTCCCAGGGGTAACACTTCCAGTTCCTGACTACGGGATGTTGGTAAAGAGCATTTATGCAAACTGCGAAAAACTTAACTTACAATGTGTTGGCTCTTTTCTGGAAAAAACTTTGCAAATCTATGAGATGATGCTTGTCCGACATGGATTTATGCTTGTTGGAGAGCCATTCTCTGGAAAAACTGCAGCGTATCGTGTCCTCCAAGGTGCACTTTCTGATATTAACAAATCAAATCCTAAACAAGAATCCAAAGTACTGGTACAAGTACTCAACCCCAAATCTATTACTATGGGACAATTGTACGGCCAATTTGACTCGGTGACACATGAGTGGTCAGATGGTGTACTTGCTGTAGGATTCCGTAATTTTGCATCTCAGGCAACACCAGATAGGAAATGGATTGTTTTTGATGGACCAGTCGACGCCATTTGGATTGAAAACATGAACACCGTGCTTGATGATAACAAAAAACTTTGTCTCAATAGTGGTGAAATCATTCAATTGTCCAACACAATGAGTCTAATTTTTGAAGTACGGGATCTAGCAGTTGCTTCTCCAGGTTAGCAGATTTTTTTGTGCATGGCGAATTGAATATATTCAACCTGTAGGCTAAATCAATTTTTTATGTGAAATTCTAGCTACTGTTAGTCGATGTGGAATGATATTTATGGAGCCGTTTAGACTAGGATGGCGTGAAACTATTGTTTTATCTTGGCTGAATGTACAAGAGATGCTTGATGAGGAACACAAGAAGCTGATTTGCGCTGTAATTGACTGGATCATTCCTCCGTGTCTTAAGTTTATTCGCTCTGAGTGCACAGAGGTTTCTGAAACAAGTAATTCAGGTTTGGTCATGTCGATGCTCAATATTTTAGAAAGCTTGCTGAAAGAAACTGTACAGGAGCGATCGCCTGAATTTACATCAAAGTTTATTCAGGGTTGTTGTGTATTTGCAATTATTTGGGCAGTTGGAGGAAGTGTAAACGAAGCGGGCCGACACAAATTTAGCGATTTTTTGAGATCAGTGCTTTTTTCTACAGGCGATATACCAAAGCCAAATTCATTTGATGTTGAGCTTTCTTTGCCATCAGAAGGACTTGTTTATGACTATTATTTTGATCGGAGCGAACCAAACTCTTGGAAATCATGGCTGGAAATGCTTCCTTTAAACTACAGCATTCCACCAAAAACAAAATATGACAACATTATGGTGCCTACAGTGGATACTGCTAGGTACTCTTATTTGCTAAAGCTTCTAGCTGGCAACAACAAACATGTTTTATTTATTGGACCAACTGGAACAGGAAAGTCGATGTATATCCGTGACACGCTTATGACTAAAATGCCCAAGGAAGTTTACATTCCTGTTTTTATCAATTTTTCTGCACAAACATCAGCACTACAGACCCAAGAAATTCTAGAATCTAAACTAGACAAGCGGCGCAAAGGAGTTTTTGGTCCACCTCTTGGAAAGCGATGTCTGATATTGGTGGACGACCTTAATATGCCTGCTCGTGAACAATACGGTGCACAGCCTCCAATTGAACTACTTAGACAATGGTTTGATCATGGTGGTTGGTATAATCTTACAGAAAATCTGATGCAAGAGTTTGTGGATATTCAGTTGATTGGCGCAATGGGGTTGCCTGGTGGTGGTAGAAATCCAATTACACCTCGAGTAAGTAGATTGCTTGATATACTACAGCATTTTATTTAGATGCATGCTGACCAAATTTGATATTTTGTTAATTGTAGCTTTTACGGCATTTCAATATTGTATCGGTAGTTCAATTTGATGACATGACACTGCACAAGATTTTTGAAACAATTTTAAACTGGCATATTTCAAGCAATTCATTTTCAAAATCCATTGTGAGCATGAGCCAAAAGATTGTTACTGCAACCAAGCAAGTATATCGTGGTGCAATGTCTAACCTACTCCCTACACCCAAAAAGTCGCACTACACCTTTAATCTTCGTGATTTTGCAAGAGTTATTCAAGGAATGTTACTTTCTCGGCCGGAAACTGTATCAGAGCCATTCAAAATGATTCGTCTCTGGATTAATGAAACATTCCGAGTATTCTACGATAGATTAGTTGATGACGAAGATCGTCAATGGCTTTTTAATTATGTTGTTGGCACCATTGGCCAAACTTTCGAAGTAGACTTTTCAAGTGTTATGAAAACGTATGATAGCAATGGCGACGGAAAAATAGAAGAGGAAGATTTGCGCAGTTTGATATTCGGCACTTATTTATCTCCTTCTGATACCAATGGAAAAGCATATGATGAGATTGTTGACCTTGCCGAGTTGACAAGCTATATGGATCGCTCACTTTTTGAATACAATCAAATCAGCAAAAAACCAATGGATTTGGTGATGTTTAGATTTGCCATTGAGCATCTTTCTCGGATTAGTCGTATTTTGCGACAGCCTCGAGGAAATATTCTACTTGTTGGCGTGGGAGGTAGTGGTAGACAATCGCTTTCGCGATTAGCAGCCTATGTTGCCGAGTACGATTTGTTCCAGGTGGAAATTGCCAAAAACTACAACACTACAAACTGGCACGATGATCTCAAAAAGGTTTTCAAGATTGCTGGCGGTCAAGGAAAACAAACTGTGTTTCTGTTTACAGATACGCAAATTCAGCAGGAGGAGTTTTTGGAGGATCTTAATAATATTCTTAATTCAGGAGAGGTTCCAAACCTTTATGCAGCGGATGAAAAACAAGAGTTATTTGAGCTTATTCGTGCTGATATGAAAAGCACGGGCAAGGTATTTGATGGCACACCGACTGCAATGTTTGCTGAATTTGTTAATCGCTGTCGCGAAAATCTACATGTTTGTCTGTGTATGAGTCCTGTTGGTGAAGCTTTCAGGCATCGTCTCCGCAAATTTCCATCGTTGGTTAATTGCTGTACAATCGACTGGCTCAAAGATTGGCCAGATGATGCTCTTGAGATGGTTGCCACAAAGTTTTTGCGAGACGTTGAGATGGAAGATTCGGTGCGTGCTGAAATTGTCCAAATGTGCAAACATCTCCACAAAAGTACTCAAAAACAGTCTGAAAAGTTTATGACGATGTTACGCAGATATAATTATGTTACACCAACATCGTATTTGGAACTTATTCGAACATTTAAAACTTTGCTTGGATCAAAGCGTACAGCAGTCTCAAAACTTAAATTCCGCTATGTTAATGGTCTAGAAAAACTCAACTTTGCTCAAAGTTCGGTGTCCAAAATGCAAGTAGATCTTGGTGAGCTTCAACCGCAGTTGATCAAAACAAAGCAAGATACGGACGAAATCATGATTCAGATTGAAAAAGAGTCTAAAGAAGTGCAAGCTACAAAAACAATTGTACAAGCTGATGAAGAAGTGGCAAGCAAAAAAGCATCGGAAGCAACTGCCATCAAAGAAGATTGCGAAGCACAGTTAGCAGAAGCCATTCCAGCACTTGAATCTGCCATTCAAGCACTTGATACATTAAAACCTGCAGATATTACTGTATTAAAATCCATGAAAAGTCCTCCAGCAGGTGTTAAGCTTGCTATGGAGGCTGTTTGTGTCATGAAAGATATTAAGCCAGTAAAGATTCCAGATCCCGCAGGATCCGGCAAGAAAATCGAAGACTTTTGGGGACCTTCTAAAACACTCATGTCTGATTTGAAGTTTTTGGACAGCCTTAAATCTTATGATAAAGACAACATTTCGGTGGCAGTTATGAAAGTTATTCGCTCAAAATACATGGAAAACCCTGAATTTGATCCAGAAAAAATCAAAACTGCTTCATCTGCTGCTGAAGGTTTATGCCGATGGGTTCGAGCAATGGAATGCTATGATCGCGTTGCCAAAGTCGTGGCTCCGAAAAAAGAGGCTCTTGCAAAGGCAGAGGCAGAGCTTGCCGAAACCATGAAAAGTCTCAACGAAAAACGAGAAATGTTAAAAGATGTTGAAGACCGAATGGCAAAATTAGAAGCCAATTTCAAAGCTATGGTGGCAAAAAAAGAACAGCTAGAAAATCAGGTGAGCTCTGTATCTCAGCAATTGGTTCGAGCTGAAAAGCTTATTGGCAGTTTGGGAGATGAACGAGATCGATGGACTCAGTGTGCGACTGATTTAGAAGCCAAATTTATATCTCTGACAGGCGATGTGTTGATTTCGTCTGGAGTGGTAGCATATCTTGGTGCATTCACTAAGCTATATCGCGATGAATGTGTGGCAGACTGGTCTATTATTTGCAAACAACGTAATATCCCATGTTCTGAAGAAATTCGACTGGTTAACGTGCTCGGTGAATCTGTCAAAATACGTTCATGGACACTGGCAGGGCTTCCTAATGACTCCTTTTCAATTGATAATGGAATTATGATATCCAATGCTCGTCGATGGCCATTAATGATTGATCCACAGGGACAAGCCAACAGATGGATAAAAAACATGGAAAAATCCAAGTCATTACAAGTAGTCAAGCTTACTGATTCCGACTATATTCGTACGATTGAAAATGCGGTTCAGTTTGGTACACCTATACTTCTTGAAAACGTGTCCGAGGAGCTTGATCCTGTACTTGAACCTCTTTTACTGAAGCAGACATTCAAACAAGGAGGAATAATGTGTATTCGGCTTGGTGATGCTACAGTAGAATATTCGCCCGAATTCAGATTCTATGTCACTACAAAGCTTCGAAACCCCCATTACCTTCCAGAGCTATCTACCAAAGTCACTCTCTTAAACTTTATGATAACTCCTGAAGGTTTAGAAGATCAGTTACTGGGAATTGTCATTGCAAAGGAGCGACCTGAGCTAGAGGAAATGAAAATCCAGCTTTTGTTGCAATCTGCAGAAAATAAAAAGCAACTGCAGGAAATCGAAGATAAAATCTTGGAAGTACTGTCAAGCTCCGAAGGAAATATTTTGGAAGATGAAACTGGAATCCAAGTCTTATCTTCGTCTAAAATTCTGGCCAAAACGATCAGCGAAAAGCAAGCTATTGCCGAGAAAACTGAAATCAAGATTGATGAAATTCGGGTTGGCTACACTCCAATTGCCAAACATTCTTCTGGACTATTCTTTTGCATTGCAGACTTAAGCAACATCGAGCCCATGTATCAATATTCGCTTAATTGGTACATTTCTTTGTTTGTCAACTCTATAGAAACCAGCGAAAAAACTACAGATATTGCACAGCGACTTGAGATACTTCGGGTGTATTTTACAGAGTCGCTCTACAAAAACATATGTAGATCCCTTTTTGAAAAGGATAAGCTTGTATTTTCTTTTCTACTTACAATAGCCATTCAAAAGGCTAAAAACGAAATTGACGCTTGGGAATGGCGATTTTTATTGACGGGAGGTGCCGGAATGAGCGGACTGCAAACTTCTAATCCAGACCCACAATGGATATCTGAAAAAAGTTGGAGCGAGATCAGTCGCTTGGCCAGCATGGACTCGTTTACCGGTTTTGATACTGGGTTCTCGGAGAATTTGGCCGAGTGGAAGCGTCTTTTTGAAAGTCCAGATCCACAAGACTTTAATTTACCAGGTACACGTGAAATATCAGGGTTTACAAATCTACACGTGTATGTTTATAAATGTGAAAGCTTATTTTAAAATTGGAAATGGTTTGTATTTTAACCTATAGGAAAATGGCATCTGGCCTTGACTTCTTTTGAAAAACTATTGGTTCTTCGATGTTTACGACCGGATCGCATAACAGTTGCAATTTCAAACTATATTATTGAAAAAATGGGTCAACTCTACGTTGAGCCTCCACCATTTGATCTGGCCAGTAGCTATGCAGACTCAATATCTTCTGTACCACTGATCTTTGTATTATCGCCAGGTGCAGATCCAATGACTGGTCTTCTTCGATTTGCAGAAGACAAAAAAATGGGAGGCTCAAAATTAAATTCAATTTCTCTTGGTCAAGGTCAAGGTCCAATTGCTGCAAAAATGATTAATGCTGCGATAAATGATGGCTCGTGGATTGTACTTCAAAACTGTCACTTGGCAATCAGCTGGATGCCACATTTGGAGCGAATCTGTGAAGAGTTGGCTTCTGAAAATACTCATCGAGATTTTAGGCTATGGCTGACTTCGTATCCATCTGAAAAATTTCCAGTCTCATTGCTTCAAAATAGTGTAAAAATGACCAACGAACCTCCAAAGGGGCTGCGTGCAAATCTACTCAAATCGTATCTAAGTGATCCTATTAACGACCCATCCTTTTATGAAGGATGCAAAAAACAGACTGTTTTTGAACGAATGCTTTTCGGGTTGTGCTTCTTTCATGCAGTTATACAAGAAAGACGCCAATTTGGCCCAATTGGATGGAACATTCCTTATGAATTCAATGAAACGGATTTGAGAATATCTGCACGTCAGTTGCGGAATTTCTTGGGAGAGTACGAAGAAATTCCATACGACGCTGTTACCTATTTAACTGGTAAGTTCAAGCTTACACATTATTTTAACTGTTTTTGATCCACTTATCTCAAACTATGCATTATATACACTAGGGCAATGCAACTACGGTGGTCGAGTTACAGATGATAAAGACAGACGGACTCTCATGACTCTATTATCAGTTGTTTACAATCCTAGTATTAATCTCCAGCAGGTAAGCCATATTTTTGTAAACCATGCATACACCGCTGATATGGAATAGTAATCTTATTTTGAACTGGATTTCAAATTTTAGAATTATAAATTTTCAACAAGTGGACTATACTACGTTCCCCATGCCGGTACTTCTTACACCGGAATAACCGAGTACATCAAATCACTTCCAGCTGAAGCAAAGCCAGAAGTATTTTGTCTACATGATAATGCGGACATTGCAAAAAATCAGTTAGAGACCGATACTCTTTTCAAAACAATTTTGTCTACACAGGGAGTTATGAGTGCAGCTGGATCAAATTCAAACGAGCAAATTGTGTCAAAAGCTGCATTTGAAATGCTTGCTCGATTGCCCGCTGCATTTGATTTAAATGCAATTTCAGGAAAGTACCCAGTAACCTACACTGAAAGCATGAACACAGTCCTGATTCAAGAAGCAATTCGTTTCAAAAACTTGACAGAAGTTATACGAGATAGCTTAATTAATATTCAAAAGGCACTCAAGGGTCTAGTAGTCATGTCGGCGGATCTAGAGGATGTCGGTTCAAGCATCATGCTTGGTAGTATTCCAAAAATGTGGAGCGGACGATCATACCCTTCCATGAAACCTCTAGGCAGTTACTACAATGATTTATTGGAAAGACTAGCGTTCTTTAGAAAATGGATTGAAGATGGTCCGCCAATTGTATTTTGGCTCAGCGGATTTTTCTTTACTCAGAGTTTCCTGACGGGTTGCCTTCAAAACTTTGCACGTAAACATGCGATTCCGATTGATTTGCTGGCATTTGAGTATCAAGTTCAATTAACACGCACTGCTGGTGTTCGACCTGAAGAGGGTCAGCACATTAACGGTCTTTTTCTTGAAGGTGCTCGCTGGGATATCAAGGAAAATTCTATTGCAGAATCTCACCCACGAGTCTTGTACAATTCTATGCCCATTATCTGGCTTAAGCCTGGCGAACGTTCAAAGTTTAATCTTTTAAATACATATGACTGTCCCGTATATAAAACTGGTGCACGACGTGGAACTCTGTCGACTACTGGGTAAGTTGATAAATATGAGTTTTTGGACGTATTGGGATAAGTAAAGTAGCAGCTAATCAATCAATCCTGATTATATTTATAGGCATAGTACAAACTATGTTATGTCCATGCGTATCCCAACTAAAGTGCCAGAAGATATTTGGGTTTTACGTGGTGTATGTGCCTTGTTAAGTTTGAATGATTAAAAGCCTGAATATATAGGTTTGTCTAGATATTGGTGCCATATGGGATCATATTCACTGGTCATTCGACAGTTTTTATTTAGAATACAGCCTATGCAGCAGTCAGACCTTTACTAGATGTCAGTAAGGTTGGAATATTAAATAAATTAAAATTGATTCATCGTTAGTGAGAACATGTTTGGCTAATTTAGCTTGCAATGCTCTCAAAGAAAGCGTCCTAATGTGAATGTGCAATTTCTAGTAGAAAACTTGAAATATTCAACGATTGCTTATTCCAAGATAGTCACTGCAAGATAAATACAGAAGTGGTTCATCTTACGTGAATACGACTGTAGAATTTGTTGGGATTGCGCAAAGCTGTTTAGATACGATCAGAATGGATCAACCAGCAGAAATCGACCTTCAAATACTAGCCAACATTGGCCTCTTTCTTCGTAATGTAAGTGGCCTGCAGAGCCAACCATTCATCACAATCATGCTCATGATTACTAGCGCTTTGTGTATAGATAGGAATGTGTGAAGAATCTTTCTCTGAAGCATTCAGGCTGAATCCACAACATACAGCACAAGAGCTGCACAGACTTGTTCAAAAGATTCAGGTAGTAATGGCCATACTAACTGTAATACTGATGGCAGACATTGATTAGATTTTAACATGGACTTTCGTATCAACTAGGAACTAGCAACAAACTTGATCCCAAAAGAGAGCGAGACCAGTAGCTTAGAGGTAGACTCTTCTCTGCATGATGAAATGGTTTACAAAGATGATGTGGTTGCTGACTATATACATCGTATTAGCTAGAGGCAGAGATGGCTTCTTTTTTGAAATCTCAACAAGAATTCGTGAATACCAGCAACAAAGACGAGTTTCTAGTATCCAAAAAAAGTAGGTTTGCTGGTCAAATATCTTTTTAAAATGTGTCGACTATGTATTAAAAGAAAGTTTTGAATATCTAATAAATATTAATAGCCGGTGCTGCTCGAGTAGATGCATTGAAGATAGATCGAGAGACTCAAATGAAGAGGAACGTGGTGCACAATTTTGCTGGACCTCTCGAAAGATCTACATTAGGACAGTCTGCAGAGAATATGAATATGGCAGATCTTGATGCTTCTCGGATTTCTACAGCTATGAATGAAAGGATCGGTTTACTTGAAACTCACCTTGGTCTTTGCACTGGTGTGATTACCTTGCTTGTATATTCAATACATGCTTGAAATATTATTATTATTTAAACTATTGATTCACAATCTGCCATTGGACATACCACTTTTCTGCAGCTTTTTATAACTAACAGCATTTTATTTATTTTATTTTTATTAGGTCCATCTGCTGAAACTTCACAAAGATTGAAGCGACTGGAAGATAGAATCTGTCAAATAGAAGATTGCTTCCCTTCATTTGCTGCATTTAAATTCAACCAGCAGCATACTTCAATTCTGCCGAAACGCAACGTGCCAGAAGATGTTATTGTGCCATTAAAAAAAGAATCAACTACCCAAGCCAATCAACAAGCTGTTGCAGAGTTTGTAAGTATCTAGCTATTTTGCCTAGTCTATTTTATCAAGAAACTTAACATTGCTTACTTGTTAGGTTGAAAGTACGAATGCATTTAATGGGAGAATCGAAAAACTTCAAAAGCTAATGAGTGGCCAGGAATAGTTAAACAGTGTTGGGTCATGAGCTTTGCCTAGTCTCTGTACGAAGAATCGAGCATCGCTTGATAATCTCGCTATAATCGGTCTTTATTTTTTCCAAATATGGGACACCTATAAAATGAATAAACTTGTATTAAATTTTGAATCCATACACTTGTCTAAACTATGTCAAGTGAAACAACTACCGTCATATGTTAATGTTTCGCGAAGCTCGTATTTGATATGACTGGCAATATTTGTGATTTTTGTTTCAAGAGAGTGAAGTCGGCGCATAAGTTCTTCTCGAACCTCTGCTTCTTTGAGCCGTGCAGCAGATGATCCTGTGTATCCTTTACCAAAAAAACGGCTAAATTGTAGAAAGTCAATACATGGCAAGTGTGTGTTTTTAAAAAATTGACCTTTCCTATAGTCTATACAATGCTGTTTACTTACGAAGGATCAGATGCCGTCATTTCAAATGACTCGATTTGACGTAAAATACCCTCTCGATGAATGATGTACTCGGATGCTGTCTTCCACAGCTTAATAGCCTAAATTCGCGTTCATTGGAAATAGCGTCGTCAACAACTATAGAATATTGTGATTCAAAGCTAAACTGTATATAAGAGTAGACATTACCGTGGCAAACTTTGTGAATTTGTGACTTCCGTATTTGATAGCCATATCAAGCTTTTGATCAAGTGGTATTTTCAGAGTAACCCAGATTAGCTCCAATTCAGCTTGTGGATCTTGAATATTGGCTTTGGGGTTTGAAATCTATATGTTAAATTGTTTAGCATACAATTTTATCAAGAATTTAAACATGAAAATATTGGATATAAAAATAGTTGGCTTACTAAGTGTGTTCCATAAATTAGCTTTGCAGAGTTTGTATCAAGCAAATTCGTTTTGGGCTGGGCAAAAACTTCTATATTTGGTTCTGAAGTAGTAGTTGAACTGTTGGCAAAATTCTCTTTGCTTTCATTCAAATGTTTCAAGTCTGGTTCTGTTTCCAGCACTGAACTGTCTACTTCGTTTGTGTTACGATTGTTGGACGACTCAATCTCTTGCCATGCATCACTTTCTGCATCTTTTTGGTTTTCAATCTCGCTTAGATAGTCAATCGTGCCAGCATTCCAATAATTTTTATCATAGGCGAAAAGCTTTTTAAGTCGCTCTGCCTGTTCCTGGTGCTTTTTTTTCAAGGCTTTTTGATGGTCTTCTGCAAAAACCGCGCTGGCGCTTTCTTGCTCAAAAGTGACCGATTCGTCATCCATTTCTTGGAATATAATATTGGGGAGGAAATCACACACTCGATGCTTTAAATAATCGGCATAATCGGTAGCACAAAACTCTTCTTTTGGTTTCTTGCTAACCTCTTCAAGATGTTTCGGAATATATCCACCATAGTTGTATCGCATGCTGTGTTTGGACGACTGGATTTTCTTCATGGCTGCATTTCGATCTACTGAAAACTCATCTGCTTGAACATGAGCACTTTGTCGCCTTGGTCGCAGTGTGTGTGCAGATGATGATTTGTTCCGAAGTGCTGCACTTGTCGAGCGTGTCATTTCTATTCGCTCAGTGGGTTTATTTTGCCACTGCTTTATTTTTTTAGACCGATACACTGCCTTTACTCCAAGAAATGCATCCGTCAAAGGAATTTGGCTGTCAAGTGGGGCAGTTGGGCATGCAAATACCTGATCCTCATCTATAATTGTATATTAGATCAATGGATTCATTTGACTTGACCATTCTCTCGATAGGTATAAACTGCCTAACCTTCATATGTTTCTAGATGGCTTCCTCTGACACTTTTCATGATCTCATCATACAGCTCCTCGACTTCTTTGTAACGTGTGAGCTTCTCATCTATTTTCAAAAATAAACATTCTATCAGAAACTATAATTTTGAAAAATAGTTTAAAAAAATTAAAGCCGCCCATTTCTAAATTAAACCTACCAAGCACACCAAGAACTTTGTTTTCCGACTCGTTATTTAATTCTCCGATCCCGGTTGTGTGCTCTGCTGAAAGAGAAATAAAGTCTTTAGGAACTCTAGTGGAAAACCTAGAATCGAATGAACGAATACTCGACTTTTAAAAATGTCAGTAAAGTAAGTCGAGTTGGATAATTAGCATGTAAATTATGCAACTCAACATGGCTCATACTTTTTCTGCTATGGAAATGTAGTCGGATAGTTTAGATGTAGCTGATTGTGTCACTAGATTGGAAATATGCGGGATTGGCTAAAAAAAGGTTGGTGATTCAAAATATTATACAGCATAAATGAATTCCAATAAAACCATTAAGCGTCTTGTACCAAATGCACGCACCTTTTCATTTAAACGGTATAGTTTTAAGGATTCAGATGCTGGTTCTGGTGCAGCTGTTGAAAAAATATATTTTGTTGCTCGAAGGTAGCGTTTAGGCGGTTCAGAATTTTCCTAAAAATATTATGATATAATTCAGCCAATGAATTAGCACAACTCTACAATACAATAGTTTAAGATTCTATCAATGTTATTTCAAGTAATCATATTAATATGACAGATAAATAATGCAATCATACTGAAAAAATGTGCTTGTGTCTACTATACTGCGACATCTCTGTATGAGCTTGCAAAAGAGGATCGTCTGTTGCATTTGTAGCCATGACCTGAATATCGGCATCGTCGTACTCAAGCTCCACGACTGCATCATTTTCAAGCTCAATGTCGCCTTGATCTTCCCATAGTTCTCCCTCACCAGCCATGACTATAGACTTTTGAGTGGGGTCTTGAGGCTTGCATAATAACGCGATCAGATCATCCGAAATAATCTTGTGTTGGCGGTTTACCTGCTGTTGCATAAGCTCTTTTTTCAGCTGCCTTGACATGGCGGCCTGTTCAGATCTGACATGGCCTTGCGATTTAAGATCAGAATTGCCTATATTTTGTATTTCAGACTTGCTATTGACATTACGCTGAATAAGCTGCGGAGCTACCAACTGGGACATAGGTCGTGAAATCTTTTCCAGTATTTGTCGCATCTAAGAATCGTTTATGGTTAACATCAATGGCTAAATCAAAAACATTGTACAACTTGTAAAGCCCATACATCTTGAAGTTCTGACAGTGCAGCATCAGGCTTAGAAATCGAGAATTTGCGAGTAACTATGTAGTCACTTCGTAGCTCGAGTGATGCATGTTTAATGATTTTTTTGGGGTTGACTCTTTAAACCATTTGGATTAGTCGTCTGGTGCATTGAACTCCAATGCCATGTCATTCAATAGATAAAATACATGCCTTCTCCTCAACTCTATTAGAAAAAATGCTCGAAGTCTATTTGAATTCGATGTGCTGTCAAAGATGCCCAGCCGACCCATTTCTGATGGGTTTGAAACAAGTTAATAGCATGTTGGTTAACTTGTTTTCAAGTCAGCATGCACTAATACAAGATCTCACTCTTCTTCTTTCGTCGCAGCATAACAAGGATTCCTGCCACCAGCAGTCTGATCTGCTCAAACACTTTTGATAGCAGCTGTCTGTTGTTGGCATGGCCAGAGCTACAATGAGTAACGAACTGGAGATGGCTGTACCGACTAGAAATATCTATAATAAAAGTATTGGTCTGGACTGGATAGCATTAGCAAAGCTCAATAGTTGATCCAGCAAGCTGTTGAGCAGAGATCATTTTTACCAGCTGCTGTCGCTCCTCTGCAGATAGCCATGCCAAGGACTCGATATCTGTCACGATGGCTCGTATATTTTCTCTAAGCTCTACAGTGTCGGACTCAAATTCGGCTAATGCATTCACAGTGGATCTTATGGTTAATGCCAGCAATGAATTAAATCCTCAGAACTATCACTCAAGGCATCAAGGTTTCAACCCCAATGCATTATATTGGTACCATTTTGCTGGATTGAATTATCGATATTGGTATTGGTATTAATAATGCTATCAGCTTGTAATCGTCTATCTCGATGCACCTATGCATTCAATATATCACCAAAAAGGCAATTTTAATACTTCAATGGCTCAATATCAGACTGTCTTGCTGTCCATACAAACAGGTCTGATTGACACCCATTCGAATCTGTTAATACGTGCATATATTACCTCTACTTCAGGAATATCTTGTAACGGAAGCAGAGGCAGTTGTTCATATCCAATCTGCCCTAATACACGACTGTATCTCTGTCGAACACCCAACGCACCAGATGCAAAGGATGAGCGTTTATTTTGAAGTTTATGAAGTTGAAGCCGAATATGCTCTCGTCGCTCTGCACGAGCAATGGCTATTGGAAGACTCTTTGGAAATTGTGGAATGTCCCATGTGGTGAAAAGCGACCCAACATTCCTCTGCCCTTTGGTAGGCATTCCATCTTTTTTCTCCATCATTTGTTGAAAGAAAACTTCAATTTTAACTTTGGTTCAGCCAACACTTCAGACTCTAACAAGCGCGAGCGTGTTGGTGTAGACAATGGTTTAGCATTGGCATCCAATTCAATTGCTGGTCTGCTGGCCTTGAGTAAATCCTGTTCCAAAAATATGTGCCAAAATTTTAGCAACTCTAATACCTACAATGAGGGGATAGTCGTACCAAGTTTACCTTGCTCCGCCGGCTGTAGAATGCCTCCAAAGACTTTCCTACAGCGTGTCCCATAGTGCCTTTTTTGTTGTAAATAAAGCAGTTTGTAAAAAGCTGGTGAATATCCTTCTCAAAGTCCTGAAATGACCCGTATTCACTATTTTGTACACGCTCACGGATTGTATGCAGATCAATCGGAAACTCAATTTTTTCATAATAGTCTGGGTACATTGTAGCATCCACTGGATAGAGAAAAATGGCCGCGTCTTTTCGTATCATAAGTTCATCTAAAATCATCCGTTCGAGTGACTGTGCCTGTAAGATTGATGTCGTGTTGAACGATAGTCTTGTGTTTGAATTCGTTTGCTGTCTAGATCTAGCTGATCCTGTCGAAATCGTATTTCCTGCCACAGGAGTTGATACAAAGGACTTTGCCGGACTAGAATCATCAGTTTGGGCTCTTTGTTGGATTAGACGATTTCGAATGGACCTTTTCTTTGTTCCTGTTTCAGAAACTGAATTTGAATTTGAAAAAACTGATGATTTTTGATCACTTGAAGGAGTAGAAATATTCATATCCATCTGCAAAGTCTCGGCTTCTTGATTTTGAGAGACAGATGAATTAGAACCAGAAAATGTCATTCGAAGTGGTGCTCGCGATGTTGACGGAACGACAGCTACACCCTCCATGGATGAATGAAATGATGTATTTGCCTGGGAGTATGCTGGCACCTGATTTTTCAAATTCTGATTGAATTTGCCTGATAATAAAGACTGTGACAATGTCAATGTGATCCCTGCAATTCAAATACAGCAAACTAGTTAGATTCTCACATCTCTATTTAGTCGGTAAACTTTCCGCTGTATTTTAAAATAGGAAATCCTGACAATGACTCCAACTGGTGTATCTTCAAAATATATATACTTGGTTACCTGAGGGGTGTACAGTAGAAGCGCAAGCCATCGCCAACTGATACAACTCTGGATCAGACTCTAAACATTCCGCAGCCATTTCAGATAGACGTAAAAATAATAGCCACAGGCGAGGTGATGTAGGCGAACTATAGACGTAGTCAACATGCAATTAGACTATTATTTCAAAACAAGATAATATAATATAGATATAATTACCGAATTTCTTTGGCAGTTCGACTAGCCAAAAAAACTGCATGTTTAGACAATGTAGTAACCGCCTGTTCTATGGTGACGCTAGGTTTGTGACCATACATCGATATAGAGAAAAAACTAACCATACTCTTAAATATGTTGTACCGAAACTGTCTATCAGATTCGTGAAACACAAGGTATACCAGATACTCGGTAATATCACTATTTCCCATAGATGAAAGTACAATAAGGCACTCCACAGCCATTCGTCGAATCGAAATGAAATTTCCAACTCTGATAAAACGCAATCATTGATGGATCAGTATCTTTTCAAAAAAATAGAATTCAAGCTACATACCGCGAATAGCCAAGAAACAGCATGAGATTAATAGGAAGTAACCCAACAAGCTGCCATTTAAGAAGTGTCTACAAAAAATAGAAACCAGCTTGAAAATTAGCAAGAAATTTGTAGAAAATAGCAAATGGTTGCTTTCAAACCAATCAGGTAAAACACGACCACAGCTAAATACCTCTAAACAGCTAACAGTAACAGCATTTTGATGGGAAGGAATGACTTTATCACGAACAAACTGTCGTAGAATCTGCACATGTGCCTCAGCAAATAACTGCTGATCTTCGGGTGACAGTGTAGATTGTAATGAATCAGACATATGTGCCTTCAAATGTTTATCGCCTGCCAATATCTCAAAATCCTCAACATCAGTTGATGCCAACAAAACAGATCGCTTTGATGTTCGAGCGTGGGCTGACATATCTTGCCTAGGACGAATAATAAAAGCATCTCCGATCAACTTGACTAAAAGTGAAACCCATTCTCCATCAGAATACTTGAATTGACCACGGTATAGCATATAATGATAGTTAAAAAAAACTGACATAAGAATATATTCAGTGCAAGCAGCTATTTTTACCTCGTTTCCAGAGTTGTCATTGTATTTTAAGAGATTTACAAACATCATTCGGACAACAGGAAGTGTAGCTCCGCGCGCATCAACAAACTTGGCAAGTGAGCGAACAATTTCCAAGCGTAGTTTATAGTCCTGTAATGAAGAAAAGTTGTTTTTTTTGGGAATAATTGGACCGTCATATGAGATACAAAAAATGTCACGATATATTTTGATTAAGTTTCCTAAAGCAGTACTGTATAGCTCGTCCGAGTCAAACTATGATATGGCAAAAAAACTAGGCATTAGTCAAAGGTATAATATTAACAGCACTACTTCAAGCAAGTTCTGCAGTAAATTGCGCAAGGTAAAACATATTTTTAAACGAGCTCTACCTTGGAAAGCACACTGACGGCAAGCAATCTCAAATGATAAAAATGAGAGTGATCTCGAACAAACGTGGTAATCGTATTTAGTGATGCAAGAGATTGGATTTTTGAAAGTGCTACGATAGCCTATAATTATATTAACCAAAACATATCGCTTTAGTTATATTGATCGATTTCAATTCTAAACCAGATATTTTGCCAATTTATAAGCAGCATTACCTCGCTCTGAGCACCAATATCCTTTTCTTTTCGAAGAAGAGCATTCCACATAAAATCCTCTTGTTCAAATGTTTTTGTACATATCCATACATTGTCAGGATCCAGCCGAATCCATTCAAATGTGATTCTGCAAGTATTGTATGTGATTGAGTTTGAATAACTTTGCACAGAAATAAACAACTTGAAATTTGATTGAAAAAACTTACCGATCTGGTTCGATAATATTAAAGTTTCCATTTGTATCTTGGTTTTGAGCCTCAGCATCAGCTATGGCATCATTTGCCTTCTCATCTTCCTCCATATAGTAAACATCTTCGTCGTCATCATCATCATCATTGTCTGCTACTTTTTTATATTTTTTTCCAGCACGGCGACGAATCCGCTTGTACTTTGTATGATAAATAATATCGTACTGTTTTGTTTTTTCTTCAATGCGAACCTCTGTATCAAACGTACCGCCAGGCTCTTGTACTCGAACCATGAATGCACCCTAAGCCGTCAAGGATATAGGTAAATAAGTAGACATGGTTACAAATTTCAATTAAATCTAGCAAATAAAAACACTTACTGAAAACCGCTGATTTGCTCCAATAACATCTACATTAGAACAGTCTTGTTTAACCCGCAGCTCGATTACCATTTTTTTCCGATTAAAATGATAGCGAATAGTGAATATGGGACATCCACTCCTGAAAATCCATTGATCTGCAAATTCCTTTGTCTCCAATTTTCCACTGATTTTGCGCACCATTTTAAGAAAGTGGGTAGTTGAAAGGCCTGTGGGCAACTCTCCCGACATGGCACTAACCATGAGCTTATTGGCAATTTTTTGTAAAAGATTTTTTCCCATTCGCTTTTCAAGCATGTTCAACACGAGAGGAGATTTGAGCATCATCAACTCGGTACGAGCTGAAAATGTGCTATCATTGGAGTAAAAATTTCGTGAAATCAAACTACTAATGGTAAGCGCAGCAGGTGATCCATCTTCGTCAATTGCCCCTCCTAGAATTGACACGTCTGGACACAATGGTGGTTGATTGACATCTAGTTCGCAAACTCGATTGATATCCTTAAGTATCAAAGTCGATTGTAATTTAATAACAGCAAAGCATAGTAACCAAAATAAGGCAAGAATGCATATTCAGCCAGTAAGTATAAAGCACTGATAAAAATAGCATTCTACAAATTATAACATTTATACCTGTTGTAATCTGTACTTAAACTCGTTGTTTCCAAACATTTTTCTCATAAATAGTGCTGCTAACCAGTTGGTAAACCCTACTAGTACCCACACGTCAGTCCTGTTATTACAAAGTCGATACAATGCAGATATTAAAATTAATATACTATTTATCACAGTAATCAGCAAGATGCACAAAAAAAGTAAAGCTCAACACACCATCTATTTGGTGCCATGTAGTGACCAAACCACTGTGATGCAAGGGATTTGGCAAAATGCAGCCGGGTTTCGTACACTTGATCGATCATTGTTTCGTCTACCAAAATATCCACGCTGTGTTTGCCAAATGTAAAAAGTCAGCAATTCACCTGCAGCACTCCAGCTACTTTGAATATTTAAAGCCCTATCTCGAGCTCATACCTTGCAAGAGCTATTGTGCTTCCCGTAACAATCGAAGGGTAGCTTTCTTTTACAAACACCAATTTAAAAGAGGAAAAGGGAAATGAAGATCCAGTCCATTGTTCAAAAAACTCCAGAGCCTATCCATTACAGATAGCAGTTTAGCGAGGAAACCATTAGTTAAAGCCACTCGGCATACCTGTGATAAAAAGAACGTGCTAACTCGAATATCGCGCTTATAGTCGGGAAGCACAAAAATAAGGCCTTTTCCTCCTACTCGTTGAATTCCATTCTCAAATAACTCTTCATCGGAAAGCGCAGACTCGGTGTTTCTCAATGTAGTCAATGTCGGTCGACCCCAACCATGAATAGGAAGAATCTCAAATGGTCCAGCGGCAAGAATAACACTTGCTGCATCCATGGCAGTCTGTATTGAGTATATCCAAACTGATTTGCAAGCATTTTCAGGATGCACAAACTGCTCAACAAGCTCTCCGCTACAAACAGCTACCATTTTTAAAGAGTGATCTAACCCGCGCGACTGCCGCTGGCTGAGTGTTTTTAAACCATTGTGATTGATATCTGCATATCCATTCGATAACGAGTAAACATCGCTCACTGTACGAGGTATAGTGATTTCAAATTCGTAGGTGAGTCGATCATGAATCTTGTCAGTGCATGGCATCCACCAGCGGGCTTGGTTATGCACTGGAGCAATAAACATGTGTGGATACTAGACAATACGGATTAGTCAATGTACAAATAACTATCAACATATCATTTTGATCCAATGTACCGCTCGTTTTTCAGGAACAACATCGGTCGGAGATACCACAAATGTGATTGCGACCTCGGGCTGCTGAATTATATATTCAATAACCAAGGTCCAACTTCTGTAGCACGCTAAATTTTCAATATAATATTTAGCAAGTAGAACCGTACATATTATTAACACCATATCAATTAGTCTTAAAGTCGTGCTGATATTGACTGTAACAGATTCATACGCATGGTCAATTATAAGTAATACCTGAACTATCCAGTGTTGCTTGCTCAAATTGCATCTATATAATATAAGAGATTAGCATATTATACACGATGCTTAATCAATGATCCCAATCCTAAAGTAGTCTCAAGATTAAAACAGCAACTTTTCAAAACCTTTTCACACTCAAGCTCGGGAGGAACTTGAATATAAAGCTCTCCATTATCAGGCTTCTTAGAATTGCTTAGATGCATTTCAGAGAGTTTAGAAAAACTTCCTGCCTTTGCAAAGTTGATTAGATCCTCATCTGGATCAGTGTGTACATACGACGCCAATATTCCATCAACTTTGACACTCAGAATAACTATGGCAATATTGAATCATTATAAACAATCGTTAGCGATTGTACCCATAGATATGTACTGTTATAGAAAATCAATATTAATGATCGATCCGTATATTGCAGCAAGTACTATTGGCTGATGAAATGGTCGGATGATCTATCAAGTGCACACTTGGCCGATAACTAAATGATTCATTCATACCACATTGTCGGCAATGCAAATAGAGTTCCGTTAAAGTAGAAACAAGCGGAGTGACAGTAAGTTCGACAATTCCCTAATATTCATTGAAATTTTGCCGAGTCAATATCGCCTTGCTCATCCAGTCAAGTCAATACTCTATAAATTCAACTACAATCTGAAGGCAGGATGATGTTGATATGCAGCATACCTGAACAGAACTATTCACAAAGTCAATGTCAAGAGCGACTCTTGAATGTGACAAAACAAAGCCGCTATCAACTTTGGCCATGGACAGTGCTACACAACCCCAAGACGTTTATGACTATGTTGGCAAGTTGGTTTCTATTACAGATCTGCAATGCGCTTGAATTCCAACGCAATGATCGTTTTCGATCATTAAATGCTTGCTTACGCGGACCATTCAACCGCCTTGCAATCTGAACAAGTTGTGCATTTGCCTTTTCTTGAAACAAGTCCAGCTGCTCAGCACAAAGCAATTTAATGTCCTCCAGAACAGCACTTCTTTTAGAACGAGAGCATCACCGGTTACAGAAAGACAATACGCTCCATGTAAGATTTGTTTAAAACAAGTATAATCTGTCGATTCGTGGCTTGGCTGTATCTAACCGATTTTTACTCTATATCGGCCGTGTATTTAAACTTTACTAAACCCAATGGCATGCAAAGGGTATATCATATCGATTTGTAAACAATAGTCTTTTTCAATGGCATGTCACTCTTCAGGGCCTTAAGGATACGCTATGGGAAGGAGGCATATTTAAAGTAGATATCTATTTTGGTGAGGGTTACAACGATGAGCCTCCATCTATTTACTTTCTTACAGTACCTTTTCATCCCAACATTGACATGAACACTGGGAAACCTTGCATTTCATTTTTGGATTTTGAGAATGAATGGAACTCTTCCATCTCGATGCAAGCCATTTTATTGCAGCTCCAGGTACACGTTGCACTTTCAAAATGAATTGGTATGATGGCATCGTGATTCTAATGCTCGAGTATGACCTTTGTGACTTTGAAAATGTAAAATTAAACTTTATTAGTGTATGCTTTCTGAACCATGCTTGGAATCTCCTGTCAATCCTGCTGCCGCGGATATATTTCAAAGATCGCCTAGACTTTATGACCAACTAGTTCAAGATAGTGTGGTTGCTAGTCGACGTCTCGATGCTGGACTTCCCATTTTTGATGAAGAAATTAAAACTCCATCAAGCCCTAAAAATAGTCTAGATTTAGATACTTTGCCAAGCGTTTCCAAAGACAAATACTCAATGGTGAATGTATCTTACGAAACTTATCATAGCGACTGGAAAAAAATTGGGACATCACTTGCTACACCACAGCCCTGGGGTAATTATCATTGACCTGTCATGCTGGGAAAAATCTACAACATTGATTTAATATACAAATCTGTATCTAAATACTTTTTGAAACCTTACAGTATCTAACCGCAGTCAAATAACCAAATTTCAATACCAAGATCTAATAAAAAGGTATCTTGATTTTCATTCTATTGCTATGATTTGAAAAGTATGCTAATATACATTATTCTTTTGATTTGATTTGCATTTTTAAATCACTATTTTAAACCCAATCCAGGCAGGATCGTCTTTGGTATGGCAAATTCAAATCAAAAAAACACGATATTGTTGATTCGGGAATAACAGATAGAAAACTTCAGCTAAAGTTGGATCGAATAGAATCCATGAAACGTATCTATAATTTAAGTAATTTGATTGATACAAATCATCATACTCGGTGCGATATGGTATCAACACGAGTTACAAATTCACAAAAATCCACTTTAGCAGAAGAGCCTTTTCAGGACGTACCACACCTAAGCAGCAATGGCATCTCCATGAGAGGAAATGCATTAGACTCTATCACTCTACCAAGTACACTTGAACAAGCAGAAGACCTAATCCATGTGGAATCCAATTCAACCAAATCATCAGTGCGCTCCAACTCGGCTCATACATCCAAGCAAAGCACTTTAGAAATAACCCAGCCTATAGTGCAACCAATTCCAGTAAAAGATCGCAGCTGGGAGATGGAAGCCGATGATCTTGTTGAATGGTCAAAAGAACTTCCGATTTAAAATTAAAGTCAGAGTTTGTTTATTTGCTATTTTACTTCACTGGTATTCAATTCACCCATGAAAGCAGTCTTGTCATTGCTCCCCGAGACAATAATAGATCCAGTCCAGTCCACATCATTGACACAGCCCTTGTGTCCAGGCAATTTATAAACTATATCACTAGACCCAACATCCCATACCACCACTGATCTATCACCGCTTCCTGCAGCAATAAACTGAGAGTCCGGAGACCAGCATGGGCGAATTAGGTTTTTTTCAAATCCATGAGGTGCACCTATTGAACGCGTAGGCATGAGATGGGCTGTACCATTTCAAATGTGATTCAAAACAGTTGGAAATGCAAAAACATACCTTCAAATGTTTTCGAAAGCCGAGAAGGTGTGAGAGTAAAGGGTTTGACATCCCAGATGCGAACTAAATTTAAATAGTTGAATTGGCAGACATGACAAACAGTATAGTGATACAAGGATATCAGCAACGCAAAATAAGCCAGTACAACTATGGAGAATTTTGAATAAACACATATATTACCAGTATTGTCCAGTCCATTGGACAAAAGTTTATCGCCATCAGCATTTAGACAAAGTCCAGTGATTGTATCATCATGCCCAGCCATAACGTATGCTACATTGTCAGTTCGAAGATCCCATGCCTATTAAAACAACATTAGCATGGATGTTGAAAAAATCGAACAGGTTTGGTAGAAAACCTCAACCAACCTTGATATCATTTTCTATTCCGCCAGCAAAAATAGACCCTCCGTCCAAAGAGAATGCAATGGAGGTGAGAGGATAAGGATCGTTGAATTTTTTTGCATGTTGTTTTTGCCGAGGATCCCACAAAAATATTAGACCATCATCGCCAGTACTTGCAACAAGCTCAGGACCGCGTCGACTGGCTGAGCATGCATTGACAAATGAAGTGTGGCCCTTGAACTTTCGAACTCGTTCTCCATTGACGGCGTCCCAAACGGCTACTGTTTTATCAGCAGAAGAAGAGTAGATATGCCTAAAATGTAAGTTTAAATTGGTTGAATTAGTTTACATCAACCCATTATGGATAGATACAAGATTGACAGTGGTGGGACCACAATGAAATAGTACTTGACATAAACTACATACAATCCATCTCGAGACCACTGCACTTGCAAGACTGCACCAGTGTGACCTGCTAGTTTGTGGTGATTCTCTGCCGCGCCAAAGGCATTCCAGAGTACTAATGGATGTATAAAAGATGGAATCGTGAGAAAAAATGAACCAATCACTTTATACATAGTGCAAAGACAAGATAGACCTACGGATCAAGCGATCAAACGAAGCAGTAGCCAGATTCCTGCCGTTTGGACTAAATTTACAAGAAACCACTTCGCCCTCATGGCCAGTCAGATGCATAATAGGAGCATTCAAATCTGATACTCGCTTCACCTGTTATTAAAGTACGTTCAATAAATCCATTAGTAAACGCATGCTATTAACTACATATTCCCAATAAGGAGTGATCCAAGTCCAAGCTGGATAGAATAACACAATAGACATACTGATCTAGTAAGAGAGCCGGAAGTCACACTAGTAGCAGCCATCAGCTCTTTCCCAGAAGCATCATTATCAAAAGAGTCGACCTTTGGTCTTTTTGCAAGAGAGTTTTGAGCAATATCCGATTCGCTGGACCTAGCAGTTTTATCAGGCATGGACTGTAATACAATAAGAAGAGATTCAACAGTATTGAATTTTGGGCAATAATTTAATATTTGGGCAATAATTCAATATTTGGGCAATATGCAAATTGTGAGGTTTTACATTCAAACTGAAACTTGACCATCACATCAAACACTATGGATCTGACCACCCTGGTGCTTGCTCTGGCTGCTGCCATTGGATCCTGTATTGCGACCGGCCCATTACTCCACTGTAGTCTGGCCATTAATAATGCTGATATTTCTCAAAACATCCTTCTTGAATGGAACGATGTCGAGGGTCTGTTGATGGGAACCACTGCTCATTATCCACAGCATGCTCTTGCGATGGTAGCTCAACAAATGCAACTACAGGATAATCCCAAACTCTCGGCAACCAACGATGCTCTGCTTTCAAAAGTCTTTCCTGTGAGTGCTGATAATTCTGCTTGTATGACCTTTTTAGATCAGCCAATATCGGAGTGTTTGTAGCTCTAGTTTAATCTTGTCACCAATGAGTCTGGAAGCTCATCTCGCCATCCATGGCATTGCAATGTGTTCTTATCTGTTTCTCTTTGATTTTCTACTTCAAGGTTTCTGCCAGCCCTTTTCAACACCGTCCACTTGCATTCATTGTTCAACAGCGTCCTGTCAATGGTATGTGCTTTTTCGGTTGGATACTCTCCAGCAGACTAAGCCAAATCTTGGATTCTCGTTATGATCCATCTTTTTATACATATCATTATACTGATCAACCACACATGTTTTGACAACCATTTGGCTTGTACTGAGCAGTTGGCATTCAGAACCCTGCCTATCTGGTCAAAGCTTCGCCTGAAGATATCACTAGGGCCATTTCAGGGCTTGAAAAATCAAGCACACTTGAACATCGTGTTTGGATGATGAATTCGCTTGATAATGCTGAATTATCCCAGGTAAAACATGTTTTGAGAACTACAACTTGATCATCTTTTTAGCGCTGACCTGTTTGTATACAAACTCAGACTACTGAAGCAAATGGGGATATCCTCGGTCATTTGAGAGATACACTTTGCAATGGCAACTGTGAGCTAAAGGTATTGTATTTGCCAAGTCTGTTTAAATTCGTGCAGTCAGGTTTGAAGCTAGATTGCATAATCAGCATTGCTAATAATGCTTTGTTGATATGTACTCTTTTTTTGTCCTGGTGGGCTACGGCAATTAAATGTACACTTTTAGGACGATTCAGACTTTCTAGTAAGTAGAGCATATGGCTGCATCACCACGATAGTTTGCTAACATTTAATCTAGATGGAAGGAATGGTACTTCAAAACGCAATATCTCTTGTTCGTAAACAAAATCCTTCTGTAAACCGTCTGGTAATTCAATTGACTGCTCTATCTGATTCTACCAAATGTGGAAGCACGCCAGAAAAGGCAATAGCTATTCAGGATCGACTTTTGAAAGATGTAGGCTATCATTTGAAAGATACAACGCTTGTTGATGCTGAATTGTATTGGCTTACTATTACTTTTAACACTGAATACTGTTGTAACTTGTCAACATATATAGCTCAAACATGCTTTTCGATCTGTATTTGGCGACTTGGCCACTGTTGCACAACTTTCTCTACCATCTGATGCAAATCTTGGAGTTTTCTCTCAAACCACTCCATTGTCTGATCTTCATAAACGCGCTGTTTTGCCAGCCTGTGCTGCCAGCGTTGATGAATGCCAAGCGTAAGTATTTTTTACTAAACCCAATCATAATATTGCCTCTAGATACTTTAAAAATATCTTTTGGTTTGAAACCATCTAATCTATATATGTGGTATATGGCATTATTCACGATCATCACATCTACAACTATGCAGTCGATACTCCAACTGCTCTATGCATGGTTCCTGTACTGGACAAGCTAATCCATCTAACCCATCTACTCAATGCTTTACCTGCTCGTGCACATTGAGGAAATGGACGGATGATGCTGGAAATTTGGTACCAAATTACAATGGTGATGTTGTCTGGACTGGCGATTCATGCCAGTACCAAGACATCAGTTTTTCATTTCAGATTCTGTTTTGGTTCACTGTTGCATCCATTGTCGTAGTCATGTAAGTGTTGGTTTTAGAACTCATGCTTTAATCACCATAGTACACTGACTAAGCAGCTTGTATTCTAGCTACGTCATTGCTCTACTTTATGATATTGGAGATCCCTCTACCACCAGCACAGGTGCACCTACTACTCGCACCAAAATTGACTAGCACTAAGACTACAATTTTTCAATATGCGCGATGCTGAAACTGATTTGATAGATGTATCTGTCGACTGCTTTCTAAATAAACATTGAGCGGGTTAAATTCATAAAACTATGTCAACATATTGGACTGTAATAGTTTTTAGAACACTATCAAATCAAAATGCCAGTCTTTCGACTTGGCTGAACCCAAAAACAAAATCATTGAGATTACAAGCTACGCTCTCAGCTAGCCATATTAATACATGTTTAAAGCATGGTTGTTGTAGGGTTTTAAAATATTTACTCTTGCAATGGGTAAAGCATTTTTTATGCTAACCATCAGGAGTTTAAGCGATTGTCGGATTGACAGTTTTTGCGAGTGCCAAACTTTTCCTAAAAAAGCATCTTTGGCGTCCAATCCAAGTTGGTTATATATTCTTGATCATGTCCCAAGCCAGACCCAATGATAGAACAGCATCTTCTTCTGCTGATCAAATACCTAGTACAAATGCATCCTCCGTTGAACAACCTGGAACCAGCAATGCTGTTGCACCTTCAATTGCAACCACCAAAGCAACTGTAAAATATTTGCAAAAGCCTACTTCATTAAGCAGCAGTGCTAAAAGGTCTGAACTATCTTTTGTTATATCAACGGCAACTATAATGCTCAATGATGAATTCATCAATTACTCATACTCGATGAATGCTACATACTGATATGTTTTTACGCAATATTACAATCTTATTTCTACGGATGATAACCCAAACTGCCATTTGGCCAACGACATTCCAACTTTTCTGGCCGGAATAATCTTGTACTGTGAACTGGCACCTGCCTTTTGTCATGAATTCATCGTAAATATGGACTGAATGGATCAAATCACCTTAAATATCAATCGGCATACTTATCTACCGATATAGAATTCAAAAGGAACTTGCAGAAATAAGGTAATGCCAAAAGCTATTTTATCAAGACAGCTAAAGCATTTACTTGGCTTGTATTTATTTTTCAATATCAATATTAAACTGCAACTATTTATATACTAAGCAAAAGACTTTTGTGGTGTATACTTTAATATAGTCTTGACCCACCTTGCAACCTGAGCGCAGGGCCGAAAGGAGATAATCTATATGAATGGGTTTCAACGATCATGGGCCCAGCTGGTTCCCCTTATGCAGGAGGTGTCTTTTTTTTAGATATATTTTTCCCTCCAGATTATCCATTTAAACCTCCCAAGGTGAGTTATACAGATAAATCTTGTAATTATTGTGGATTGGACTTTAATTCATATATTTTTGAATTCTTTAATTTACACGCTTTATTTAATATGCTTCTAGGTGGTTTATCGAACTCGCATATACCATTGTAACATTAATAGCCAGGGCCAGATTTGTTTGGATATCCTAAAAGACAACTGGAGTCCCGCTTTGACAATATCAAAAGTACTCTTGTCTATTTGCTCACTCTTGACAGATTGTAATCCAAGTACGTTGCATGTATTATACATGGCCACCCATCATAATAATATGTACATTTATGCTATACCACATTACTTGCTAATTTGTTTTTTGTTGAACCGGGTGAACATATACAGTGGATCCATTGGTTGGAAGTATTGCTCAACAATATGTGAAGGATCGAGAAGAGCACGATAGAATAGCAAGAGAATGGACGCGAAGGCAAGTCCGTTTGAAATCAATATCAACCATGTGTTTTTTCGCCTTCCATCATGACTATTTTTGATTGTGAATTTAACTGTAAATATCTACTATCTATTTCCAGATACGCATGTTGATTTGAATCTTAAGCTGCTAACAAGCTGGAAAATGTGCTACGCATTATCCAACTCTTGAAATAAAGTTGCCAAAATATAGTCTGATTCTCAGATTCATCTCTTTAGTATTTTTGGCATTGCTTTTGTCATAATTAGCTTCTAGTATAACACAACTGGGTCTTGTTTATTTCATTGTAAATTAGTAGATTGTGCAATTTCTGCCAGGCGTTGAGATTTGGATTGGTACTGAAACATATTGTCATATTTGTATGAAAGACTGAATATGCCATCAGTATGTAGTATCAACACCCACCTTTCAAAATGGGCCAACTATCATACATTTTTTCAAATATAAAGTCGAATAAAATATATTATTATATGCAAGCGTTGAAAGAAATAGAATTCAATACGCACTCTCACAAAATAACTCCAGCTCTGTAGATATTTCACGAATCTGATCGCCCAGCTTCCCATGGTATTTGCGCATCTCGCCAAGAATTTGAGAAAATTGGGTAAATCCATCAAGACAAGATCGGCAGCGATTCAACCTATTCACACGAACCAAAAAATTATCAGACAAAAATTTAAACTATGGTGTTATTAACATTCATTGCACACCTATCCTCAAATGCCATATCCATTGTGTGTACTGGTGTCCGTGATGCACGTAATGTATCCATGATAATACCAGAAAAGTTTTTATAAAGAAGAAGCACTGTCGAGCAGGCAATTTGAATATAACTAGCACAAAAAGCAGATAGATGTAAGGCACAGTATTGCATTCAGTTTTTAATATCAAACCCTTTAACATATCAGTAAACTTACTCTTCATACATCTCAAACAACAACTCGCAAGACAATGGTAGAATTTGCACAGCAATCTCAAGAGTCAATAGTCTTGGTCTTAAATTAAGAATCCTTAGGAACTCTACTAAAACACTGCGATCTTCCAATTTACAGACTACATCCAAAGCTAATTTTGGATTATTTTCGGACCAAACTTCTCGAACAAGGCGAATATTTTCAAGACGGGTATTTAAAACTGTCACCATAGAGACGTGTCGGTTCAAGACAGACTCGATAACATCCTGATCACTGGAAACTGTAGAGCTAGTATCGCTAATAGATAATGGAATTGGATGCATTGCTCTTCCAGGAAACTGCTTTAATCAAATACGTTCAAAAATATCGAGACAATATATAAATGTTAAAAACAGTAGAAACTTTAAAAAATACAATTGTAGGTATTCTAAAGCATAAATCACCCTTAATAAAACGTACATGTTTAATAAATCGAGAAAGATCCAAATTCAACGGGCGGTTTCCGTCGCATGCTGGAATATAGGACGATGTATTGGATTGGGATGTAGTGAATGGTTGTATATTCAATTCTATAGACCCAGAAAGCTGCTTTGGATTTAAAGATGATGAAGCTATGGAGCAAGACTGCTCAATAAGACTATCAGCTGGTGCATTAAAAGATTGTGATGGCATATATCCGGTATATAAAGGCAATGAATTAAGTGATCGTGAATTGGGTAGCTCATGCTGTAAAGACTGTATAGGCTCAGTAGCAGCATTTTCATTAGATTCCAAATTCAATTGAGAAAACTCAGGTGGCATAAAAATATTGTTCCCCGATATTGAATTTCCTTTTTCCTGGTGTAGAGAATTGTCTAAGTTTAAAAGTCATTATATCAGACAGCTAGTTTAAATTAGCCAAAACTTTGCTTTGAAAGATAAAAATATTACCATTTGCTTCAGAATCTGTAAGATTGGTTGCGTTTTTAAAAAACTCGGATGGAATTTGCTGATCAAGCTGTGCACTTGGAAATACCGACCCAGTTGACAGCTGTTCAGCAGTATGTTCAACTTGTGCCAAAGAGTCTTTTGTAGTTTGATATAATGATTGCGCAGCTGAGCCTTTTCTACCCTTGGGCTGGATATTTAATATACAACCTTGTAAGCGGCTTTTTTGTCTATGAAATTGAAATGTAAAGTCAAACAAAAACTCACAGAAGCAGTAATATCTATAGCCCAAACTTCTACAAAGCTCTGCTCCACGCTACAGGCTATGATACTATTGGTGTCTGATAAAAACTTGAAATCAACAATATTCGACCATCCAGAAGCAAAGGACATAGGAGACTGCTGAGGTCGATCCCATTTCCAAATCTGACAATAAAAGTATGGGTATTTTGTATTGTTGTCATTTAGAACACGGTATTTAAAACAAAGTCTAAAGCAAATATCATAATGCAATCAACCGTACAAACAAGACTTACATCAAAAGTGCCTACTGATGAAGTTGCAAGAGTGTGACCGTCACCGCTAAAAGATATTTTTGAAACCCCGTTTAATTTTTGAAAAGAACTTGAAATGCATTCAAAGTTTTGAAGATCGTAAATATGGAAATTTCCGTCAAGTGACGATGTTGCAAGGATAAACTCAGAGGGACTAAATGACAAAGATGCAACAGATTCTGAGCTGCCAGATATAGTATGTAAAAGCTTTCCAGCTGTCATATCCCAAATCTAAAGATAAGGTGTTAGTGAAAAGTTATAATAAAAAGGAATCACTGCTTGACCAACATCGCATATGGTGGTGTATATATTCTCAGATTGTATAAATTTCGAGATAAATAAAAAAGCGTGTTTCAAAAGTCGTGCGATATTCTTACCTTGACCACTCCATCAGTGTCAACAGAAGCAATCCATCTCCCATCAGGTGTGATTTCAAGATAATCAATGCTATTCTTATGTCCACTATAGGTTTGGATACAACCCTTACGCCGGACATCCCAAAGACGCACTGTGCAATCGCTTGATCCAGACGCAAAAAACTCGCCAAATGGGTGAAACTGTACTGATGTTGCACTAGATCTATGACCAGACAAAGTCCTGATCACTAAACAGACAATTACAAGATTAGCTCTATAAACCTGAAGAATGAGCTTTGAAACAAATCAGTACAATCAGGACAACAAAAATCTAGTAGAATGGAATTTAGTCATTGATGCCAAGTTGGCAATAACTATGGAACACAGATTGGCAAATTATACCTTTGGCATGCTCCAAATCCCACAACTTGAGTGATCCAGAAGATGAACCTGCCACTACCAGCTCTTCGGGCCAGTCCAAACAAACACACTCTACTGGACTAGAATGCCCTGATAAGCTCTTCAAATTGGCAACAGATTAGATGTACATCTGATATATATTAAAGATGGACAATAGGGACAAGATTCTTTACAAGTAATCGACACAATGTCGATTAAGAAAGTTGAATCTAAAGAAACGAATGATTTGATAGCCTATACTGTCAGACAACATTCTCACCAAAACAGCAGATGTTCGGCCCACTGCCCATAAATTTACTTTGCGGTCTTCTCCTCCAGTTACAATCACTCGTCCGGACTTTGGGCCGATACGAAGGCAGTTTGTCTTTGAGGCATGAGCAGTAAATCCACTGATAATCCGAGATGTATTAGCATGTAAAGGACCTGTATCGGAGCTTGAAATAGCACAACTATCTACTGAATGTTGTTGGATAGATTTAAAGCAAGTCCTACTCTCAAATTTTCTCATGTCAGTATCGTCGGTAAAAGCACTGCTCTGCGCATTTCGGTTATTGGACTGCATGTACTAATATCTAGACTAGCTGGTATATAGGATAGATTTGCAACTAGGCGATGCGATAGTATTAGAAAAGCAGCAAATTGCTCGAAATTAATGAAGCATTCAAATTATCTTGCCTCGCTATTCAACCGAGTTATACCAATACAAAGTAGATGCATCAGTAATAAGTGATATAGTGAATAGGATCCGCATGGGAATATCGGGCTATTATCAGTATTCTTGTAGTCATCAACACTTGGATGAGACGTTGTGAGCGCACTCATGGACCTTACCAAGCGCAAATGTTGGCCAACAATGTCAATGACTTCGATAATATTACTACAAAAACCAATTCTTGTGAATGACAGACAGATTGGCAACAGTGAACATGTCCAGACTTTTGTTGACAATATTCAAACAAACTTGATGTTTGGATTGCAATGTACAAGTCTGTTATCAAACTTGGGACTGTACAATGTATGGCTATGTCAAAAGTAAAGGAGATGCAAGGTTTAAACAGAATAATTTAAACTATAGTTTAGTTGTGTATCATACAATGGTCGCTGTGTTTGGAGACCGATCAAAGGAGCTGCAAATACCGTAATATTGACCTTCTAAACAATGACATGCAACATTTCCAAACACGCATGCTATCCTAGACAGTATTCCACTCTACAAAATAACTGTCTAATTAGACATGGTTCATCAATCGTCCAACAAAGGTAGCAAGGATTAGAGTTGCATATTATCGATTCTTGAACCTTACAGAAAATGACTCGAGTATAATAAAGAATGGATTCATTGAATAATTCCAGACACTGAGTTAAGAATGTTTATTAGGTCAACCTGTAGTAGGAAACTGAATAGTTGACCATTGCTTATTTTAGAGTCGATCACTGCAAGATAAATACAAACGATCCATTTTACGTGGATACGGCTGTAAAACGCGACTTATCGTCAATGGCATCTGATGTGATCAGTAGTCTAATACTGCTACTCAACCCAACTGTGGTGTTTAGTTTACTGAACATTTGAAAGCACACTTGTATCAATCTGGTCAATCGGCCTTTATTGTTCAAGCTACTTTGTTTAAAATGCCATTGAATTATACCAGTCAATCATAGTGATGGTTGTCTAATGAACCAAAGGATCGATGCAGCAAACAAAGTACCATCTGTTTGGTTGTCTACCACATCAAGCCATTTTTTGGCAGCATTCTTTTCAAACACTCCGCTGGCAGTCCGGACACTACACTCATAGATTATGTGAAAATTGAACAGTGGTCAGCAATGCAGCTAAATTGTAGATCCATGCACAGTTGGCTACATACTTTATGAGATGTCGCACAATGCCTGAACAAAATTCTGGATGAGCTTGAAGGGACAGACACGAATATCCTTTACTCATGATCTGCACATTCGAGATATCCGTCGATGCCAACACTGTAAAGCCTTTGGGAACAACAGTGACATGATCCTAGGTTTAAAGCGCATACAGTTTACGTGAGTGTTGGTGATCAGTCTTTAAAGGCAATCAAGACATCAACCATAAAGCAAATTGCATACTTGGTGCATGGACTGCAAACACTGTTTGAGCAAAGATATGAAGCAGTTGATATAATAGATTAAATTGTAATGTGAGTGCCGACTAAACTTTTGAATTTGCTGATTTTGGAATGCAGTTTTGGTTTACAAGGCCATGATACTGACCAGTTCGAGTACACCAGACTGTAAACCCAGTTGAGCAGCAGTGTCCTCTTGTGAAAGTCTAATCCGAGTAAAACCAACTTCCCATCCAAGAGGGTTTTTGGAAACTAAGAGATATGAAGAGTTATGGATGGGACTATATTGCTAACAACTAATAGTCCATCCAACTACGACCCACCTTGTCCTCCCAATGCCTCTGCAATGATCTGATGGCCAAAACATATACCAATTATCTTTGTTTGAAGAGCGTCAGTGTCTCGAACAAACTGCTTCAACCTGTTGATCCAATCAAGCTGATCATAGGCAGAGTACTCTGGATATAATAGATGAGAATGAGTTGAATGATTTGTATCAGAGTAGTAGTAACCGAACCAGTGCCTACTCAACAATACAAAGAGCCCTCACTCACTTGAACCAGACAGGACAACAGCATCATATTCTTGAGGTGCAGCTGGATATTGGCCATCAATCACATAGAATGAATCACACTTGACAACAAGACCCAGCGACTTTCCTGCATCAACGAGTAGATTCCCAATGAGAGCAGGATAGTCTCCAAACTGTGTCTGAATCTCTGGCAGTAGATGGTCGCATACCAGCACTGCTATTTGAAGCGAGTTGGTTTTCTGCGAGCACTGCATCGTTTTAACTGGTAAAGATGCAGCTATCTGATAAGGGTACAAAAGCAAAAATGCTCATCAACCTCCAATTGGTCTGCCAAGTTGCATGGATCAAACTGGATATTCATGAGCAGGTCACTCGATCTGATTCTATTTCAGTATTTTCCATCAACTCTCGATTCAACACCATCCACAAAAAACATTGAAACAACCAAACTTTCCCTCTTTAAAATAAAATTGAAATACTTTGTCCTTGACTGGCATTCATACTACCATGTCAATTGATGAATCGATTCCATCAACAGTTCTAGCCTCGGAAACTGAAAATACTATATCACAAATCACTTTACGACGGATAACCTATAAGCTCAATGGTACTTTTGGCCCTGATTGAATTTGTAGTTATGCTGGACACCATGATTAATTCCAGCCCAATTGGCAAATCCATCTTATTGTTTGGTCTCATATCAATCGCTTATAGTTTAAACTAATACACATGCATATGTTGGTATTTCAGATTTTGTTTTTCTCAAACCAGAAACTGAAGATGAATGGTATGTCATGATCTTGAGTAGCGGCATTGCAGGATAATCTTTGTAATTGGTGTTCATTCTAAAACGGATGGTTGCTTCTAACTCTTTATATTTCTTTATACTCAATGGTCATTGGTATTTTGAAAAATCTTGAGCTATTGACTGAAATTTCCATTGTCATTTTCAACTGCTTTACCTTGCCAGAAAATATGAACATTTATTTGCCCATCATAAAACACAAGTCCAAAAGATTTCTAATTTTAATTTTAATAGTTATTATATAGGCAGAATAATTGAATTTATACCGGATAAAGACGCAAAAGACTTTTTGGTTAATATCAAAGTAGCATGGTTCTCTCGTCCGCGCGATGTTTTTGGTGGAAATAGGCGTAGACACTTTGATCCTCGCCTATTGATTGCAACCATGAACACTGATATCAATCCGTAAGTATATTGGGTGGTCTTGATTTTCATTGTCTTAAACTACTAAATGAGCCGTGTCTACGTTTGATAGAGTATCGGCCATCATTTGTAAATGTGAGATCAAGCATATAGACCATATCAGCAATATGGATAAATACAAATCTGATGAATATGCATTTTATTATAATCAACGTAAGTGTCTAGTGAGCTGTTTGATTTTTACATTGATTTGAATGACAAACATACTTTATACTTTTTTCTGCGCAGTATACGATAGGCACACACGCCGTCTGTACGATGTTTTACCTATGGAATCTGTAAAGAATCTTCCAAAACGAATCATGCGACATCTTTTAAGTTTTCAGTTTATTCTTGTAGAAGCTGGAAGTGCCGATAGGTTTACTACAAAGCGAGTTTGTCAAGCCTGTGATGGTTGGTGTAGTCCTGACGAACCTATTGCTACATGTGGGACGTGTTCCAATATATTGCACTTGGACTGTGCGGGGATGACAAGAAAACCTTCAAAGGGTTACACATGGCAATGTTCTAGTTGTTTAAGAGACTTTCAAATGAACGAAAGGGGCGCTTCCAACGACGATCTGGATAGCACAAATGGCCAATCAGACAATTCTAATCATGATGAAAAGGACACACCGAGCAAACTTAAAAAAGCCACGCCCATTGATTTTGACGCCGATGAAGTAGATGGCAGGTTTTGGCATATATTTATTATCTTGAAATGCTGCATCAAAACAGCCATTTAATGCACTCCATTTAGTACTGCTATAAAATTTTAATCTAGTTGATGTTTGATTTAAAATATGTAACAGATCATGTAGCTGCACATACCCATAATCACAACCCGTTGTTTCCTTTTTGTTATTTTGGAAAATATGCGTCCCTAAATGATCTAGATGGTAAGTGAAATATACCGTTTTGACTGATTATTATTGGTCATCTATTTTTAGAAATTCAAATATAACCTGTTGATATAGATAATCTTGATGAAAAATCACACCCAAAATCGTCTAGCAGGTACCTTCACTTAAAAGCATATATACACGCATATCTATTTTATGACTTTTATTTACTGGCTATTATATTGTATTACAAGAATCGGTAAAGCATTCCAAGCACATATGCCAGAATGCTGTGATACGACATTGTTGGATGCCGAGTCTAAACAAATCAAGGCAATTGATAATCTCCAGCAAGAGCCTACTTTGTCAGTTCGACGAAGGGGCCGGCCTCGTATTTCCAGTACGGATACAACAGTCAGTCGTAGCAGCGTGGACGAAGTTGTTTTTTGTGGTCATACTCTCACAGAAAAATCTATTGACGGTACGTCAATCAACCGTTTTTTAGTTTTGGATTAATTTAGTTGGTACAGAGTAACTCAGTTTCATTTACCTTTAGCTGGGCATTATTTACGGCTTTTGTCAGAGTTGGGAGGATTCAAAAATTTATCAGGACGCATTGTTTACCAGTGCTTATTGCAGCTCTACCAAAATCGATCTCGGCCCGATGAGGACAAGAGCTGGCTTAATGAGCTTGTTTCTCAAGAGCGCAGTAGCCAATGGACTGTGGCCGAGATTTCATCATTTGAACGGGGTGTAGCCAAATATGGTCACGAATTGAATTGGATTCGTAAAGAAGCAAGTAATGAATTAGATGATGTACTAATGCTTCTTGCTAACATTGTGCATCAATGTAGTTTGTGCCTAGTCGAACGCTGAAGGAAGTTATATTATATTTTTACATTTGGAAAAAATCGCCCAATTACACATCTGTTTACTCGGAATACTGCAGGGTGTATAGGCCAAAGTACGCATATATGCCAGATTTTTTTTGGAATCTATACTAACTTTTTTGTATTTAAAAATAAGGAAATTTCTAAAAAATACTGATGTACGAAGCTCTGCTGCTGCAAATATTAAAGATTTTTCCGATTTTTCGTCTACAGAAGAGGACAATGTAGAATCTTTAAAACCGACCATGTCGTGGGTAGAATGTTCAAATTGTTTTAAAAATGCCAAAGTAACCCGGCCTGCTGGATTACTTTTTGCACATGGTCAGCAGCAGCGTTGGTGTTTGGAATGTCACACCTACTACATCACATATGCAACTCCTCGGATTATATCTGAAACTATTAAAAAGGCTAATCGGGAGAAAGGTTTTTAATTTTTGTGAATAGCATGTCTGTAGTTTTCGATTTCTATTAGATTTAGGAATTGACCATACTTTTGGTTACTAACTTTTACCGTTATCATTGAACCACGATAGAGAGAAAACGCAAAGCTCGCGAAATGGTCGACGAAGATACTCATGTTTTTAAAAAACGAGGTCGTCCTCCAGGTAGATCTCAACTTGCTAAAAAGGTAATATACGCCAAATATATAGGTTAAAGCTCAGATGATTAAAAGTTGATACTCTTGGCATTATATAATTCACACGGTAGAATAACACGGAAGAGACGTGGGCTGATATCAGCGATAAATTGGACGATGCCGAACTGGAGCCATGTGCAGTGTGTCTGGATTTTACAGAATCAGAAGCGTCCAAACTGGTTCGCTGCACAGGATGTAGATTATATGTACATACACGTAAGCAAATACACTGTATTTACTTGTCTAGTGTCTTGATACCGACATTAATCTATGTATTTTGCTTTTGCTATATTTATTTTAGTGTGCTACGGCGTTTTATCTTTTAAAACGAGTAAATCAAACTCCTTTCAGTGCGATCGATGCATGAATTCACAAAATCCAGAATCATCACTGGTATATCTATGGCTATTGGATCTATTTTGAATCTTCAACGCAACTGACTTTTTAATTTGATTTCATGTAATAGATTTATGATTGTGTTCTTTGTACTGGTCAGCTTTCGTCGAGATTATCCCCAATTAAACGCACAATTTGCAACAATTGGGTACATGTGCAGTGTGCCATCTGGCACAGTGAACCTATTTTTGGATGCCTAAAATCTTTGGAACCGGTTGAATCTATCGGGCTTGTTGATAAGCAAAAGTGGTTAATGGTAGCGGTTTTTGTATGAGTTTGTTCTTGAAAACACGACCAATCAATAGACTAACACAGCTAAACTCCTGTTTTTATTGCCACCACTTGTTTAGCATTGTAATATATGTAACATTCATGCAGGTGCTTGCGTCAAGTGCACTACAACTGGGTGCTTGGCAGCGTCTCATGTTACTTGTGCCCAACATGATGATTCTTGGGTCGCAAAGATACAGACAAAAACTATCCCAGACGTTAAAGATGGATGGGACTACTCGACCATTGTTACATGCCCATTGCATTCTAGCAAGGTTTGCTGTAACTTTGATTGCAAGATTGTATATCTTCGTTATTTGACGCCATTAATGTTTTTTGGTTTATTAAATTAGAATGAGAATGAGAATAACTTGGCAGGATCGTCTGATGCTACTACCTCTGAAATTTTGTTTCAATACATCTCTGGTTTCAAGGTTGGTATTTCGGGGCATGCCACGCGTAGCCAAAGACGAGCTGCTTCTCAAACCCTACATTCACAGTGCTATTGCCATGATCCTTGTAAAGAAAATATATCTATATCACAAGACAAGAGTATCGTTACACAGCATATAGACAGTCTACCTCAACCAACACCATATCTCGAAAAGACGTCAAGCACTAATAACAACCCTCTGTGTACTGAGGATCCTTTGCTTGATACAGCCAAAAAAACATCAGCAGAAAACGGAGTTTCAATTGAAGAAGTGCATTGTGTAATGTGTAATGTATCAACCTCGCCCTTTTGGTTTTGTGCTGAAGATCTACTGTTGATCAAAAATAGTTTTGAGGAATCATTATTTGCTTCCATCAATGCCAAAGGTGCGCGTGTATGTTTTGCGTGTGTTTTACAGTCTAAAAGCCAACTGGTCAATAACCTTTTGGTTTAGCTACCAAAATTCCTTGGAAACGCTTTGATCTTTAAAAAATGAATGCACTACAATCACCCATACTTTATATCTGGATAATTTTTAATAGAATTGGATATTTCTAAACATGAATTGCGGCAATCAATCACATATATTACAGGCCAGATAAATATGGACTCGATAGTCACGTACAATTTACTACAATCTGCCTGTCAACTGCGTAGATTAAAAGTAGAAGCGAGTTTATTTTATTCAAAAAAATGGTTTAGTTGTAGAATCCATAAGTTGCTGCTAGTAAAAAGAGCTACCATCGCCAACAACGGGGCTATCATTCATGTCAATGATGTCCAATGTCTCGTTGGTGCTAGAAGCAAATGATGCCGAGTTGAGAGAGTGAAATGCCGTAATCTATAGCAAAAAATCTCATGTAAGCATCAAATGGCATGCAATGGAATAAGCAAGTATTGAATCATAGGAAATGTATTCAATTGTAAGATCAAATATGCAACAATTCATTACCATTGGAACTGATTGAAACTGGGCATGTTGAAGCTGGAGATACTTTTTATCCAACTCACAAGGTGTATCTTTAAACCCGTTGGCTAAATCCGGCTAAAGCACGGTGGTTAATCATTAAAGTAATTTTTAAAATAAAGCATCCAGTAGTCATAGTTGTATGATACAGCGCAATCATTCTATTTTATAGAAAACACTTACCAGTGACTTGTATACGGTTTTAGCCTTTCCTTTAAAATGCTTATGCATGTCTTTTTGTTTACGTCCGCAGACAGGACACCACAAACCGTAGTCTAGGTGATATTCAATGGCAAGTGCTTGTGCAGCTAATTCAAGAGCTGTATCAAGACATACCCGATGAAAAGCGTGACGACAGGCAAAAACGACCAAGGTTTCCTCAGCTTCGCTTTCATACATGGCTCGAATATGTAAAAGACGACGGCACGACTCACATTGGCCACGAAACGGACGAAATCCTTTGGAGCGTGATATATTCAAGGAAGCGGCCAAACGAAACGTATCAGCGGCAATAATGCGAGTAGCGGCATGGTACAGCTCACGATGATAAACATGGGATTCCAACATGGAAAAAATAAGATCACGATGATCTTCAAATTTCGCATTTTTTTGAGTTTGTACTATTTTGTGAATCACCAAGGGAAGTGGCACGTGTCCAACTACAGCACTAACTACAAGCCGAGCTATTGACCCAAGAAAAGCGGACATATCACTTGCATCTAGATCGTGGGAATTTTGAGAAATTGTGTTTAAGATGTCGCTGTGATCTTGATGAGGCAAACTTGATTGTAAACTCAGAACCAAGGTGGGGCTATGACAAGAATCACTAAGTTGCTCGTTGATGCAACTGTGTGTAGTAGTGGGTGGAGGATTTGCTATGGATGCTATGCTAAACATGTCCGTTTTTAAATCTCTTGGGGGCTGATGTAAAAAAAGCTTAAAATAGATCTCCGTCAAAAAAAGCAGCCAAATGTCAAGCTGCTCGCTAGGATCTAAAGCAGCCGCAGAACGCTCACATACTCCTACAGCAAGATCGACCAACGAAGTTGCATTGTGTTTCAAGGTGTCAACGCTTAAATCGCTAGGAACTTTAAACTTTTCAAATAATTGCTCTAAAATGACGATTAAATCAGCTAGCAGTACAGACAGTGCGCCTGTAAAATCCCCAGTACGTTCAAGCAACCAAGCGGTGGCATGGGTAACGTGATATAGTCGTAGAGCGCTAAACACAGTGTCTAGGCTATATGGAAACCCACTACAGGTATCATTGAGCCAAAGTAAGTATGGATGAACATCGTTTGGATCAAATTCAGACATTAGGGTTATAACTGTATCATAAAAGCTTTGTGGAAATAATCGAGATGTATTTTTCCGCAATCGTGATGCAGCTGTAGTCAAAGGGATAGTGCGTGTTGTTCGTCGGGTAGTTGTAGAATTATCATCTATTAAAAGTAGAGCTGGTGAAATAACAACAGAGTCCTGCTGTAAGTAACTGTTTGGCACCAGCAACCCTTTAAGGTAATTGTAAAGCAGTCGCGGGGTGTTGGACAAGGTTTCAATTATCCGATCATGTTCACTTGGCCAGTAATATGATATAAGCTGCGAAGTAGAGTAACTGTCAAGCTCTACTAGTGGAATAAGATAGTCAAACACACACTGTTTTACATCCAAAGATTGCTGATATGTCAGTGCTCCCGAGTCTAGCAACGTTCGTACTGCTTGCAACGATTCGTGAATTCGCCGCTCATCTTTGAGATATGCTCGAAGAACTAAATTGTATTTTCCAAAAACTCGCGCCATGTGCTCATACACTCTCCATAAATTGGCCTTTTCATACTTATCTAAAAGAGCCGATTGTTCGGCGGAGCTTAGTCTGGCTGACACTGATGCAATTGCAGCGCCGCTATCTATAATGGAGAGTATCGATACCTCTCGTTCTGGCTTTACATTGACATCTCCACTTTCGCAAAGCACATTTAATATGCGCTCCAGTAGTTCATCAGATAGATGAATATGCTTGCGATGCTTGCTGTAACAACGAGCAAGAAAAGCAAACAGGGAAACAGTATATGATGTTGATGTGACAGGGCAACTGTTTTTCATATTCCCATATACTGACTCCATTTGAAATGCATCGACAACCTGCAGTAGAGCATAGACAATTAGTTGGCGAGTGACCCCTGATGGCGATAATTGTCGAAAAGCCTTTGTACGCGGATCTTCAACAGGTAAAGCAAAACTGCTACTCCATTGCACTCCATCTGTCAGAGATTCGTCATTGAAAACCGTGCCCAACATTTTAATGAGCTCATCTACATCTAGCATAATAAGAAGTCGCAGATATGGAAAAGGTTCTATACCGATTTCAATAGAGTTTGTTCCAGGGTAGTGAATACGAACAGGTGACAACAACAGAGTGTAGATGTCAGATTTTGCCTGAGCTTGCTGATCGTGTGTAAGAGTGCCAATTGGAAATGCAAGACCAGTAAGTGCGTACGCAAGGTAGACATAAATAACATAAGCTCTTTGATGCTGCTGTATTAATACGATTTCCTGATTGGCTATGATTGATTCTGTAGAAATAGTGGCTGAAACTAGTCCATTTGTAGATGTTACGGGACATAGATTCAGAAGATGGACTAATGGGGTGACATAGTCTTTCAAAACCGCATTGTATATGTATATAAGTGCATAATTTAGCTGATAATCCTGACATATTTGTAGAATTTGATGAATGTTCAAAGTAGTCGGGTCCAAGTGCAAAAGAATTTGTTCCAATCGATCCATCCATGACCGCTTCATATAATGATCAATGATCGCCTGTACCACAGAGGGATTGGAAATGCTCACAATGCGCTCATTAAGAACATAAGGCTCAAGTGATTCCACAAAAACATGATCTACACCAGAGTCAACATAGTGATCATAAACTTCTCCAAAAAGCAAGTCTAGACGATCGATAGCAATGCATGTATCAAATGTTGTTTCTGTCACTCGCTCATATGTCGACAGATCCTCATTGGCAGATGGATCATAGCTAGATAGTGACATGGACACATAATTCAGAATAAGGCTGGACGCATGTTCTCGAACCTTTCTTTGACAGGTATCAGGATCTTGCGCTAGTCCAACAACGGCATAATTTCCCTCCCCGTGATAAAATGAAATTGCCATTTCAAATGCTTTTCGAAATTGTCCAATTCTTACAAGGGATGCTATACGATCTATCCACGAAATTAGACTTGCAATAACGATCTCAAAGCTACCTAGAAACACCAGTCTACTTTTGTAAACACAAACGCTTGCAGAATATGATAATTCAATAGGAATTCCAAATGCTTCAAGTGGTTTGTGAAACAATGGTTGAAATACAATACGTTGGGCAGAGATATCCACCCGTTCCAGTATTGCAAAAGTGGAAGCATTGACGGTTACTAAATGCTCCGACCGCGTAACACAGACAAATATCTAGACATTATCACAAAAATAAGTGTTAATCAAGACCAGTGACGAAAATAGATAACACCGATATTTAGTCTAAAAAATTGGTAAATATCAATTTTTAGAAAATCAGACATTACTCTTACCGATTCAACAAGCCATCGGATAACGACAATATTCTCATCCAGTTGGTTACTGCCTTCGATTTCAAAGTTTATTTTTCGTTTTGTCTTTTCAGTGTCATTTGCATGCCAAAGAATACGCAAAACAGAAAATTTTCCCTGGTTGGAAAATGCCAGTCGAGGAGTACCTACAAGTTTTCCTGTACCATGCCATTGAACATAAAAATAAGCATAGTTTTGAAATAACTAAAAACAGTAAAACGCGCTTTATATACCATTTTTTTGAACTACTGGTGCCCACCAGTCTAAACAAGCAGATTCTATTGGTCTCCTTGTATTTCCGGCTGAGTTAGTGTCATCAATATTCCATGAAATACGATACTGTATTTGAGGGATGGGTCTCATTGTCATAATGGCCATTTTGTAAGGAGTAGATATGGCAATAAATTGATAGTTGTCACTGATGCACTTTCCCGACAAATAGGGTAAAGTGCTCAAAGCATAAATGGTTGTAGGCAAACTGTTTTGGTTTGAACTGTTAAGTGACCGACCGTGAATACGAATAGAATTGATGGAGTTGAAAACTATCCCTTGAGATATGGTATGCAAAAATGCCGAGCCCTAACATAGATAAAATGAAATGTATAAAATCAGCTTTAACTGATTACATTAATGTGGTAGATATTCCAACATCAAATTATACAGCCACCCACCCGATCATCGGCAGAAACAAATCCAATTTTTCCTAGACTTGAAGTATGGGCAATCGGATTCCCCGAAAGATGCCCATCTGCTCGACCACTTTGTTGCTCAGCATTGGTGATTGGATGTATAATTTTGATCGAGATGCGGCGCACAGTATCCCACACAATTATGAATCCTCTGGCATACCCAGCAAATATTTGTTTATGATTATGTGAGATGCTTAAAGCTGTTACGGCACCATATGAGGAAGCTGACAAGGTATCAGCGAGTTCAAGTATATAGTGAATATTAATTTAAATACCATTACAGCCTATTGATGCAAGCAATGCTATAAAATATTACATACCTTGTGTCGAGTTGAAATCGCCTAAAATACCGAGTAGATTCTGTGCAATATCATACAATAAAATAGCAGATTTGGACGTTCCTACTGCAATACCTCCAGATACCTGAAAACCATTATATTTGGTATTTGAAAATTCAAGATGCTTTTGCATGAGCATGAAAAGCATAATCAAGCAAAAATAAAATGATATAAACTACTTACTGAAAAGCACGTCGGTGTTCCAACTTGACGAGCAAATGCCTCTGAAAATAAAGATAGGGATAGTTTACGTAGCTTTGTCCACTTTACAAAATCATATGGCCCAGGCGGAGCAGATGTGATGGCGCCGTCAGGAAAATGAAGAAAAGAATCTTCAGAGCGTACAGATGATAAATTTTTTGATTTTGTAGATGGTTGGCACAGATATTGCGAAGAAGTAAACGAAAGGCGACGCTTGTCCGGCATGGTAGATGTAGTTTGCGCACTCCTTAGACTTTCTAAAGAATTTTGGGGTAGAATGCTTCTTGGGCGATGAAGTAGTCTTCCGTTCTAATAAATCAGATTCATGTTAGCAAATCATGATTCATTTCAAAAATGCAAGAAATAGATTTGTTGTGAAGAGTTTAATACTGCATTAGTAGGACACACTAACTGGAATACTTGCCATTGATTCTGTGGCACAAGAATGGTCTGACCCAGGCTTCAGACTTTGGTTTTCGTCTACTTCGATAATGGGATCATTCATTATTTCTTCGAGAGTAAGATGAGCAGCTGATCGAGTGGTTTGATACATACAAATTTTATTTTTTGTAGATAAAAGGTTGGATTAGTCTAAATATGATTAAACTATCATTCGTTTGAAAATCAAACAAATAGCGATACAAACCGTTCACGTCCAAAAATTGCTCATATAGCAGAATTTCGCAACCAATTCTCTCAAACAGCATCATCCAAGCATCATGTACTGCGGGTACAAATTCGGAACGTTTTAGTCCATCCAAAACTTCTTGTCGAAGCAAGTTGAATTTTGCTATGGTTCGTTTCAATATAGGTATTGGTGTATCTATAATATCCATTTCGGGTAAGATCAAACTGGAGGAAAAAGGATATTGATAGGGGCAATTAGTCGACTGAAAACAAAACGATCTTGTTGTAGCTACTATCAAACTGCGATAACTGAAAGTGGTACAACCAATATCACGCCCATACCTTTTAAAATCCAACTCAATGATATCCAAGGTTCCTATATGAAGTTGGTTTGATATTAAATATAGGCAGTATTAGATGGTATCAAAACTCGAGTTGCTATTGGTACAGATTTTCCTAAAGAATATCCGAGGCAGTAGTACAGGTTCAACATACTTGATACAAATATTGTGGCATTCTTAGAGTACGATGGAGTGGAAATAGAATCCACATCCGCTGAGCGAGCGCTTTGAGATTGGGGAAATGTATTGCCAAGATCATGAACAGACTCGCTGCTATCTCCCAATGCCGAAAGAAGATCAGATACTTTATCTAAGACATTAATGTAATACAAGCAGATAGGATAAGTCAGTGGAGTTGTAAAAAGCTTGATGGATAATTCTCAAGATTGATTTTGCAACTTGAACGCATTCTGCATCGATAGCATTGATTCCTTTGATGATCGGATAGTTCAAAGGAAATCCATGCAAGTATTGATGCCAATCCATCAAACTATTAGTAGCCGATGTATCCAACCTTCACAAAGAGTCACCAAAGGCAGAGTATGGTGTTGTCGGCTTGCTGACTGACTCGAGGCTGATCCAGGAGCCTGGCTGGATGATGGTATGTGCAATCCAATTTCAGATATAGGCTCCAGAGCACTATAAGCAATATGTTTGGGCAGGGATTCAGTAGGTGACTCTAAATCATCCATCTCCGACATGCACAACACATTCAAGGCCGAGTCGTCCATTGCTTCCCAAACAGGTTTAATTCTAACTTGCAACCAAGGAAAACTCTAAATGTCTTGAAGCTACAGTAATGAATTTTAATCAAAACAGATATTATAACCGTATTGCCATAAAATAAGCA
>NW_006281100.1:741001-743269 GCF_000203795.2 Batrachochytrium dendrobatidis JAM81 | reverse complement strand
TGATTCAGCTCTAGAACTCGTATTTTAATCTCGGATACATTCGCGCTTCTAGTCCAAGTAATTCCCAGAAACGCAGCTCTACATGCCAATCGCCACAAAAAGCTCCAATCAGCTAGAGTTTACAACAATTCTGACTATGAATTTGGTGGGAATCATGTCATGAAATCGAGTTCATGTAATTTGGTATTCTTATTTAGTGCTTTATTTTGTAAAGTGTAATTTTGTTGCATGAAATACACGTGATTATAATTTCACTTTTTGCAGGGCAAACCATTCCAAGTTTCAACTTTATCCGACATCAACATTTTTATCTACTTGAAATGGCAGGCAAGCGAAGTAGGACATCTACAAAATCATCAAATGCTATTTTAGAAATGGATCAAAATTCTAAAAAAGCTCCTGTTCATGTGCAAGTAAATCAGCAGTCAACTACTCAATTAGAGCCCTCAAATACTGCGGATGAAGTCGACCAGCCTTATCTTGCCAAGAAAAGCAAGGCTGCAGATAAAACTAAAAAACCGTCTCCCACCAAGCATAATAGAACAAACAAAAACAACCTGTGTTTAGACGAAACGGTGAGCCTTTTAGATAATCAACAAGCTGACTCGGCTTCATCACCAATGGTTCAGAATGATGATGCTTTACAGTCTAATGATACCCAGGGCTCTTCATCAAACAAAGCTGATATGCTGTCTCGTTTTTCCAAGCTAAAGTCTATGAGAGTAGGTTTTCAATCTAATCTGTGCTGTTTGGCTATGTAAAGCTGCAACTAGCACTCTTACCTTGTCCAACGATCAGCCTATATTTGCCATCAATAATATTCACATGTTTCGATATAGATAGAATCACAAAAACTTAACCGAAAGGAGGTGCACTCTGAATTCTCTCGCCATAAGCAAACTTCAAAAGAATCAATGGCGCATGAGAGAAAGCTTAAGGAGGCTCAAGAACTTCAAGCTAAAACTGTAAGATCAGGTTTATTTAGTCCTCACTCTTTGAATTGTTGTAAATATCTAGCTTTTGGCTCTGTTTAAATTTATGTAGATATGTTCATTCCTATTAAAACTCGGTGCTATATAGTTTTGAATCACTGCTAAACTCATGTAACCTGTAATCATTGTCAATCAAATAGGCTGCAGAAGCTACCAATACAGACTACGATCGTGTCAAAAATTTAACTTACACTATCGACGATGTGGAGCGTTGGGAAGAAAAACTATCTCAAAAGGAAGCTCGAAAAGATCACGGCTTTTCAGACTATGCTCAGATTGCTGCCAAAAAATACTCCAAAATGATAGCTGACATCAAACCCGACTTGACAAAGTACCGACAACAAGCAAATATTGCATCAATGACGCATGGTAGCAGCGATGGTACTCAAGAAATTGTTTCGGAAGACGCATTCTACAGATCTGCTCACTCACTCTCATATGCAAATCATTCCGCTGCTCCCGATGAGCTAGCTGTGGACCGGCTTGTAAAGGACATTGAAAAACAGCGTGCACAACGTGGACAATTTTCTCGACGACGTGCATTTGATGATGAAGATGAAGTGTATGCTTTCACCCTTTATACCCGTATTGATATACTATGTTTATTATATTTTTAAATGGTCAAAAGTTTTAAACTGTCTAGTTTTGTTAAAACCAAACAGTCTTTTGCATATAATGAAACTCGGTCGAATTGAAAATCAGTCTGATATACTAATACAATTTACTTTTGTGTTCTACACTAGCACTTATATCAACGAACGAAATATGCGCTTCAACAAAAAAATATCTCGTGCATATGACAAGTATACTGCTGACATCAAGGCCAATTTTGAGCGTGGCACAGCGCTATGATAATCTAGCTAGACATCAAAGACTTGGAAATAAACAATTTGTATTTCAAAATATTACCCTGAATTTTAGTTTTACATGTTTAGCGATTACCAACTCTTGTGCTTTGAGTTATACCAAGTTTAAAATCTAGCAAGACCCAATGACCACTTGACACTAAACATGCACTAGTACAGAAAATGACTTGCAATTAGACATTCACATTTGCAAAAATTTAAACCGTCTTTTCCTACTTTCTATTGAAAAATTAAAAGTTTATTTGTGCAAGCTCAAAACCAAATACAGATTACTTGGCCACTATTCTTCCAATATCACAAAGAGCAGATGCAGCCTCGCTCACAGATCCATTCTGCGCATCTGCTCGGACGACGACGGAGATTTGCTCCGCGCTTAGAGAACCTGGGAAGGCCCTTCTCGATTAACTGGA